>NC_080571.1:125811953-126154453 GCF_030247185.1 Malaya genurostris | reverse complement strand
TATAAATTACATTACAAAATACTGTAAAATTTGACGTTATCACCAAAAGATTCACACGATGATGTCGAAGATTTATGCCAATCCACTACTTGACGAAAAATGATTTGGGTTGTTCTACCCAAAACATGATAAAATAAACTTACGAAACGAAAGCCAGCAACTCGAAGTTAATATTTGATAAATAAAATAAATTAATTGACCGAAAACCCATATTCAAATTTAAAAAATATTATAAATGCATTATGTCAGACATTCCGGGAAGCTGCTTATAGTCTTCCAGCGCATATGTTTCATCGACATGGTTGAAAAATTGTGCTCATTCGCGCTCGGTTCGATGGACTCGCCTGTGTTTTCAAACCCGAGCATCGGTGTCAGTTTTCGTATTCTTTACCTCGTGTGTGAGATCGAACACAGAAAGATGTGTGTATCGTTCGTAGAAGCTGTGTTATGTTTTCTTTTTCTGTACCAGCACATGTACGTACCGGTGCGCTTTATATGAAAGTTTGGAATTATTGAAACTCATAGTCCTATAATTTCGGAACCGGAAGTTGGATCAGGATAAAATTCAGGAAATCCGTACCCAAGTAACAAATGTAACTTTCAAGAGGTTCTACAATTGTTTTAGAATTGTTTTTTATGTTAGATATGCTCAAAAAGATTTTTAAATATATTAAAATCGGTTGTGCAACTTAAACCTGTTAAGTTTCACGATAATACCGAAAAAATCACCATAGAACAATTTTAAGTATATTTAAAACAATTGTGCAGCAAATCACCAACTTGCCCACGTTGCACTAGTAGTAATAGAAGCCCTGCCAGAATTTTCACATCGTCATGTAAAAACGAAGTAACTAAAACAATTGTTCAACTTATCAGAAATTTTCCAAATGGCTGTCATAATTGTATCGGACTCAATATATTCCGAAATGGCTGTATATCGCTTGTGAAGAAAAAATAGTGATATGGCAAAAACGGATAAGCCGAATTGAAAACCTCGCAATAAAAACTATCTTGCTGCCGAGTCCGCATTGTCTTGACTGCCTTATGAAATTTTAGGTCAGTGTGTGCAGTTTTCTTCATTTTTCGAAAAACAATTTGAAACTTGTAAATAAGTTGTGCCAGGTTTATCTGCTTGAAATGAACGTAAAACTTGCCGACATGAAAATATTATCATGAAAGTTTCAGAAATACAGCATTACATACGCAATGAAAACAAAAATCAAATCAGATAATTTGTATTCGGTTTTCATCTCGCGAAAAAATGAACAGACCTGACATCACTTTTCAAAGATATTGAACGAAAAGTTAAGTTCATCATAGTTACTCTCATAGTTATATATTACCGCTTGAGCAACTTGTTTTTGCAACTAAAGTACATGGGTTCACCAAAACAATACCTACAGTGCGTATCACAAATGTCGAATTTACTAAGATGAATGACTAAACTGTGTTGTTTTTTAAGTCAACTACTTTGATAAAAATAAAAACAACTATTTTGATAAAAATAAAAACAAAAATTTCTCTTTTCAATATTTACATGTTTATATTTCTATTTGTTTAGGCAAAATAAATCATTACGTTGGGTGAACCATTTTTTTTAAAACACACTGTTATCCTCGATGCCATATTGTAAAATATTGAAGAAAAATCATTTCAAGATTTTTCAGATTAATTGAAACATCAATATGATTAAAATCGTCTGAAAAGGCGTATGAATGTTTAATACATATTTCAAATGCTCTCCCGATCATATTCATTGAAAAGAATAGATTGTTATTTTCATAGAAATTGATGTGCAATCATCAAAACACGTACATTCGAAGGCGCTTGAAAATTTCAAACGTACGAAGGTGTTTCACCATAAAAATGCAGTTCGTTGTCGATTTTCTATTTACTAAAACATAAAAGATCAATTCTACAATATGTAGTATCACCATTTATTTATGTGCAGAATATTTTTAAAGTTCCATGTTTGTGTTACGGGCAGTTGTATTGAAAATCAAATGTGAAACTTATTCATTAGAAATTATGTTTGCTATGTTTTTGTTAACATCAATTCAATTCTTGTTTACATTACGTAGTTGTTTCCATGAGTTTCGCAATTGTTTTTTCGCTGATTTAATTGCTGCATTTGTAATGGGGTCGATGCATGAGTTTTTGTATTGGTTGCACAATAATTGTGAATAAATGTTCGTGACAACGGAAGAACTTAAAGACATGTTGCACAACACAGAAAAATTGCGCTTTTTCCATAACACAACAGTTACTAGAATAGTAATATGAACTAATTTGATAAATTGCACAGTCTGTAGAAAAACACAAGACAGCAACTTAACGTGCTACTAGGGTATAGACTCGAAAGACCTTTCAGTTGCAAATAATTTTGAAAATAGGTCAAGCAATCGCTGAGAAAAGTGAGTTCGATTTTAAAGTTTGTGAACAATATCCCCGGCCAGGGACTGGTAAAGCCAAAGTCGATTCGCTTCGCCGTCAACTGACAAGGCCTATCGTTTATAAATGATTTGAGCCCAGTTTTGAAATTTTCAATATTCCGGAACCGGAAGTTGAATCCGGGTGATATTTGGGTGTTTTGTCAGGGACCATTAGTACTTTCATTTAACATAAGTTAAAAGTCACGCTATCTCTGAGAAAAGTGAGGAAGTAATTTGAAATTGTAATTTTTACACTAATTACCCTGTAATTCCGGAACCGGATTCTAAAATAATTCAGGAACTTTGTATGTGACAAGACCTTTTATTTGAATCTAAGTTTGTCAAAATCGGGTCCATTTCTAAGAAAATTGAGTGCACAAAAATGTTACATATATATACATATAAACACATACACCCATATATACATTTTCCTTTCTCGACGAACTGATTCAAATGGTACATGACACTCGGGGCTCGGTTCTAAATTTGGTTTTCATACCTTTCTATAAGAGAAAAGTAAAAATGTTTCAATCTTCCCATGAAAGGAATCTCACCCAAAATATCGAGTCTGCACGTTCATTGGTCCAACAAAGGGATCTCGTTGGACAATTTTTTTCTTACGGGGACTAGACATCTCTGCCTAAGTATGAATGAACTTGAAAGCACCCACATTTTTTTTTATAATAAAATTTTTATTCTGGCCTTTTGCGTAGAAGCTTTACTTACTTACATTTACATTTTTGTTACTTAAATTTTTTTTACTATTGGATCTCGTTGTCACCCTTTTTCTAGGGGTTGAGATGAGTTTCCATTTCCATCAAACGAGGATCGGGGGTCACTTCGTCCGCGGCTTATCTCATCATCCATTGCTTCATCGTCGGTGTTGTGTGTAATTTCCGTTTTCTTTTCGTTTTCCTTGTTGATCGTAGTCTTGGGCTCGTTGAGAGTTGCTGTAGATGCGCCTCGTTGTACATTAGTTGCAGTTGCTGGTTGGTTGGAGGGTAAATTGCTAACTGCAGCTGGTGTTCAATAGGGGATACTGATGGTTTCATTGAAGGGGATGCTTCATTGTTGTTGGTGGCTGTCACAGATGTACTGGGATTGCTTGGGATTGGTGTGAAGGAAGCACCGTTGTCCTGTGGTGTGGTTGTCTCCTTGTCCAGTTTATCACATGGCTTACCGTAGTGAACAGCTTTTTGGCAATATTGACATGTGGCCATATGATTGTCATAAGTAACAAGTGATTTGCACGGAATTCTTGTATCTTGACCGAAAGTCACATAAGTAGGTTTAGGCCTCTTCAAGCGCATGCGTAACAAAGTACGCCATTTAGAATATCGGGGAAAAAGTTCTTCCACTTTTCTTTTTCTATAGAGAGAATCTCTCCGTATTGGGACATAGTTTTGCGAATATATGAATCGGTGACGCTTGAGGGAAGATCATACACACGCACTTCTATAGCACTATCTTCCATATATACTGGAATGTTGTACTTAATGCTCTAGGGCTCCACATAGCGCACATTGTTATTGTCTTTTGTGAATTGAATTGCATCTAACTCTTTATAAAACTGGATGTAAACAACATTCTTCGTCTTATTGCATTGAAGTAAATGCACACCTTTAATGTCAAGATGCATTTGCTCCTTAAGCAAACCTTTAAGTTCTCGTATCGAAGGTCGAATTTTACACTGCCTGAAGTCAACAACAATTGTATTCTTTCGTGTCGACGGTAGCTTTTGTTCGATTGGTTCACTCATTTCAAGGTCGTTCTATTGTTCACTACACAATACTGTATTTGGTTTCTTCCGCCCCGAACGTAAGCGGTTTTGTTTTATCGACTGACTTGGATGAGATGTGAAAGCGAACTGGCACCCACATTTGTTTAAGTGATTGCAGTGCATTTTGGTGATTAAATCAATCCGCACCAGGCCGTCCCGACTCCGATTTTTTTCTGCTGTACATGTGCTGCTTAGCCACAGCCGAAGCAGAAAAAAGTCGGATTCGGGTCTAGTGATCTTAAGATTTAAACGGAAGCGAAAAAAATACCATTTTAAATCATATTCGAAGGACGATCAAAAGATGTACGTAATATGATATCCAGATTATACCTCAACACCAGAACTGTAACATAAGATATACTATAACTCACCAGAAAATAGTCCTTTTCGAGTCATTCTGGCTTGTCATGATGATATCTCCCATTCATGATCCTCATATATCATTTGCTTAAGAAAACACAAGTCCCAATTTCAATATAAATAATATGTTTATCACAATATCTAAAGGCTTTAACCGGGTAAGCATGAGATTCTGCTCCCAAAGAAAGTTCATATTTCAACACAACATTTGAAAGAGCTTGGACTGGAAACAAGGGGGCTGTTTAAGGTATTGTCGAAAAATTATGAAACTAATTTTTCAACACTTCCGATTAAAGTTTGAAATTTCGCCAAAATTGCCTCCAGTTCAAGCTCGTTCAAACATGGTACAACGATATCAATTCCCTTTGGGACTGATGTCACATGATTACGGTTATAGCTTTCTCTTCCCTCTCCTGTATTACATGCAGTTATTGTTTAAATTAGAAGATAAACACAAACATGAAAACAAATAAAAAGAAATAATTAAATTTCAATATTAGATGTGAACAAAAATGACGTCTCGGTGAGAAAAACTCTCAAGAAAATATCCCTAATAGATAAACGTTTAGCCATGGAAATAAAAATAAGTGAGTCCTAGATTAAATCAATAGAAATGATAACTTATATTACAACATAACATCAAAATATTAAGAAACAAAACTATTAGGTATAAATACCTTGATTTTCGCAACATTCCCCATTTGCTGTGACCATTGGTACTGTCGAGTTTTTCAACATGCGATCCATCTGAGGAATTAATTTTACTATTTCGCTCGCTTGTCGTCGCTCCGGCGATACCTTGCACGAGACACAACATTGTCGTAGAAATTTTACGAGTCATAAAACGTGAGTTTCGAGCACTTTTACTTCTCTTCGACTTCACTCGATCACATCAGCAGAGTGTGTACTACACGATTCGTAGCCGGTAATGTGAGCGTAGAAAATCCTGCAGAATCAGACCACTACGACACAGCCATCACCTCGTTCAACTAAAATCTATCTTAATGACGACTATACGCTACAAGGTTTCACCTCTCTGCTTATACACCGTTACACTTGTCTGGTAAAAGACACTACCTGTTGTATGTGACTGAATGGTATAACTTCCAAACCCGAAAAAACTAATGAATAATTAATCCAACCACCGTTGATCATATTTGTGAATGCACTTCTTCTTTCTAGGCTACTTTCAACACAATCAAATTTCACCGTTTCCGGAAACTGGTCGCCACCTAGGAACAACTTGTTTGATTGCAAATTAACCTAGATGTTTTCAAAATACCTCTCCATTCTACCGATTATATCTATGAAATCGAAACTGGTGTTCTGATTTATCGTGGCAGTGACTAAAATCAGTCCAAAACATAATAAATCAACTGAATATTTACCTGTATGAAGTCTAGCATCATGCAAATTCTATTTGATAGAGTCTATTAGCAAACGTTTACCGTTGCGCGATTTTTCGCTGAATACATTCGAAGCGATAGATGAGCATATCATATATGTATATCAAGTTCAATGAATGCAAAGAACTATGCACTTTAAATTGAAGGTAATACTATATGTGGTGCAGTATGCAATCAAATAAATAAAATTACAATTGAACCCCAGATGTATGAAAAGAGTAGAGCAAACTGAGTAGAGTATTTGCAGACGGAATTAGAAGATCATGGAATTATTATGAAACATTTACGTGCCAAAAAAATGATTCTTTTTCAATCAAATTATTAATTGGTTCATGATTTTATTTGACATTGTAAAACTTTATCCCTGGGCATTAGCATAACCTTGAGACAGATTGAATGATGTTGTCACGATCCGGAGCTTGTCTGTATCTTTACTAAACGGAGAAGGATGCACACTAGGGTGCCAATATTTTGGGGTCATCTCTAATTTCGTAAAGCGGTTTAAGCATCTCAAAAAAGTTCCTATGCAAAATATGAACTGAATCGGATATAGGTAATATATTCTTCGATTTAAAGATTTTCAGGATAACACAAAATCTCGACGTGTCATGTGATTCCAAGGCATGACACTAGATCTCAACGTTTTAGACCATTCTAAGACATTTGACATCAAAAAAAAATCGATTTCCGGAATTTCATGTGATTTTTCAAGATCGAAAATTTTCAAACTTTAACCAATGGTGCCATGAGTGATTTCTGATAAAAAGAGGCACAGAAGGAAGACAATAAAATGAATATATTCGTTGTTTTTAATACAGGGTCCGGCACTCGAAGTGTAACCAATTAAAAAGGCCATAAATTCAGTTTGGAAAATTACTTTTACTTAATTCAAAGTATAAAATGTGTAAAAATAACACAAAATTCAGAATCAATTCACTTTTGCTCGATATGACCACCTTTTGCCTTGACTTGATGACTTGAGAGAGCGAAGAAGTTGCTTCGTTTGGCCGAATGTGACTTGCAGGTATTTTGGCCCACTCGCGGACAATAACTTTTTTCAGCGCCTCGAGACTGGTGTATCTTGGCCCAAAGAGAATAATCCATTGGATTCGCATCTGGTGAATTCGAGAGCCATTGTGTGGACGTGATGAAGTTCGGAACGTTGTTTTTCAGCCATTCTTGGTAATATGATATCCAGATTATACCTCAACACCAGAACTGTAACATAAGATATACTATAACTCACCAGAAAATAGTCCTTTTCGAGTCATTCTGGCTTGTCATGATGATATCTCCCATTCATGATCCTCATATATCATTTGCTTAAGAAAACACAAGTCCCAATTTCAATATAAATAATATGTTTATCACAATATCTAAAGGCTTTAACCGGGTAAGCATGAGATTCTGCTCCCAAAGAAAGTTCATATTTCAACACAACATTTGAAAGAGCTTGGACTGGAAACAAGGGGGCTGTTTAAGGTATTGTCGAAAAATTATGAAACTAATTTTTCAACACTTCCGATTAAAGTTTGAAATTTCGCCAAAATTGCCTCCAGTTCAAGCTCGTTCAAACATGGTACAACGATATCAATTCCCTTTGGGACTGATGTCACATGATTACGGTTATAGCTTTCTCTTCCCTCTCCTGTATTACATGCAGTTATTGTTTAAATTAGAAGATAAACACAAACATGAAAACAAATAAAAAGAAATAATTAAATTTCAATATTAGATGTGAACAAAAATGACGTCTCGGTGAGAAAAACTCTCAAGAAAATATCCCTAATAGATAAACGTTTAGCCATGGAAATAAAAATAAGTGAGTCCTAGATTAAATCAATAGAAATGATAACTTATATTACAACATAACATCAAAATATTAAGAAACAAAACTATTAGGTATAAATACCTTGATTTTCGCAACATTCCCCATTTGCTGTGACCATTGGTACTGTCGAGTTTTTCAACATGCGATCCATCTGAGGAATTAATTTTACTATTTCGCTCGCTTGTCGTCGCTCCGGCGATACCTTGCACGAGACACAACATTGTCGTAGAAATTTTACGAGTCATAAAACGTGAGTTTCGAGCACTTTTACTTCTCTTCGACTTCACTCGATCACATCAGCAGAGTGTGTACTACACGATTCGTAGCCGGTAATGTGAGCGTAGAAAATCCTGCAGAATCAGACCACTACGACACAGCCATCACCTCGTTCAACTAAAATCTATCTTAATGACGACTATACGCTACAAGGTTTCACCTCTCTGCTTATACACCGTTACACTTGTCTGGTAAAAGACACTACCTGTTGTATGTGACTGAATGGTATAACTTCCAAACCCGAAAAAACTAATGAATAATTAATCCAACCACCGTTGATCATATTTGTGAATGCACTTCTTCTTTCTAGGCTACTTTCAACACAATCAAATTTCACCGTTTCCGGAAACTGGTCGCCACCTAGGAACAACTTGTTTGATTGCAAATTAACCTAGATGTTTTCAAAATACCTCTCCATTCTACCGATTATATCTATGAAATCGAAACTGGTGTTCTGATTTATCGTGGCAGTGACTAAAATCAGTCCAAAACATAATAAATCAACTGAATATTTACCTGTATGAAGTCTAGCATCATGCAAATTCTATTTGATAGAGTCTATTAGCAAACGTTTACCGTTGCGCGATTTTTCGCTGAATACATTCGAAGCGATAGATGAGCATATCATATATGTATATCAAGTTCAATGAATGCAAAGAACTATGCACTTTAAATTGAAGGTAATACTATATGTGGTGCAGTATGCAATCAAATAAATAAAATTACAATTGAACCCCAGATGTATGAAAAGAGTAGAGCAAACTGAGTAGAGTATTTGCAGACGGAATTAGAAGATCATGGAATTATTATGAAACATTTACGTGCCAAAAAAATGATTCTTTTTCAATCAAATTATTAATTGGTTCATGATTTTATTTGACATTGTAAAACTTTATCCCTGGGCATTAGCATAACCTTGAGACAGATTGAATGATGTTGTCACGATCCGGAGCTTGTCTGTATCTTTACTAAACGGAGAAGGATGCACACTAGGGTGCCAATATTTTGGGGTCATCTCTAATTTCGTAAAGCGGTTTAAGCATCTCAAAAAAGTTCCTATGCAAAATATGAACTGAATCGGATATAGGTAATATATTCTTCGATTTAAAGATTTTCAGGATAACACAAAATCTCGACGTGTCATGTAATTCCAAGGCATGACACTAGATCTCAACGTTTTAGACCATTCTAAGACATTTGACATCAAAAAAAAATCGATTTCCGGAATTTCATGTGATTTTTCAAGATCGAAAATTTTCAAACTTTAACCAATGGTGCCATGAGTGATTTCTGATAAAAAGAGGCACAGAAGGAAGACAATAAAATGAATATATTCGTTGTTTTTAATACAGGGTCCGGCACTCGAAGTGTAACCAATTAAAAAGGCCATAAATTCAGTTTGGAAAATTACTTTTACTTAATTCAAAGTATAAAATGTGTAAAAATAACACAAAATTCAGAATCAATTCACTTTTGCTCGATATGACCACCTTTTGCCTTGACTTGATGACTTGAGAGAGCGAAGAAGTTGCTTCGTTTGGCCGAATGTGACTTGCAGGTATTTTGGCCCACTCGCGGACAATAACTTTTTTCAGCGCCTCGAGACTGGTGTATCTTGGCCCAAAGAGAATAATCCATTGGATTCGCATCTGGTGAATTCGAGAGCCATTGTGTGGACGTGATGAAGTTCGGAACGTTGTTTTTCAGCCATTCTTGGTTCATTCGAGCTTTGTGAGAAACGTCCATGGTCTGCCACCGAAATGTTTGTCTGCCCACGGCTTCAAAGCAACCTCCAGAATACTTTCCCGATAATATGTCGCATTTACCTTGACGTCAGGCTCGATGAAAACGATTGGAGAGCGCCCATCTGCGGTTACAGCGGCCCAAACCATTATCTGCCTCCTGGTGGCCAATCGATTACTCAAATTCTCGTATGAACGGTCGGTCAAGTAAACCCTATCGTTTTGAGAGTTTACGAATTGCTCAATTGGAAAAATTTTCTCGTCAGAAAATACAATGTTCGGAAATTGACCGCTTTCGGCCAAACGAAGCAACTCCTTCGCTCTCTCAAGTCATCAAGTCAAGGCAAAAGGTGGTCATATCGAGCAAAAGTGAATTGATTCTGAATTTTGTATTATTTTTACACATTTTGTACTTTGAATTAAGTAAAAGAATTTTCCAAACTGAATTTATGGCCTTTTTAATTGGTTACACTTCGAGTGCCGGATCCTGTATACTAATCTTGAGAGACATCGTTCATGCTAGAACAAATACTACGCTTTGATCTATGGAAGAGATGCGATGTACTAATCAAATTTAGTTTTTGTTTTTGATTATAGAGGTTTTAACCTTAGAGTCCTTCGCCTTCTCGGGCCAGAAAAACTTTCTTACCCTATGTATAGGGTTGGGAATCGAACCCTGGCAGGTTGCGTGAAAGGCATCGACTAACCCATCACACTATACCAAAATCAAAGCTTTTCTCGTTGGCAGTAATTTGTCCCTATAATGACCGAATCATGTCCTCTTTGCTACCTATGGGAGACGCAAACTGCGTGTACGACATCGTCAGAAATCTGCACACCTAGTAGTTTGGTTGCATGTTAAATGCGTTAGATTGCGTTGTAGAATGCTTGTTAATTTCTCAGATATTCGATACTTTCATTCAATTCCATACCTATGCTCCACTCACTTACCATCAGGGTGGCAAGTGTATAGCCGATTTCAATTCCCCGGTTTTTTCCAGGTTTTCCCGTTTTTTTATAAATAAAAATTCCCGGTTTTTGGAATAGGCTCAAATCGCCCCTGTTTAGTTCTTTTTATATTTTTTTAATTCAAACTTTAAACAGATATCCCATGTCCAAAAAGGATCATTGTAATAGGCCCACTAATTGAGGATTCAAATACTTTCCAGACAATCCCAAAAACGGACGCTTGCCACTCGGAAAAAATAACAACAATCTAAACTTGCAACTTCAAATCGTTTTGTAAAGAGCTCTATTCGCTCCTTCCGAAAGTGAAAGTGCAAATTTCAGTTCGGCGGGAAAATTATAAACGGCATGATGGCCAAGGATGGCTTTTATCGTATCAAAGAACGTTCTCTACCAACTCTTCACACGATTCAATCAGTGCCATCAAAGTGAGACGGATATCATCTCAGCTACAAAACACCGTCATGGTTCATATAACATAGAATGGACACCAGTGCGAAAGCGAATTTCTCTCGATGACCTGTCTGAGCATCACGAGTTAGCACGTTGCTGTGGGGATTCTCTCTGAAGCAACAAACGGTCGCTTATTCTCGTTTTGCGATCCAATTCTATACGGGCAGTTGATAGTTACGATAGAATCATTTTACTATTACCGCTTATTCTAACTATGTGCTATGTAACTATAACCGTTGTATAATTTGTATCTATGAAAATAACTGTGAATGCTCCAGACCAGGGTTTTGAAATATTGTATATTGTTACGTATTATGAGAATCATCAAGTCGAATTATCTACGATAATTATCAACTTGCGATTCTCTCTTGGTAAATTCCTCACAGCGTCGATCATTGCCGGGCTGTATATATTTTGTTAAGGGCTGTGAAATGCTCAGAGAATGAAGGGGAGCGAAGAAATGTAGAAAAAATTTCTCACGGTTCATGCAAATTCTGCCAAATTATCGGCAATCACCAACACTGATAATGGCACAGCGAATCTAACATAATGTCGTCATTATGTTAGATCAGTTAGTCATAACATTGCCAGGGCTTCAGCCATGGTATATAAATTGTTATATGGACATATACTGTTTAAATTATGTCGCTTGCAAGCACATCTGTTCAATGAACGATACCCTCATATGAATAATCATGCTGTGATTGTGATGAAAACCAATTATTAACAAAGTCCTGTCATACCAAAAATTTGAAATTTTCATGAAATAGAATTAAATTTAAAACCATTTGATGTACGTATACCTAAGATGTCGTAAAACCGTTCGGCTACCACGACTTGCTCTTTTTTCGACCATTTTTTCTAATGTATCTGTTAGTCAATAAACAATTTTTACGATTTCAATGCGTTGATGGGCAAATAAATCAAATGATAACTGTTAAAATGCACAATATATCGATCTGTTTTTTTTTTTTCAATAAGATTTCAATTGCTCGTAGAGTAATAAGAAAAATAATCAGAAAGTACGAGTTTTTCATGATGAACTCTCAGCTGGTTTTAAGCCAGTTTTTTATATGTTTTGTGCGCTTGGCATAAATTTGGGGGTAAAAAACTTTTCCACTTCAAACTACCAGTTTTTATTTTGGAAATAGCTTAACTATTTTATCTTATATGAGAAATCTTTCTACAATTGATCTGATTGTAGCAGACCAATCAATAACATTCAGGGTTTCAAATTAAGCAATTTAGTTATATATTCTACAAGCTTAGAACTAATAGACTAGAATACTATCGAATGTAAACCCTGAAATTGTTTTGGGAAATATAGATATAGCCGTATATAATTTAAACCGTTATTTTATTGAAGTTCCAAAAGCTCAAACCAAATTCAATTCACCTTCATCTACATCAATATCAACGTTCTTGTGATCCTACTATGGAATAGTTGAGGACCTTTAAAAGAAAATTAAACATAGATTCACTGAACAAATCAATCCATTTTCTTAATCTTTCTAAGATTCTATACTGGTCCTCAGAAACCAGTTTCGACTCTCAAAAAAGGAACTCAAATACTTCCTGTAAACGGTGAATAAGGTCAAAATCGAAAATTTTTCCAATTTTGTGAGTCCTTTTGACATCTCACAGCATAACACAAGTATTGTCTCAAGATGACATTACTGAGACAAATTATGAAAAACAAGGGCAATCATTAGCAAACTTAAAAACATGAAGGCTCTTGAAAATGTTCAATAATTTTATTAAAAATATTCCCTATATTACCTTGAGATTTTGTCATAAATTTTGCAGGTGTGTTGAATATTTATTCAAAAATTTAATAAAAATCTAACAGAAGCATCCAAATTATCCTTATTTTTCAAAATGAGCTTTCATTTTACTGTTATTGATAACAACTAAAAAAAACTCTAATGTTTCCTGTTTGATTTAAAACTGCCTTCAAGCCTCTAAAAAATTGTTGGACGAGACATGGGGTGTTGGCCCAATTTCCAATGGACAATAATTTATTTCAACACTTGTACTGAACATTTCGCTCAAACCCAAAATTGGGTATTGTCTCCTACTTTTCAATTGTTGAAAAAAAAATCATTATGTTAACAACTGTGACTCATAGGTGAGTTAGTAATATTTTTCCCGGTTTTTCACTAAAATTCCCGACTTTTTCCCGGTGAAATCAAATTCCCGACTTTTTCCCGGTCACTTGCCACCCTGTACCATGCATACTTAACGCTCGCATGTTTTATGTTTTTTCACGAAAAACAGTACATTTTGCGCAAAAATAAAAAAAATACAGTACATTTCACAGTACACATTTTATCTAACAATAGTGAATTTTTTTTATATATAATTTATTTTATTCCGGCTTTTACCATTTTGGCAATAATGAATATAAAACAAAAGCGAATAGTTCTCGGATGATTTATTTTTATAATCTCAAAAGTTTTTTTATTATTTCCCTTTTTACCTTTTTTTATAAATATTAAAAATAGGTATAGAATTCGCTCAAACTTTAGAAAAGAAGTGTATGTATGGAAAGTGTGGAGCCAACTATCAGTTTCGGAACCAGGGTTATGAGTTTTGAAAACGTGTTTCTATCAGTGACAATGTAAATAGGATAAAATCTTGATTCTTGAAGCTGATCAGTATTTTATTCTAGTTTACATTCTAGTTTGTTAGTTGATTGCCTATCAAGATCGAAAACATTAGAGAAAATAACACGAAGTTAAACTCACATCAGTTTCTGAAATATGGCTCCACAAACTTAAACACGAAAGAAAGGTTTCATGGTTCCTTAGGTTACCATAATATTTTATTCGGTCCCGATTTCTGGTTCCCAATTTACAGTGTAATTCATGCTCAAAATAACGACTGATAATGGGCAAGAAATTTTCAGAACTCAATTAATAATAGGAATGACATCTTCAGAACTTGGTTTGAAATTTGTTGGATGATGCTTTGATCATACCGCTTCAGGTTTCCCGTTCCGAGAACCTTGGATGTAACAATAAAAAATCATCTATATGTGAGTTTCTCATTCATATATCAATTTTGAAAATTCATATAGTTTTTGAGGTTTACGCACTTGAGTCAAGTCTCTTGGTTAATATTGTTTTTCATTTTTATATACAACACTTCAACTTCGGATGACAGCGTTCGAAATAGAAGACAATTTATTATGCTCATTTGAATGTATTCATTATTAAAAAATATTTTTTATATCCTCAACCTCATATCTACAGATATTTTTGGATTTCTGTCGTTTTGTTCTGTTTTGGTACAATAAAACAAAATTATCTTTTTTATACATCAGTGTATAAGCAGTTTAATTTGAATGGTTAACGTCACTTCGCGATTCCATAAAATCATCTGGAATCATGACCAATATTTATGATTTTACTATCAAAATGATAGGGGAGAGTGTTCGGTTACCGGTACCCTTTTCTATCAAGCTTATAACTTCTGAATAAGTGCACATTATGCGGACATATATACAGCAAATTGAAAAAAAATATTATCAATTTAGTTAAGTGATAAATTTTGGCCATTTCAAAAAAGGTGTTCAGTTACCGGCACCCTAAGAAATTTCGTTAAAAATGGAAAAATATAAGTAAAGACTGCAATTATTCAAAGAAAAAACGGATTTTATTCTTTTCGGAGGCCTTTTGAGCAAAAGTCTTCATTGTCTGATGATAACTTCACATTGGCTCTCTTGGCCAATGATTTGGATGGTGGCCCCCTTGGTGTTGATTAGGCCGGTCTTCCACCGGCTTCGTGGGATTGCATACGTTGCTGCAGTCAAATTTATTGGCTTCTATCCACTAAGCAACGTTTAATGGCAATAAACACTGCATTAAAGTTCATTTTCCTTGACTTGGACGATTTGTTTGAAGTCGCCATGGCTAACAGAACCAGAGAACCAAAGTTTATACGTATATGACGGATGTATTGAAACCGTCAAGTTGTTCACCAGAGATGCCAGGTAATACAATAAGTTTAGCAAGCAAACATGAAAAGATCGCGCCAATTTTCTATAATTTCTGACGAAAATCGAAGTTTCAAAAGTCTGTAAAAAGTCTTTAGACAAAAAAAGGTTTACATGTTAACTAGGAAATTCTAAAATTTACAGACAAATTTGCAGACTTGGCATATCTGCATATCACTGACAATTTTTCCCGATTTGTCGAAAAAATGGGGTGCCGGTAAGCGAAATCGGTAGACATTTTGAAAATGACGGAAAAAACTTTGGTTGCGAAAATATTGATAGCATCTGGTATCGAATCACGATATAGACCGATTTCACCTCATAAATATTCAATTTTCCACCTCACCTTTTCGATTGATGCTTTTCAATTTATAATACTATAAAAAAGTCCTAAAAAACTTTTGTGTTGATTTTCACGCAATAAAAATTTGTTTTGAACGCAGCAAAAACTACAAGCGTCTGTTTGTTTTGGTATTCGGCGCAAAAAGAACGTGCTACTATTACACACACACATGCCATTTGTCGGAATGACGCTATCTGCTTCATGTCAAAAGTTACGGTGGAGTGCCGGCAACCGAACATGTTCCACTACAAATCAAATAACGCTTCTTCCATGAAAAGTTATGAATAGGAATTGGCATTTGAAAAAACGAATAATGGACTAAGTTCCTTGGCTCTGGCGAACGTAAAATAATGTTTTGTATAAATACATCTGAATTTATTCTAATATATTTAATTATTCGTTGTTATAATGTACTCTGGGAACTAACCGGAAATCAAAGAATAATACTTTTACAACACTAGGGTGATGGTACTCCCAACCATCTCTCTAATGAAAGTCATAAAAATTATCTTATAGATTTGTTTAAAGGAAATGGCATACTCATAAACATAGCCTTTTCTGTGATATATTTGTTTCTTTTCATATTCTACAAACTCGTTTAGAGCACAAGAGAAATCTAACAACATATTCCTAGAGCTGGCTTTCAAATCATATAGATGAAAAAGGCATCGTTGTTATACACTTATGGCGTTTTCGCTAGAAGCAAAACCCAGCCCAGTTTCGACACTAACTGCTGTTGAATGCATGGATTTAACAACAGTTAGGGTTGCCACTGGGTTAGTTTTAGCTTCAAGCGAAAACGACATTAATTTCGCTCAGTAATTATTACACCTTTGAACTGTCAAACAACTAAAAACGTCAATTCATTACTATCTGTTGGTTGCAGGTCGAGTAAAATATTGGTGGTGGTGGTGGTGGTTCAACTAATGGTACAATACCCCTATGAGCAATTCCAGAACTGTGTAGCAGACTCCATATACTCCGATTCAAATGAAACTTTGTTCTTCAAGATGACAAACCATTTATTTTTCACGGATGTAGAGACCTATTCAAAATAAGACTGACTTTTAAAACGGTCGAATAATTTTTATATGCACATTTTTCATATCATTGTATCTCGGAAAATGTTATTTGCACAAAAATAGTGTCGAAGAAGAAGTTTCAAGAAATCGATTGGCACTCTAAAAAATATACCTCGAAGCAAAAAGTCAACAATGCAAATCATATGGGTCTCTTGCATGCCGGATAGTAAAAGGCTTTCACCATTTATTGAAATAGTTATAAACTGCTGATTTTAGTGTGTTTTGGTTGATTAAATGCCCCGAAACTATGGCTGCAATAGAATCCGTAAAAACGAGTTTTCTCTTCATTATATTTAGTCATCACTATTCATTGATATACTAGTTTTCACGAAAGTAGCATTCTGATTTTCTAATATTCACATTATCTAAACTCATTTTCTTACAATATAAAGAATGAGCGTCGTAGAAATTTTGCTTCACGATCCGGGATATCTCAATAAACATTGATAAATTAGGTTACTTTTCGAATCAGATTTCGTTCAAAGTTGAGTACTATATGCGCACTATTTCACTCAGATTCAAAAATCAATACATATTAGAATCACTTTTAAGTTAGCTCATCGCCGTAACATACTTCTTTCACATTCTTTCTTATGTAACGGTAAATTAGTAAAATTTGTGTACGTAAATGTAGAGCCCATGTTACTGCTAAAACCGATTAAAATGTTATAAGAGCAAACACCGAACACTGAAGTGGACACCGGCTACAACATACTCGCTACTTTTTGCCAACCAAAGCGAGCACAGGCACATTCAGACTAACGGCTGACTGCTACGACCATCAACAGTAGCTCAGCGGTTTACATTTAAAACAGTGGTATTTAACACGCGATAAGTCTGGCCATGTTTATCGAGTCGAATATTTTATTTACTTACAATGCCGCATACTTCCCATCGTTGATTAAATGGTGATAATGGTTGATAATGGTTATAAATTCACGAAATTGGATGTATTAAGTTTATTGTAGAATGAAATATAACTAAGGAAAAAAATATTATTGTTGTATATTTTTAGAAAATAAGATATTTATCGAAAATGTGTACGAATAACTGATTTCACCACAATGAAATTTTCTGTACAAATAAACTTACAACTTATTTTTAATTCTTGAAATTCGTTCCTTGAAAATTGAGTTCACAGCTTGAAAGAAAAAATGGGTTCTATTTCACAATATTTTAAGAATTTAAAATCAAGTTGATAAAGTAGCAGACCTTGAACGAAACAGACTTTATGTCAACTAAAGACTACTACCACGCACAAAAAAGGATCAAACATAATATTTCCTTTGCGTTGAAAGGTATGTTGAACACCACTGATTATAATTCAACTAAAACCCTAACGCAAACACACAAACAAGTGAAACAGCATGTAGGTCTATCACTGACAGGTTACATGTTGTCAGTTCCTTTTCAACTTTAATCCTACAATTATAACACCCATACCTAGTTTCAATGTTGATGTTTCGCTGTCCATGCCGGCAGTGCTTACTGCACGAAAAATCATAAACATATGAATACATGAAGACATACATTACAAATGATCCGCAAATGAGTGCGTCTATTTGATTAGTATGGTATTATCGTTTCAACGTTTTTTTTTCACCTTCTTCAGCACAGATCAAGAAATCGTAATTTTAGTAAACAAATTAAAAAAAGTTAATGGTGACTCCATATGAACAGTTGAGCCTCTTTGAGTATCCAGTACTTTGCTATCAAAATTACATGATACTCGTATAGGCAATTCAATTAAGTAATTGAGTAATGACGTATCCAAACCTGCTGGTTTAAATAACAATATATTAATAACACGTTTTAATTCATCTAATGGCCCGACCAAGCCTTTTGAACCTAATCATAATCAGGTTGTTGAAAGTTAGAAGATTTTAAATATCTATTCAATGTTGACAGCTCCTCATAAGACGCGCAGAAGATAAGAACCAAAGTAAAAATCTAAATCAATCCTCCAAGTTGTGCAATGAGGCCTTCTCATTGACATAGATGAAAAATCAATGTTAGTTTCTTTTCGACGCTTTTTGATCATTACTTGCGGAGGCACCAAGTGTACAGGGGCAGCGGAAGCCCTATAGGGAGTATACTGAACTCCACTCCTGGAAAATGTCTGGGTGTAGCTGGATTCGATTCGATTCAGCTCGACAAACTGTCTGTGTGTGTTCATGTAAAAATAATGTCACTTACTTTTCTCGGAGATTGCTTTACCGAATTACCTCTTTAATTCCCTAGCTTGCAGACCATGAGAGTCTTTAACCAAACAAACCATTTATAATCTCATGATTGATCTACTGAATCTATTATCCTAGTCCGACTACCGGTACATTGTTTTCCAAAATTCGAATCTTCATAGCGAATCGTAAATAAATTTGTAGGTCATATTAGTGTATGGTTAAATGAACCGAACGTCACTCTGCCGATATCCAGCTTTCGGTTTCGGAAGTACCGACAATAATAATCAAATGTGATAAAATGGAGCTCACTTCACTTTTTACATATGATTGAATAGATTTTCACTAACTTAAGTTCAAATGTAGTATATCGATATAGTAGTATTATACAATAGAAATCTTCATTATGTCTAAAAAACCTTGGTATTACATTCCTGTAGTGGAATCTGACCTTCTGTTTCAACAGACTTCACAGCCGATTCAGAGTGTACATAACCATTGCATGGCTGGTGCTACGATCCTACTGACACTACGAATCCTTCCAGGTCGGGGCTCGAACATACGACAACTGGTTTGTAAGACAAGTGCCCTATGCATTGAACCGCCAGCCCGGGATAAAAAACTCTTTTCTAAACTTATCTTAAATTTTAGTATTTCGGGGAATTTCTGCTATAATATACAGGAGAAAATGAAAATGAGAAAGACATCATTACACCACCAAGTCCCTAGAGACAAGACTCGAACCCATAACTTTTCCCATCCTAGGAAGTCCTTTTACCAATTATACTACCCTGCATATGAAACACAACGCATAATTCGACCAAATTGAGCAAAATTTCTGTATATGTTCATCTATGCTTCAGGTCGACACCAAGGTGATTCGTGCTGGATTTAATTATTATATTGTCATCAATAAAACAATCTCTACAGAATAAATTCACTACTGAGAAATAATGATTGCGATATTTTCGATGCACGTAAGGTGGTCAACATAGAGAACCATATTTTTTCCACATTCAGAATAGTGATTATAGCGACGAAAGGTTGGTTGATTACACTGCACTATTTAGATTAAATCTAGTAAAACGCTATTTTAAATGAATTTGATTTATATAAGTAACAGGAGTGCAGCATTTTGCATACCTCGAACACACAGTTAGCGCAACGTTTGAATAGTCTGCGCTCCTGTTACTTCTGCGTATGATATTCAAGCTAAATTGGATAGTATTTTTTAATCGACTCGACTCAGCTCGACGAGATCGGAAAATGTCTGTGTGTATGTGTGTGTGTGTGTGTGTGTGTGTGTGTGTGTGTGTGTGTGTGTGTGTGTGTGTGTGTGTGTGTCTATACGTGCATCTTTCAACGAATTTACCGCCGAATTTTCTCGAAACTGGCTGAACCGATTTCAGTAAACTTGAAAGCTACTGTTGGGCTATTAATCAAGTTTCAATATAAAATGGCTGTGACTTCTTGTTCCAGAGATATTATGGTATAAATAACGTAACCGATAAGACGGCTGCTTTTTTACTACTCCATTTTCTTAGAGATGGCTGAACCGAATTTCTCAAGCTAAGGCTCGCCTTAAAGTTTTATTTGCTTTATTGGGCTGTTGATTTAGTTCAAAGATCAAAAGGCTGTCACTTTCGATTCTGGTGATATAATGGTATAAGTGACGTAACCAACAAAACGCGTTGTGGAATCGCGCACACATCTAACAAACAAACTCACATCAGAACCGAGAAGCAATCATTATAGAGTACCAGACTAAATTATGCATGTTTCCCCGCACCATGAATTCCCCAATGGACAAGTTCCTAGTTTGTCATACTGTTTGTTTAGTATGACAAACTGGGGACATCAAAATTTAATAAGAAATTATGTAAGCTCGATTATCGTCACCGGGAGAATATGATTTCCCTTGCAATGACATAATCGAACTATTCCGCAGATGACTTAAAATGTAGCAGAGACCGGAACTAAACCGGAAACTTTAATAAAAAATAACTTCCATTAAACAGGGTCCGCCATCTAACTTTTTTTTAACTAGCGGTTTTTTCGACATTGGTAACCTTAATGTCACTTCTGATTTGACAGAAACTTAGTTTTATCCATCCGCTGAACGAAAATGGTTGTGTATACGCTTGAGGAACGCGTGAAAATAGTGCAGTTTTACTTTGAAAATCATGGTAATTTTGCGGAATGTGTGCGAAAATTATCTAAAAGAAAATTTTCATCTCGACGGGTATGTTAATAAGAAAAATTGTCGCATCTTGGGAACGGAAAATCCGCACGTTATCATGGAGAAGCCATGAGGCAGGAGCCGCCGCCACGGTCAATGGCGAGCGCTACCGCGCCATGATTAGCGATTGGTTCTTCCCGTTACTTGAAGTGGAAGACTTGGACACCATTTGGTTCCAACAAGACGGCGCTCCGTGCCACACAACCAATGCTATACGATCGATCTTCTGCGTACAGTCTTCGAAGATCGAATTATCAGTCGAAATTCGCTATTATCTTTGGGGGGGGCTGCCAAAGATAAGTGTTATGTGGACAAGCCAGAGACCATTCAAGCCTTGAAGGACAACATTCGTGCAGCCATAGCTGAAATAAAGCTGCATACAATCGAAAATGTACTAAAAAACTAGACCGACCGTATGACGTACTGCAAGGCCAGCCGAAGCAGCCATTTGAATGAAATTATATTCCACAATTAACCGGAAGGATTGTACTTTAATATGAAAAAATAAATTTTGAAATCGGATGAACCGTTTGTGTTTTATTGCATGTTTAAAAAAAAAGCTACATGGCGGGCACTATAAGTAAGTTGTGTAGCTTCAACTTTCAGCTATAATTCCCAATCTGTGATTTGTTAAAATATGCATGTTTTCCTACCAGGTCGCGACGAGATGAACAATACAAATTCAAATACAATACAATCAATTTAAACTAAAGAAAAACCAATAAATAACAATGAAAATGGATCCTTCATGTTTGAAGAGAAACACAATGGTTGTAGAATAATTTTATATTTATAGTATGGACCAGGGCCGCTTTTACATAGGGACAGTGGGGGCAAGTGCCCCGGGCCCACGGTCTTAGGGGGCCCCGTACAGGACCAGCCGAGCAAAAAAGGACATTCTATTAGCTAGGGGCACACAAAAAAATCTTACCCCCCGGGCCCACTAATACGTAAAAGCGGCACTGGTGTGGACTACATTTGTTTTTCGAGTAACTTATTTAATAACAATGTTACACCTCTATGTAACTGCAAACTGCAGGTGGGTGGATATTTATTCTTTTCTGTGATTCTCTGGAACTCTATGTCCGATGTTAAAGTATGTGTTTTGGAAGTCTTTTAAAAAATATTACTTAAACATACTCGGGCAAATCTTGTAAGTGGGAAATCGAGAGGATCGACTTCGGACTTCTCTCCATAGGTCAGTTTCGGAGCGCAAATCGAAAAAAAACATGCGTTTGGAATTTTGTGATTATAAGTAGTACGCTAGTTTACGCAAATTTCCTCTGGCTCCAAAATTGGCGGCATACTTCCAAATTGTCAGTAATATATAAGCTTTCAAAAACTACCATCGATTAATTTTGTGGTGGTGCGTGAACATAGAAACATCGGGAGATCGGGATAGGACCACCCTAACCTACCAAATAATTGATTCTGAAACTGATTTTAGAGCCTTCATTGAAGACTGTTTAATTTTTCAAATTTGACTTTCTGGGACTTAGAACAAAATCTTTTTTTTTTTTTTAGATGACGGGCATGTTAATAAGAAAACTTTCGGAAATCTCATGTACACCCCCCTATGGTAATTTTTCAAGATCGAAAATTTTCAAACCTTAACCGCCGCACAGTGATGCCTCTCCATACAAAAGTTGGCAAAAACCATAAATTCGTCGATAAACGTCAGCTGGATGATTTTTTAATAATAATTTGGATATATTTCCATTTTGATAATTTATGAAAAAATATTCGATCCACCTAAAAGTGACATGATGCATTCGCTACGGACCGGAAAATGACGACTTTTTTTAAATAAATTAACTTGGGTGTTTTTTTTTTATTTCGTGATTGATTTGAAGTTTTCACTAATGTTTCAGATAATGATTAAACCTGTGTGGAAAATGTATACACTGAAAAAAAAACTTTTTCCTTGTATCTTGAAAACATCAATTTTCTCCAAAAGGGCTTATCTTTATATTTTTATTTTCTGATATGATGTAACTTACAGCTGATGACGTTTATTGCACTATGAGTATAGATGGGAGAGTAACAAACGAAAAAGTGTTTTATTTTGTTTTTCACTAAAATATTGATTTTTGGAAAATGTTCTGCATTTTGCATTTTTTAAGTTTTTCGACTCGATTTTATGAAAGAACACAAACTTTTCATTAAAAGAAGTACAAAACAGAATTTGGTTGAATACTATCGGTTTACTAATAATAGTGGATTTTTTTATGTTAAAATTTCTTATCAATCAATGTAAAATGAAAAATGACGCTGAGCAAGCATGTATAAAGTGGTTTTCACGGTTCAAAT
The DNA here is from genome assembly GCF_030247185.1 of Malaya genurostris. Classification (NCBI taxonomy): domain Eukaryota; kingdom Metazoa; phylum Arthropoda; class Insecta; order Diptera; family Culicidae; genus Malaya; species Malaya genurostris. The sequence goes on along the minus strand of NC_080571.1, from coordinate 126,131,056 downwards.
TTAGAAATTTTTTGTATGGACTACAAGAAAGTTTCGGTCAACAAAAAAACTGCATGTGGTGGGATCGACTAGGTGCTATTTATTATAAGCTACTCAAATTAGGTGACACCATCACATATTACACTTGTTGCGTTTGGACAGAGCATTGCATGGAATAGAATTTTAATTCATGACAATGCAAGACTCCATGTTTCGAAATTTTTAAATGTGGCGCATAACTTGTCAGGTCAGTTTAAAAAACTACGACACCACCAAAGATTGGATCGATTCATTCATCGAATCTGAGGAAAAGGAATTTTTTTAAATGTGGTATCCGAGTATTACCAGGAAGATGACAGTAAGTATTACATAACGTTGGACTATATTTTGAAAACCGGTACTGCAATGACACTCTCACTGAAAATCATGAAACTTAGCAGAAAGAACGCTACTAATTTATTCCAACGCCTGATATATTCTATATCAAGAACTATATAGATCTATATAAAACCATTTAAATAGGTGTTTTATGTTATGTATGTTACAAAAATGTTGATTTTATTTATAATATAGCCGTTTACACTAGGGTCTTTTTTATGCGGTTTTTTTATGCGAAGATTCAGAGTTATGCGGTTTTTTTATGCGAATTTTCAGAGTTATGCGGTTTCCCTTCTGCGATTTTTTTATGCGAAGTTTCAGAGTTATGCGGTTTTTTTAATGCAAAGTTTCAGAGTTATGCGGTTTTTTATATGCGTTTTTTTATGCGGTACGTAAACTCGCATAAAAAAAGACTTCAGTGTATTTAAATTTCACTCGCACCGACTTCATTTACAGAAGTATAGCCCTTGTTTTTGTGATTTTTATTGTCGACCCCGCAAACAATTGAAAATAACTTTCAAGGTGCAGAGATGTGCAGGATCGCATAGTGGTTTTCGAAAAGTAGAGAAAAAATGCTATAAAATCAAATACTATTCAACAGTGGCAGCCCTTTCCTACATATATAGAACTATAATCGCAAAACACCATCATTGCGCCATATATTTTGTATGGAAGGATGAAATCAAAGTTTACAATACCCTATCTTTGAGAGGATATGGAGAGATTGTTTCTTATTCAAAAATTTTTATACTTTAAACTGTAATCCTTCACTTATCTGAGAATTCAAAAAAATTAATGCAGTGCAAGAAAAAAATAAATTTATTTTTTGGATTTCTGCCACCTTGGCATCACTGTGCGCCGGGTAGCACCCCTTACCTATGTCCGATTTAGCTCAAATTTTGCATGGGGACTTTTTTCGAGATGCTTAAACTTTTGAGCTTAACGAAATTAGAGGTGATCCCAAAATATGGGCACCCTTATATACATTAGAGCGATACAGAACAACGTGTTTTGTCGGTTACGTCACTTATACCATTATATCTCCGGAACCAAAAGTCACAGCTATTTGATCTTCGAACTTGGTTCGATTCAACCATCTCTGAGAAAATTGAGCGCGTTAAAATATCTTCGAAAAACACACACACACGCGCGCGCGCTATTTAAAATCAGACACGTCTTATATATAAGTTTTAATTTCCATTTTTGTGGATTGTTCTTATAAAATCATTACCCTTGATTTCGCGTTTCGAGGTACGATTGAGGATTCGGTAGGTTTCAAATCAATTGACTACCGCCCTGAGAATTCAAACTTTATATATTATTCATTTTGAGGTGGGTTTTCAAATAACTAGATAGTATTATCTATCAAGATAAATCCTGATCATTTCCTGGTACCACTAACGCCACTCCTTTCCTGTGATACTTGCGATGATGCAGAGAATTCCTCGATCACTAATATCAAAAGTGTTGAACTAACATTCCTTCCCTTCCCACAGTGACCTGCAAGGGTTTAGGTTGCACGTTGAGCCAGGCCCGTACCCAGGATTTCGTTTCGGGAGGGGCCCACAAATAAGAAATAACGCATCTAACTGATGATTCTTGTGCCTTAAGTAGTTTTTGTTTTTTTTTTTTGAAGGGTGAGTGCAAGTAATTATAAATTTAAGTTAATTTGTACTCACATATTTTGGATTGGACAATGACGGATTGAAGCAAGAAGTTATATGTGTCAAAGGGAAGGGATCGATTTATTACATTTCTTTTATAATACAGTCCCATAGTTCGGCATAGACTTCTGGTTCCAGAAAAACTGAGTGATGAGTATTGAAACCTTCAATTTTAAAGGTGTGTTTTATGTAAATAGGATGTTATTATGTGTTCACGATGTAAAAAGAAACAAATATTTTGAAACTATTCAAGCTCTTCTAATTTGCAAAATTTGTTGATTATATGTCGAACAGATGGTCGAGCAGAATAAAATAAATTTATATTCAAATGAAGTGCCTTATAATCCCGGATGATCCTATTTAATTTCATCGAGTCATTTTCCGTGTCTGGATCAGAGATGTCAGACCTGCTGATTTGTTTGTAAATCAGCAGATTTATAGAATAAGCTGCAGACATGTTTCAGTTGCAGACTTTTTTGTAGGCTTTTAAAAATCACGTTTTTTAGACGTTTGTAAAAATTTACAGACTTTCGTAATCGCCGAGGTCTTTTTTTGTTCACTATACCAATTCCTTACATCGTTCTTTGAAGACAACTTCGCAAACTTTTTACAGACTTCTTTAACCCTGTATGAATATATTAAAAATTTTTACTTTACATCTCTGGTCTGGTTATGCAGGGTGATGAGTATAAAAATTTGAATTCGTCATTGGAAGTGACGATGCTATAACAGAAAAACCTTCTTAGTAGTAGTCAAAAACTCCAAAATGGAACTCACATAAATTTCTCAGAGATGCCTAGGACGATTTGCACAAATGTAAGAATGGATGGTCTTATGGATTCATAGACTTGTATGCTATTTTATCCAATTCCAGGTTTCGGAACAGGTTCGGAAGAAGCGGTCAGAACTCCAAAATGAAGCTCACACTCTGCTCTGTGCATTGTCTCGAAAACCGATTTTTAATCGCTCCAATAATGTACACTTATACTAGCTGTCAAAGGTGTTTTTCTTTGTTTGAGGTAGTCCACGAAAAGTATACGGAGACAAACCCAAAGAACCGACTTCATAACCATTCCGCCCAATTTAGCCTACCTAGGTCACTTCGGAGCACTCGTGCCGAATTCAGTCTATTGTCGGTTAATCATTCTGTTCTCTGGTGTATAATAATGGATCCAGACTTCGTCAACAGTAACTAACCGACATCATCAGCATAGGCGGACATGCTTCCGACGTGGGCTCGCGTTCGTCGTTTTAATCCTGATTATGCAAGTGCGGTATCCAGCGGCAGGACATCTTTTTCATTCGCTGAATCTTGCTAAAAGTATGATTATTTTGCTCAGTATTAATCCTCATGGCACTTTCTGGTCATCCCGTACCATTTCCTTTAATTTTGACATTGATTGACCGACTTTTGAGCATCGAAAAAAATTCGATTGGATTATCTGAAACTGGTTGATAAAATCTTCTAATTAACATATCTTGTTAGTTGATAACTCATTTCTGATCTTGATTCCGGAAATAGTTGTTATGGTGGCCCGTACCCAGGAGGGGCCCAAAGATAAAAAATATAATGTTACTGAAGATTGCTTATGTACCTAATTTTCGGTGTGCCTTTTACGGGTGTTTTTAACAGACACCATAAACTTTTCCACTGGAACTGTTATTGTGTTACATTTCTTTACGTTTACTGTCTTGTTTTTTCTGTAACACATGTCTGAGATCTTCTAAATAATTATATATCTATTTTTGATTTCGGGAGGGGCTAGGGCCCCTCGGGCCCCCCCTCTGGGTACGTGACTGCGTTGAGCTATCATGTGTCATGCATTTGTTTCAATATGCCATTTCAACCGGTTTATGATCAATCACGGGATTCTCGCGGGCGGTCAACTAAGCAAAGTTAGCTGAATTGAACTGCGCTGAAATAACATAATTTCTTCATTGGATAAATTTTGCTTTTTCGTAATTTCTCTGTAAACCTTAAATGAACAAAACAAATGATTTATACTAATTTTAGAAATCCTTTCATTTAACATGCGTTTATGAAAAAATAAAAAATAACGATATATTTCGAGCCTATGTTATGTATGTTCCAATTTCTCCCTATTTTTTATCTAGATTCAATTCAAAATAATTATTTCCTGTTTTGGGTGCACATAACCAGGTAACAATGCATATATATGAAATTTACAGGTGACGGAAACCCACATATAACACAATTCATAAAAAGTAATTCTTTAAATAGCAAAGGTTTTTACAAGAATGATTTAAATTTGTGTGTAGCAGTTCAACTTGAACCGCTAACCATACAATTGGGTCTTGCGATCCAGAGGTTCAAGTTATACAAGAAGCTGAACCGTATGTTCGGTTTGATATTAAAATTACAAATGAATAATTTTGTTATAGTTTCTTAAAGAAAAAAATATTAATTTCATTATGAATAAATAAGAAAGGCATCATTACACCGAAAAAATAAACGAATGAAACCGAAGACAACTACAGCTCGGTGCTGTCATAAATCACTTACCTGTCACAGCACCCGTCTATCTTTGACAAGTTGCCATTTCCAATATACAGTGAGTCCGAATACATTCGACGATGGTGTTTATTCCTATTTTTCACACCAAAGTCGTCGTTTAGTTGAATCACAATATCATCGAAAATATCTCCAGTACTGGCACGTTTACTAGGCACTTTATCAGGTAGAAAGGCATCTAACAACGGTTCACTGGGTGTGGAGCCAACGTTATCTTCGTCTAGTTCAAGAACTACATTGGAATCACTATCACTAGTACAAGATCGATCCTTTATTTTGTACTTATTTCGTTTAAAAAGATAATTGAGACTTTGGCGAAATGAAGATCCTCGTTTGAATGGCGATGAAGAAGACTCATTACCAGAACTAAACTCTTCTAACATCCGACCGTTTGATTTAACTTTAACCGTTGCTTCCCGTTCGTTATTATCAATTCCATTTACCTGATTTCCAAGCTTTAGTATCGACGTTAACCGGACATTCGATTCATAACCAAAACTTATTGATTTTTCTGTCCTACCATCCATCCTAACTACATCATTATTTTTTACAATCATCGGCAAACTGGATGGTCGATCATGATTCATTGCACCCAAACCATCACAGTTGTTACAATCTACATTATTGCAATCGAACGATACAATTTTCTTCCTCAGGCAAACTTCCTCTTCAGATTCAGGTGTACTTTTAATCGTAGTTTTATTTTTACCAATTCCTAGCCGGCGTGCCAACTGAGGTAAAAATTTTGTTTTTCGCTGTGTACCACTAGACTCCTCGGACAGTGAAACCATGTTGCCGATACTTTAAACAAATCCGCACCAACTCTGCAACACTCCCGTAAGGCTTTTCAAGAGCGATCGATATTGGCTTGTCTCCAAGAACACTTTTGTCTGCACCGAAATTTATCAGCTCCAACTATTTTTATGGATTTTTTTCGCTTACTCTAGTCAGCTTCCTGTACTAATGGTGTACCCGAAATCGATCCTCATGTTGAGACTATTCAAAAACTACGCGAACATATAATTTAACGTGTCGATTGTTTACTTGTGCTAATTCATAACATTTCAAGCACAGTTCCACCACCGCATCAATTACTCGTGCCGTAAAGCCACGTCTATCATGGCACATATCTGAATTTACACTGCACGGCTGGTCTAGTAATGTGCGTTTCATAAAACCCTGGGCAATAATTATGAAATTTGATTCTCAGCACAACACACGCATCCCGCTCAGCAATTCTCGTAGTAGCACGATAGGAAAAAGTAACACATTCACTTTAATGTACATTTTTCAATTTTTCCTTAACGTAGCGTTATCTAAAGTGAAACTTATCTATTGCCGTATTGATATATTAACGTGTCATAACGTACTACTAGAGTATTTGATATCTCTGGTAAGTAAAACAAAATAGATGTTGAACTAATCCTTTTTACACAACGAAACTGCTAATTGCACAGGTGTTTTGTACTAAAGCCTAATCGAAAAAAATGAGATGTTTTTTGTTTGTTTGTAACGTCCCTATATATGCTATCTTTCCGCAAAAAGAAATTCCACATGCAATCACCAATCTAATTGCCATTTGCCTCCGCTGGATAATGATATTCGAAATTTTGATTAAAATTATATCGGTCATGTAAAGTCGAAAATGTGTGTAAAGTTCTACGAAATTCGACTAATTTAACATTTAACATTTTATTGTGATCAGAGTAGTTTAATTGGTAAAACAATTTTCTTCGGGTAGAAGAAAGTTGCGGATTCGAGACCCTATTCTGAACAAACGCTAGCTCAAAATCGTCGCCAAAGTTTGAAGAGTTAGAGCATGTTACAAAAATTTCCAACGAGTCTCTTAGTCTTCCTCTATAGAAAGGTATTAGAATTGCTGGAAAAAAACTGACTTTCGAACGGAGCTTCGGAGACCCATAATGGTGTATACCATTATACTCAGCTAGACGAGATCGGAAAATGTATGTGTGCGTGTGAGTATGTGTGTACCCTTTTAAAAGATATTTTAACAGCTCAAGCCGATTTTAACAAACTTTGGCATTTTCGATCTTGAAAAAGCACCATAGGGGGAAGTTACATGGAATTTCTAACATCGAAAAAAAAAATTTTCGATGCCGAATGTCTTAGAATTACATTAAAAGTCGAGATGTCATCTCAAAAAAATTTTTTTTAAATCGACTTTCTGGCAAATAAAAATCCCAGAAAGCATAAATCAAATAAACATAGATTTCTCACTGTACGGTGACACTAACAGCACCTCTAGTGACAAACGGGTGTACTTTTTTCCATTAGCTACTGTGGTTGTGTTAAATGCGCAGGCAACTTTTTGCATGCATTTTAGGAGCATTTACGCACCCATTCTCCACCAGACGGTGCTTTTGGTGTCACGGGTTGCTCAACTACATTACTATTACACTGGGAAATCTATGTTTATTTGATTTATGCAGAAAGTCAATTTTCTCAAAAAAAATTTTTTCGATATGACACTAAATCACGTTTTATGCAATTCTAAGACTTTTGGAAAAGGCATTTTACCTTGACCAGAAAGAGTGATCAGTATAGTTGATGACCGAATAAAAGCATTTCGGGAATTTATGATTCCTGCAATTCCAGAAGTATTTATTAAAGATTGCACAGAGCTATTGGTAGAATACAATCAAAGGTATTATGTATCCATTGGATGTTGTCTTAGTCACTTAGAAATTAACAATTTAACAGCAAAATATGGGATCATCAGATCTTTTATGGGATTCTAGGTTAACATTATTAACTAACAGATTTCTCCAATTAGAGTAGTTTCAAGTGCAGTTTCAAAATGTTTATACGTTATTTGCATCGTCACATTGAGCGATGAACCTCTATTCTTATTATATCGGAACTGAAACTTGCATGGTCGAGTGTGGAAGTGCATCCGTACTCGATTAAAAAATAAAAATCTTCACCCGTACTCGACCCGAACCCGATTTTTTTCGTAACCAGAACCCGACCCATACCCGAATAAAAATAAAAATCTCTACCCGAACCCGTGAAGTTTTTTTTTTGGTAGGGATTCAGATAATTGAACCCGGATCTCTATATGCAAATTCTTAACCTGATTCCCCAAACCCGATCCGCATTCATTAAAAGTTGCAATAAGTTGCCCAAATTCAAGCCATCTCTAATACTCACCTATGGGAATGAGGTTTTTTCATTTGAATCTAATTCCATTAAAATCCGGTACTACCGGAAATGAAAAACGGGAACCGGTATAACCGAAAGCGGTAAGTTTGGCTGGTGTAACTGGTATAACTGGATTGAATTCATTTGCTCATCAACTAACGAGTTCTTCAAACCAAAGAAATTTTTAAGGAAACCGTTTCTTTTTACATAGTTGCTTATTACAAAACATTCTAGAAATTGGAATTTTGAATATTTATAATCCTGTAATTTCGGAACCATAAGTCGGACTCCAAAAAAACTGTAATTTTATATGTGATCATTTGATTGAATCTAAATTTAAGAAATATCGATGTAACTATCTGTCAGAAAATGGAGTGAATATTTTTGCTAGTATCCCCCTGTATACCGAAACCAGAAGCCGAATCCAGATGAAAACTAAATATTTACATTAAAACTATAAGACGTTTTAGTCGCATCGAAGTTTGTGATAATCGGTGCAAATTTCCGTTCCGCACACATACAGACATTTTTCGATTTCCACGAACTAAATCGAAGGATGTTATACACTCGGCCCTTCGAACATCGTTTTTAGCAGTGATTGCATAGCCTTTCTTAATAGGCAAATAAAAATAAAATGAATAAATATTAAGTTGGGTTTTGTTGGAAAGCTCAGATAAACAGAAAATTCCCCCACTGTCAGGAAAATGTTTACCAACCCTACTGACGATGATACTTTTTTAGAACCCTACACCTCTAGCACATGATTTTAGACTAAATCACTTCATGTTTCTTTTACTATAGCTACACGACTATTTCAAATGACTTTTTTTCTGTGTGTTCAAAGCAATATTCCCAGTAATATCTCCAACATTTTGAACCTCATATGTTGGAATACAGTTCTACGTTGAAATACAGATTTAAAGTGAAAGTGTATTCATAAAAGTTTTTGTGAGACACATTATTCGAGAACGGCCGATAAACTGTCTACAAATATATCTCGATTAACATTAGAAAAGGTCCCAAGAGCAAATGAAAGTTTCTCTTGGTTTACTTTCTCTTTCAATTATTACTGTAAATTCCAGTAATTTCCAACAAATTCTACAGTTTCTATCGAAAGTTGATGGTTTTTGCTATTGTCCTATGTGAGGTGTTAGATGGAAAGATTGCTGATTGAGCCGTAATACTCGAAAGAGAAAGTAAGCAAAAAGAAACTCTCATTTGTACTTAGGACCTTTTCTCGTGTTTGTCTTCATATCTTTTGGAATCATTTTCACATAATTCTAAATTATCCATCCATAACACTATAATGTACAAACTGCAAATTTTTGATAAATTTTACGTTGTTTTTTTTTTACACCACATAATTGATTACAAATTTTTGAATAAAATTTAAATTGGCAACAATGATGATAAAAACAAACACCGTTACACACAAATCTACGAGCATGTGCAAACAATCGACACTCCATTTCTATCACCTACACATTATTTTTGTATATATTGATGTTGCTAAAGTCCGACCAAACAAACTAATGGTTTTATCTAGCAATAATCAGCTCATCACATATCTAACAAGCTAAACAAAATTTTAAAAGACCCTCCAGAATATGATTTCATTGCTATATTAACGAAATCTACACGAACACAACTGGCATGCTCAATGCACACTATCAAATAGAGGCACGATTTCCAGCGCAGCTTTCACACATAAAACACAATTTCATTTTCGTTTTCACAGGTCTGACAAAGCTAAAAATAACACAGCAAATCGTCATTTTCCTCGCTTGAATCACAGTAAACATAATACCAGAGAATATAAACGTATTCCATTCGATTCCTTTAACACTTTAATTTTGAAAAGTTTCTCTGAGCCGCGCAATATATCTATGTTTTCCCGCATGATGAAGCTACTGATAGTACCTCACCTACACTATAGGAGATTGTCGGGATGGCAAAGTTTGAGTATTCTAGTCAGAGAGAAAAAAAATTGAGAGAAAAGCAAGTGGAAAATGTAGGTGAAGAAAAAGCGTTCATTCACACCCGTTTCTTTTGCACTCGACAACGGTGAGGCACATCAAAACACCATCGAATATGCAACGTTGAAACGATTCATCTACATATTGGAATGCGACTACAAGTCGATATGAAGTAAGCTTCCCTTCCTGATCCAGAATGAACTCACTCTCTCACTAACACAAATGACGTCGGCAATACTAACTGTTCAAACGACGTTGAGTTCTGACTGACCCAGACCAGCTGTATGCGATAAGAAACACTGTTTAATAATTGCAATAAATGCCTGACAGTGAGTTAATTTAATCCCTCTGTTAAGCACATTATACTTCATCAAAATACACACAGAAAAGTTTAACGAGCACATTTTGTAGTTATATGTGAATAAGAGATTAAAACAAGAATGCAATTCCATGATTCCTTCACACTATTGTTCAATGAAACCAGAAATATTGTCACAATGTTAACAATAAAAAGTGGAAATGAACAGAAAGTAGTTTATGTTTACTCAACTTATTTCTGCGTGTACAAAGTCACAGCTGAACGATTCAAACTGATAGTTGTATTAGTGTCTCGTCTTTTATTTACCTCTTTCACTAACAGCTGACTTTGAAAGCAGTGTGTGCCCACCTGAAAACTGTTTTTTGGCACAATTCGACAGAATGATTGGGATTCTAAGATTATGGAATTAAAATAAGAATTTAAACTAGTGTAGTTTAGCTTTTTAAAGGCTATTATCGGATGTCTGCTGTTTTTTATGTGGTGTCAAAAGTGATGTCAGAGATACAAATTTTCTAAGATTTCCTATGGACTTTTAATATAACACAATCACATTATTAGTATACCGTAGATGGGTTTCCATTTGTTTTGCGATGGAAAAGTCGAAGACCTCAGTTGGCATAGAAGAATTTTTCGGAAAGCCCAATGGCTTTCAATGAGTTTCAATGCTTAAATCCAGCCATACACATTGGAAATACATTAAATACCGTGAAACCAAATATCAACTAGAGGATTCCGTTCGGGTCTGAGAAACACCATCATTAAAATTGGACGTTCTTTAAAAAAAGAATCCAATTGCTTATTTTTTATGGTAATGCGGATTATTTTCTATTCAAAAATATGTAAAATTTTATTCATTTTTACTAATAATTGTTAGACTACAGGTAGAACATAACACTACCGTGAAAATTCGGCCATAGTAATAGTAGAAAGGAAATCCTATACAACATAAGACAATTATGCGTTAACACCAACACCCCTAATACTTACCCTTCAATATCTAACCGAACACATTCTGCTGCGACAATTCCTCCTCGTCCAGGAATACCTCGAGCGATGCCTTTCCGTGGAGATCTGTAAAATAGTTTGACTTTATAAATAAACACAATAACGAAACTACACAATCATCGACAAATATGAAACAAGGCATGCTTTAAAAAATTATCTTATATGTTTTTATCTAATTAGCGTGAAAGCCAGTCTCAATATTGTTAATTTTATGTTGCTGGGATATCCTTTGAAGAAGACCGAGCTGTTGCCGATGTTTCCGCTACAAAATTTTTTATGTCTGCTAATTTATAAGACAGTTTTTCGGCAATTCGTTCGCTTCAATATCTTTACCCGATACAATCGACACAATAAAACGTCGATGACAGAAACAAAGAATAATGTATTGTTATGAAAAATTAGTAAGCCAAACGAACAAAAGGATCCATTTCCATCATGCAAATATCATTCATTATTGACTTTCTTTTTACTAATTTTCGACTTGAATGATGAAACTTTATTTAAGAAACAAATGTACCTCGATTTAAATCGAATAAAATTTCTTCAACTGAAAAAAAAACTATTAAATATATATATATATATATATATATATATATATATATATATATATATATATATATATATATATATATATATATATATATATATATATATATATATATATATATTCAATTCTTTGGAGAAAGCAAAGTCATTGAATTAGCTTAAGGGAACAACAATGTACACTATTTGAAGCATAAAAACATGAAGTATAACATTACAGTTTGTATGGAATACAAACTATAGAAATGCGTGAGTATTATCTTCCTTTAGCTGAATTCATTCTAAAACAATTTCCCAGCAAGAAGAGATTCTTTCCATCGAAAAGTAAGTGTAGAAAAATACTTCCCCGGTAACATAAGCTTACGTTTCACTGTGGTAAATCTTGAAGGAAAATAGATTACAAGATATCTTCTACCCAGCCCCAAGTAATCAATGGACATTTAAAACATACTTATTTATCAACACTACCCTCCTATCCACTAGACAGCAAAACAGCATCCAATGTACAACGAAGTACGTCTGCAATCGGTAACAGCGAACCCTACTTCTGTAAAAATATGCTTCCGACAACAACAGCGACACCGAACATGGACGAGATCTTAAACAGTGAATCATTGTTCTCGTCTAATTTGTTGAATTGCTATGAAAGTGCCTCTCTTCCAAGAAGAAGCTGAAAGACAAGTCCAGTTCTAAAAAACATGTTTTACCTTGCTCTATAGAAACAAGCTTAGGTCCGTGTGAAAGCTAATCTTTAGATGGGAATCAAGTTCGAAGATACTCAGAGCAGCCATGCTTTATGCAGTACCAATTTGGTCAAGTTGTTGTTCCACCAGGAAGAAAACGCTTCAAAGGATTCAGAACAAAATTCTGAAAATGATTTTAAAGCGCCCTCCCTGGTTTAGTACAAATGAGTTACACATACTCACAAATATAGAACCATTAGATGTAATGTCACATAATATTATAAGCAAATTCCGAAAAAAATCGATGCAATCTTCAATTGAATTGATTCGCTCTCTGTATTAGTTAGTATGTTAGTATATAAGTTCCTTTTCCCCATTACACAATACAAGTAGGTTTAGAATTTTCCCTACACAAAAATCTCAGAATTGTGGAAGCAAATGATGTCCTCATGGTAACAACCAAATATATATATATATATATATATATATATATATATATATATATATATATATATATATATATATATATATATATATATATATATATATATATATATATATATATATATATATATATATATATATATATATATATATATATATATATATATATATATATATATATATATAATAGGGCTGAAAAGTCGCCACTTGTGGCTGAACACCCAAATTAAATCTTAATAATTTAATTTTAACTCATATTCCAAGAAATAGTTATTTTAAAAAAAAGTTCGAAGATCAAATGACTGCCATTTTTGGTTTCAGAGATATAATGATATTAGTGACGTAACCGACAATACGAAATATTTTCTTCCAGCTCAGTTTTCTCGGAGATGGCTGCACCGATTTTAACGAACTTCGACTTGCTTGAAAGCTATTTTTATATTGAGTTCAATTTCAAAGATCGGTTGGCAGTCACTTCGGGCTCCGGAGATAAATGATATAAGTAACGTAACCGACTAAACGCAATTTGCTAGGAGACGACTGAACCGATTTCCGCAAGAATAGGTTCATTTCAATAGAGGTGATCGAGTAAGCATTTTTTTAAACCCGAACCCGTACCCGGTCGAAAATAAAATACTTCTAAAAAACCCGAATCCGAAATTAACCCGACCCGTACCCGATGAAAAAAAAAACCCTCTTAGAAAAAACGCTTAACGGTGGTCCTTTGTTGGTCCAATACGTTGGATCGTTGGTCCAGTGAAAGTCCAATCAATCGTTCAATACGGGACCTTTGTTTTGAAACAGACCGTTGAACCGAATGCCATTTTTTCGTTCAACAAAACCCGCAGACAGAGGTCCACTATAGAACCATTTTTAATATGAGGAGTTGGAGCCCCGTTGGAATAGTTTTACTGGAGAATCTTCGAAGTTTCTTCCACTTATTTTTTCAAACTAATACTATATACCTGTACAATACTTCTACTTCAAGTAGAATAACAACACATTTTCTTTCTATATAAAGGAAACACCTAATTTTCACACTATTTTTTCAAAAGAATAAACAACAACAAACCGTTCCAGCAAACTGAACGATTGTTCCGTGCAGTATGCCGTTCAACAAGCATTCAACGACCAATAAAATATACTTGCTTTCTGAGTGGCCGCACTCGACCCAAACCCGAAAAAAGTTCTTAAACCCGACCAAATATTTCAACCTGATCCCAACCCGTACCCGTAGAAAATGAAAAAATTGGCACACGTACCCGACACGCTTGAAAAAAAAATAACAAATAATATCGACAATTTTTAGAAGCGTTCCAGAGTGTCGAGGGTACGGAAAATAGGTTCGCATAATGAAAGCCAGTACTCCAAAAACTATTCGTATTAAAGAAATATTTGCAGAGCATGAATCACAAAAAAATGAATAATCAGAAATTCAAATAAACCCAAACAGTTAAGCTAAATTTGTCGATGGCGTAGTGAGTGTTCGAAAAACAAAAAATGAATAAATATGAACTTTTAACAATATTGGAAGCGTCATATTAGGTGCGAAATTTGTAAACCAAGAGTTTTAACAATTAGATTTTTTTAAACTAGCGTTCAAAAATTCATTTTTCTACGGAAAAACAAATGAGTTCTTGAATATGAAAATTACGTTACAAATATTACGAGTGTTGCATTATGTAGGTAGACATTACGAACAGAACTCAAAGAACTTTTTCTTCTTGCACGGATGAAAATAAATTTGGTTTTCTTGCTCTGGAATCAACTTCACCCTACACTATATTCACTAATTACTGACCAATAAATACATCGACATAAAGTAGGATTTCTGTAAATTATGCAATTATCGAGCAAATAAATTATTATTACACACAAAAAGCACATGCTGTCGGTGAAAATTTGATAGATTCAAACAACAGAAATATTGCCTAGTATATTAATAAACGTTGCGAGCCATTATGTGCCTACGATTGTTTGACGAATAAATAAATAAATAAGTCCCGCCGAACAAAGTGGGCTAATTTAAAGACAAAATGAATATGAAAAATAAATATAACCAAACCTATAACAACTCTACTATTTGTATGTGGTTATGATCCGAGAAAAAAATTTAGAATAGACTACTTTCTTTTATTTGTTTACATGTGTGTATTTGAAATAATTCATTCGATACGACACGAATTTACACTTTCGTCAAATTGACTTAGTAACACAACTATCTTCTGATTTATCCTAATTATTGGTTAGGAAAATAAACTTTGCATACATTGAGCATAATTTCACACACATTGAGCGAAACAAAAACATATAAATACAAGGTTTTTACGTTTGGTGTCTTGTTCCTTACAATTTCAATTGTTAGCAATACTAACAAAACTAGGCCAATATAATAAACATGTGCAGGATATGCAAAAATCAATTTGAGTCTTCCAGTACTTATATAACGGGCATCATATTAAGCATTTGAAATCAACGAACCCCTTTAGGTCAGCCAAACTTCGATTCTTCCGCAACATCGAACATCAAATAGTTAATTGGGATTAATCAAACTAACTTTTCACTTTTACCACTAGCATTTTACAGCACGGCAAGATCACTTGTTATTTCAATTGTTCTTGAAAACAATCTAAACACGAAAGCGATCTTATTTCATAGCATTTCCTATCAGGGAAGCAGCGCATTCATGCTTTTATTTCGGCATTCTGAATCACACTGGATTGCTGGACGAAAAGGACAGCTTCGAAGAATACGCAAGCAATGGAAGTCAAAAAAAGCACTCGATAAATAAAAGGAAATGTAGAATTAAATGCTGCCCTTGCGCTTATGAGGAAAAACTGTTTAGGTGCAACCAATGTGTTTTGGTACTTTTCTACATTCAATCGCGAAACCACTAAGTATAGCCGCACAAGGGAAAATGCGTTAGCATCAGATGCTCTATGTATACACATGTATAATTAAAGCAATGGATAGCAATTGCAAAATAAGCAACTGCTGAATGATTTTGAGTGTCAAGATAGTATACAAATCAATAAGATTATGTATAAAAGTCTATTCGCACTATTCCGGGACGGCCGGGACGGGACCATCCAAGACGTTTTTTTCCTCTCATCGGCGATGACTGAGCTACCGGCGTGTGCATGTAGTGGAATGCCGGATCCGGCATAAAATCCATTTCGCTGCCACCGATATTCCTCGCCGAGTTTTTCGCACCGTCGGACCATCGGATCCGGCATTCCAATACATGCACATGCCTGCAGCTCAATCATCGTCGATGAGGAAAAAAACGTCCCGGATCGTCCCGGATGGTCCCGTCCCGGAATAGTGCGAAAAGACTTTAAATCGCAAATGGATTTTTTTCCGTATACGTAAACCATCGGATTCGTATTTCCAGATACCAAATGAAAGTGAACTCTTTATACGTCTGATACTACAACGTTTCATTTGAATATCATCGGGATAAAATATCGATTCTGATCTTGTATTTAAATTCTGCGTTGAAAAGTAAACTCAGTTTCAAAAGATTCAGGGAATAAAATATACTTTTTTTGGACAAGAATATTTGCAAATTGTTAGGGTCAGCTGTTTTTTGAAAGAGGTGCAAATCAGT
Source organism: Malaya genurostris (assembly GCF_030247185.1). Lineage (NCBI taxonomy): Eukaryota > Metazoa > Arthropoda > Insecta > Diptera > Culicidae > Malaya > Malaya genurostris. Next base: position 126,114,760 of record NC_080571.1, on the reverse strand, counting down.
TTCAACCATTTATTTTTTTGCTATAAACCTTTTACATGGGGACAATGGGGGCAAGTACCCCGAACCACGGTCTTAGGGGCCCCGGAGGACCAACCGAGTAAAAATAAAAAGACATTCAGTTAGTTAGGGGCACACAAAAAAATCTTACCCCCGGGCCCATTAATACGTAAAAGCGGTGCTGATAAACACTTTTTTCAAGAAGTACGTGTTGTTGTGTTATCTTAATTTCAATATAATAAGGGTTGTTGTCATTTTCCGTATACACTAGATAATTTTTGCAATTGAATATAACAATATATAAATTTATAAATATTTGACAAATTAACATCTTTTTTCAAGCACATATTTTGAACAGGAAATTGATTTAAAAGTTATACCAAAGTTCTTTGTTTTTCAATATATTTCAATATATTTTTTGAAGCAAAGCTGACCGTACATTTTACAATATTATTCATTGAGAAATCAATGTATTCCGATTTAGGTTTACTGAAATGACGGTTCCTAATCAAGTATTCGATTCAACTGATGTTTATTTCATAATAATTTGCATTTTCTTGAAAAAAAAGTTTTTCTTATTTTGTTTCCATGTAACAAAATAAATTTGAAGGTTTGGGTCTGCGGAACACTATTATGTTTCCAAAGAATTCGCGAAATAAAAAGTTTTCAAGTTGCTCCCGGAGGGGGTTTCTAATTATCTTAAAAGTTTTCTATCAAATTTGAGTAATATTGAGAAATTCAAACAACCGAAACATCGAACATGAAACTAGCATAGGAATCTCAGGCACTGAAACCATCCAAATATCACAAAAAACTGATCAGCGTTTCACTACATGGATACAAATCCATTACCGGTACCATGACTAGGAAATTATGCAAATCATGAAACATGTCTTCTTATAAGATCATGCCTATCACTGATAATTCTATAAGCAAAATGATTCATATCCTGAGAAATAACTCATCATTTTGCTCATAGAATCATCAGTAATAAGCATGATCTCATAAGAAGCCATGTTTCATGATTTTCATAAGCTAGCTAGTCAATCTTCAATCAATAGTTGATTAACTATTTTCCAATACAAATTCTCCTTATTCAAATTTCTCAAACATATAAAAAAAATTAATCCAATTAATAAAGCAAACAGTTGTTGTGGATAAACGACAAATCATACAACAAAGTGTTGCACTAGTAAGTTTCACAAAATAAGTCAGGTAGGTAATTATGTTTAAACCATTCACACATTGCAAGATGTGCTCTTTTAAGGAAAAATTTTGTTTTACAAAAACTTTTTCTAGTCCATATTAATTTTATTTATTGTTTTTTTAATTGAAAACAAAACTAAACTGAAAGTCATTATTATCCAAGATTTCAACGAAATTCGAATACCTTATTGCTAGTTGCCCGATATTTTTGTTAAAAAAAAATTTCCCTGAAAAATACCCATTTTGCTACATATGGAAGGTTGACAGAGAACATAATTATCTATGTTGGGACTTTGATTCAAATAAAGAATGGTGCTTTGTAGTTTGACTTAAAATTTTCAATATTGATTTTTTTTTCTTTAAGATTTTATATTTTGGCTCATGTGCACTTAAGCTTGACATTTAACATTTATAAAAAAAAGTTCTTATGGCTAGATCTAGTTGTCATCTTTTTCATAGGAGGAGAAGCGTTTTCATTACCATCCAGCAATTTAAGGGGGAGATGTAGATCGCTATTCTCGCTCCCATCCATTGGTTCGGTGTCACTGGAATCATCGTTTGTACTTTTATTTGTCCAGGTGTAGGGTGCGTTGTTAGCTGCTACTGGTGTACCTTGTTCTGCATGTGTTGCGGCCAGGCCCGTGCGCAGGAATAATTCCCGTGGGCGGGGAGGCGGGGGGGATTCAAGGGAGGCTTCAAGAGAGAGTTCAAGGGGGGGTCAAAAGAAGGGAGGAGGTTCAAGTGGGGTGGGGATTCAAGGGAGGGAGGGGAATTCAAAAGGTGAGGAAGGTGCAAAAATTTAAAATGAAAGTCAAGTTATTTGAACTTTGATATAAAAAGTACTCTATTATTATTGGAACTTACCTTTGAAAAATATTCCAGGGGAGGGGGGGATGGGTTAAAACCCTTAAACCCCCCCCTCCCTACGCACGGGCCTGATTGCGGCTATAGATTTCGTTGAGGAGGATGCTTCATTGTTGTTGATGACTGTTTCCGATGTACTGGGGGTTTTTGGGGTTGGTGTGGAGGGAGCACTGTTGTCATTTGAGTCTTCTTGTCCAGATTTTCACACACAGTGAAGAGCTTTTTGGCAATATTGACATGTGGCTATCTGATTGTCATAGGTAACAAGTGATTTGCACGGAACCCTTGTATCATGGCCGAAAATCACATAAGAAGGTATAGCCTTTTTTAAGCGCATGCGTAACAAACGTACGCCATTTTGAATACCGGGGCAAAAAGTTCTTCCACCTTTTTTTTCGATGAAAGAGTCTCTCCATACTGGGACATAGTTTGGCGAATATAACGATCACAGATGCTGGAGCGTAGATCATGCACACGCACTTCTCTGGCACTATCTTACATATATACTTGATGTTTTCATGATACACATAGTGCACATTGTTATTGTCTTTAGCGAATTGAATTGCATCCAATTCTTTATAAACCTGGATGTAAACAACATTATTCGTCTTGTTGCATTGAAGTAAATTAACACGTTTAATATCAAGATGTATTTGCTCCTTAAGCAAACCTTCAAGTTCTCATACCGAAGGTCGAATTTTGCACTGCCTGAAGTCAACAATGGTTGTATTCTTTCGTAGCGACGGTAGCTTTTGTTCGTTTGGCTCACTCATTTCGAGATCTTTCTATTGTTCACTACACAATACTGTACTGTGTTTCTTCCGTCCCCAACGTAAGCGGTTTTGTTTTATCGACTGACTAGGATAAGATGTGAAAGCGAACTGTTTTAAGATTGATATTTTCAGTGTAGGGTTCGATACGTAATTTTTACAGTATTTTTATTCCCTATCAACCTTCCATATGTTGCAAGATGGGGATTTTTTAAGGAAGAAAAGTTTTTCTAACAAAACCTTTTTCTTAACCAACACTAATACGTTCTGCTTATAGCAATAGGGTATTCGAAGTAATTTTCTCACAAATTGAGTTTCAATGGAATCTTAAACTAAAGACTTTCAGTTTGGTTTAGTTTTCCATAAAAAGACACTGAATAAAAAAAATCAGTTTGGACACTGAATGAAATAATCATTGTTTTACGTTTCGCATTCAGCTCATCAGTGCATTAGCAGATTATGTTGGACTGCTAATTCCACCTCGAGGATCCGCTAAGCAGATTTGTATTACTCATTACTCTGTAATGTCGAAACTACAAATCGGATCAAATTTGAATCTGAACGTGTGAATATCGATTGAACATTCCATGATATGTCGAAGTAAATTCCACTTTAGAGTTTACGGTTATTTAAGGTATTCCCAGAGCCGGTATTCAGGAACCAGCATAACCCAAACCGATTTGTATGGCCATATGACGAATAAATTGCAATAGTTTCGAGTCCAACTTTAAAGCTTTTCGGGATTGTCATCTTCTATATCGGTTCGAATTTTAAAAATACATCATCCAGTAATTCCAGAATCGGAAGTCAAAATTGGAAAAAATTAATTAATTTTGTCTTTGTCGATTTGGCTTTTCTTTTGAGAAAACGATTGAGCTTTGAAGAAACGATTCGATACTGGAACCGAAATTCGAAAATCGGTGTAGCCGAAGTCAGATAAATTCACCTGAGTAGCTGTATAGTTTACATTTGTTTCAAAATGTTTGAAAATCAGTGTAGACATCTTTGAGAAATCATAGTGCGAATTAAATCCGAATCGAAAACTGAATACCACTAAAAATGAAATAAGTTTATTTGGTTATCGACTATCCAAATCTGCAAACCCGATAAACCTGATAAATTTATGTGAAATAGACATTTTTATACTAATCACCCTGTATCCCCTAAACCGGAAGTTGGATCTGACTGAAAAGCAAGATGTTTCATAGGATTTTAAAACTTATTATAGTGTTTATTGAAACTATTTTTACATTGATAAACATCAGGGAATCGGAAGGGACCATCTAGGCACCTTATAGAAACGTATTAAAGAGAGAGGGGAAATGACAAGTTTCTACCGTTAACCCACGATATCTACACCTAGCCCTTTATACAGTGTGTTACCAGTATTTATATGGAAAATCAGTGTAGGTTAACTAGCCTATAGTGTTCACGCTTTTTATGCTGTGATTTATGATCCTTTCGATGTATGTAATCAATCTTTATTTGAATTTTGATATATGACCGGTTGATGAAACCCACTCATGTATGAATCCAGAATTAAGACAACATGATTTGAATCAACATGGCGTGTCCACTGTTATATTAACTTTATGTAATTATACTGTATTGGAGTGATATGATAGCATAGCAGACATAGCAAACACATTAGGATTATGCACAACAAAAGCATACAATTTAAATGTTTATTTTTTCTGATTCTGATACATAATTATAAATATGATAGTACTTCTGTAACACTCAGCAATGAATTTCACGTCAGAGCTTAGCGATTCAGATATCGAGGTATATTTCAATCAAAATCTTGTGTTTTCTTCAGATTTCAAGATTATTGATTGAATCAAGAGCAATAAGAAGAAATTGACATACTTCATTAGATATGACACTGACCTTCTACAGCTCAGGATATCAGCTGAAATCGGAAATACTTCTCAAACCTTTTGATTTCCTCGTTTATTTTGAGTTCCTAGCAATAATACATTGCTCTGCAAAGGTTTTCAAACTTTTTTTTGAATTATCACCACCGAAAAATTATTGAAAAATATTGACATTCTCTTCCTACACAAGAGAAAATCCGTTCATCCTTTCACTTTCTTACTAGCTCTTGCTTAGCATTGATCTTCATTTTGAATGAAAAATAAGCACATCACTGAAAATTACTAGTTAGCGTGGTAGTTTTTCAAGTTACGCGAATATCGAAAGATCAATAGATCCAATAACAAAATCCATTAATATTGTTGTGATGGAAATACTGGAAGAGATACCGATATAATATGATTTCTCTGAATACAAGGAAATGAACCTAAAACTAGTGAACATTCATCCTATCAACTAAAACGAGAGAAGAGAGAATGGAGTTTCGTCCTTCGCCTATGCATGTTTGTTCTCTCAATGCATTCAACCTAAATAAATTCACTTTCCTATCATTGCATATTTACTTTGTATACAAAGAATGCTTGACATTAAAGTTATGGTCATCCTTAACCTACGTTAGCAATAAATTTATATAGTACTGATTACTTTTTATAATAGTGGCACGAGAAGGAGGCAAATAATTGAAAAAGAGTTTATAATACCGAAATTGTTTTACTTGTAAACAGAAAATGAACCATTAAAAGCTACTAAGTGGATATATAATTACATTTGAATGTAACTATTACAAATTATTAGATACCTATTAAATTAATAATCCTCGAAAAGTTTTGTTTAAATAATTGGCTAAATAAACATCAAAGCTAGTGGATAAATTTCCAAAAAGCCTGTTTCCAACTTATCTTACCTGATGTAATGGTCAAATGAGAGCCGAATAGTTGTAGAGATTTTTGATTCCCTTGATTTAGCAAAAAATATCATGTCCGTTTTGATAAATCAAAATGAATATTAAAATAGGTAGATTAGATAGAGCAAATACATACTATTTGGAATTTGTTCTAAAAGATTGTGCACTTTTCCGATTTTAGGGTTTATGCCGGAATTGGTACTCACTTGTATTGGGAGTACAAATTCATTCGGTGGGTTTTTTTTGGGGTCAAAAAATCCATTTATTTCAAAATAAAAAGAATTGAAATATTTATCATATAATCGTCGAGCGCTAGTTACTACTATCACCTCTCGGGTAATTTTCGAATTCCATCTCGAAATCTGCGTCTTTTGAAGTGATCCAAGTTAGAGGCCAATTTTTTCAATTTCTGCGAAAGAAGTAAACCGATGACCTGCCAGATCGTGCTGCATCCATCGGAACAACCAGTAATCAGAAAGAACAATGTCAGCAAAATACGGCGGGTGCGGCAAAATGTTCCACTTGATCGGTTCCAAATATTATTTCACGACTTTTGCGACATTAGACCGAAGCATAATTTTATCATGTCTTTGTTTGTATCGCGGCTGTTATTCTCGTAATGCAGGGCTCAAGTGCATCAATTGCAGCCCATACCAATCGCCTTTTATAGTATCGCCTGGTTGTAGCGGCTCATAGTACACAGCACCCTTTTGGTCCCACCACATGCACATGACCTTAGAATCATGAATATTCGGCTTTGGTGTTGATGTTGAGGTGTTGGCAACAATTGACCAGACAAATCGTATAGTATTTTTTGTTTTTGGGGTAATCACAGAATATCCATTTTTCATCAGCAGTAACAATTTGACGTGATAAAAATCATTCCCTTGGTTCTCTTTGAACCAGCTGCTTACAGGTAAAAAATCACCTTTCAATATCTCTCGGTTCCAGTTCATAAGGCACCCAACTGCCTTGCTTTTGAATCATTCCCATGGGTTTTAATCGAGCAGAAACTGTCTGCTGAGTCACTTCCAATGATTATGCAAGCTGCTTTTGCGTTTGACTCGGATCTTCATCGAGTAATGCCTCCAACTGTTTGTCTTCATTTTTTTGTATTGTCCAGAGCTAGGCCTATCTTCAACGCTTAAAATCTCCATTCTTGAAAAGTCGAAACCATTCCCTACATTTATCAGTTGGAGCATTCTCACCGTAAACATCCACAAGCATTTGATGCGCTTCGGTTGCACTTTTCTTCCAATTAAAACAGAAAACTAAAACTTCCCGAAAATGCGGCTCAGTTAACACAAAGTTGCTCATAATGAACACAGTGAAAAACAAGGATTTTTTTAACTCGAAGTAATTTGAACTGAATAATAATGACAGATGTCTAACCTCTTGAAACTGTCGACTTCATCTGTTACTGTTCAATATTCATAACAGCCAGAACCATCATTTGAAACGGACCGAACTAATTTGTACTCCCAATAACTTACACACATACATACACATTCATGCAAAGAAAAAACGGTCAAATTAATTGTCAATAGATTATTTATTGCTTTGAGCCTATTCGCTATTTCACATATTATCCTAGCATTGTTCAACAGTACATTGAAAGAAAATATTAGCAAAATAACTATCATTAATATAATGACTTCATCTGTGGCTGGTTTAGTTATTTTTAAGTTACAGCTGAGAAAATTCATCTCACAACAACGTAATACTTGCTAACCAAAGAAAATACGTAACTACTTTAACTTTGACATAGATACGTCAGATGTTATTTCAACTATAACAAGTAAAAATTTTATCAAATAAAATTAACACATAAATGTAAAACCTGTTACTTGACCTCCACTATGTAACGCTAGTAAAGATGAGTTGTTTGGTCGAATTGGTAAAAAAATAAAGTAGGAACGGTTCAACACAGCATGCTGTAACTAAAACGACACTGTACCGAAATACCGTAAAAACTCAATCAATATCAAATCCCAAAAACAATTTGCACCACGTCCTATGTTGAGGAGCATCACGCTTTTTCTCGTTATCTCTTACAGCCTGCAGAAAAGCACTGTCTTGGTTATCCAATTTTGTCATTTTATTCATCGGTTGACAACATACTGACATTTGACCCTCCGAACTCGATGTAAGAAAATACGAAGCCTGACGACATCCATCTACTATATACTTCACCATATATCGACGATGATTTTCGAATGCCTGTGATTCGCCGTAGAGCAACTTTAATTCATCGCAAAATCTTAAATCGTACGCCGCAACGTTAAGGCAAAACAGAAAAGATCGCAACTTAACTTCATGAATTTGATCTTTACTCACGCTTGGGGTAATGCATCGAAGCAATGTATCTACACTTTCGATAGTGTTTCCCATGAGTGATCCCACATATTCCATTATCTCTGTGAAATCACTTCCGTCATGTTCATCAAAATATGTACCCTCAAGCATCTTCGTCAATACAAATTGACGGTGGTTGTAGCAGCTGTAGTCGTGAATGTGCTTACGGATAAATTTTTCAGTTTTGAGTATTTCAAATTTCAATAGATGAGGCGCTTTCATTATGACCCACTGCCTGTGACACCATGCGTGATAATTTGTGGTACTTTTATCGGAGCATTTTTCGCATAGACTTATTTCAAACGACCAATCGATAGCGTCAAAACCTGCAAGTTAAACAAAATGATTAAATAAATGTCACTGTATAAAATGAAAAATTTTAGTGTATGATTGGATACAGCAAGATGGTTCTTAGTCGAGCTAAATTGTAATCTCAGCAAATAATTGCATCATGTGTACCGGATGGAACACATTTTATTCATTGTGAAAATTTTTGACACAAAAGCATGCCTCAGCGCTTAACTCGAACATGCGAAAACATTCCAGAATCCGAAAGTATGAGCAATAATACATTTCAACTTGTTCATTGACAACTTTCAGGAAAATGCGATTTGTCTATCGAGCCACTTATACGTTCATATCACCGGAACCGCAAGTGTTAGCCGCATGCTTTTCGAACTAGATCATCAATCTAATAGTAGCTTACAAACGAGCCTAATCTTGTTTAAATCGGTTTAGCCATCTCCGAGGAAATTGAGCGTATAGAAAAAATCCTGTTTTAATCCGATGATTTCCAATATTATTCATATTCTCAGAAATATTACTATGGTATTCTTTAAAAATATGTTCATTGAGAAGAAACGTAAAAGTTTGTTCCAGCGTAAACTAGCATATCCTACAAATCCAAGTAGTTTTGTGTCAAAATTTGAAGATTTAATTTGGGCCAAGCGAAAGCTTGTGAAAACCGATTGAGCCATTTCGGAGAAAAGTGAGTTAGTTCCTTTCGGCAGATTTTTATCCCTATTTTCGTTACTTCTTTAACCGGAGTCCGGTATATTCGGTTATCAATTTTCCAGGCCTGAACTAGAGAAGTTTTTTTTACCGTTTTCAAGAAATTAGCACAGCTTTACATATTCTTCTTTAAAAGTATACTGTTGAATTTGCAGTTTTTTTACTGGCAACTAAGTAATTCCGGAACCGTAAGTCAGATCGAAATAAAATTCAAAAAAATTCGATGCCATCTCGCCAGAAAAGTGGGTGTATATTTTTAGCAATTTTGCCACATGTTTTATTGTAATTACGGAGCCGGTAGTTGAATCCATACGAAATTTAAGAAATTTTTATGGGACAACAGTGCCGTTTTGTCATATATATATATACACACCTACACACACTACCTCCATCATCCACAACCCAATAGTCGCTTCCAAACGATCGTAAGCTTGTTGAAATCGGTTCAATCAAATTCTCCGAACAAATTGAGCGGAAAGGTACAACGAACTTAAAAGGTACTTGAACATACACTTAAACAAACATTTTCCGATCTTGCCGAGGTGTGTCAAACGATGTATAACACTAGTGGTCTCGAGCAGAGCTAATAAAAGTCATTTTTATTGACTCAAAATAGACGAAAATGACGAGAAACTAATGTCAGCTTCGCTTGAAAACTATGAGAACGAAGTCCATGTCCAGTCAATGATATAAGCGGAACAGTAGTTTCAAAATTGTGTTCTTTCTTTCATTTGCCCTTACAGTCATTTGCGGTTTTCAGTGATAATCCCATAGTATGCAGTGTCGTTATTCAACCGAAGCTTTGAGAATCGAAAGTGACAGAAAAAGGTTTCACAAGAACTTTTACCAGTTGATGCTCGAATTTGTAGTAGTTTTGGTTTACAAAGAAGTTCAGGAATGTAATTACATCCATTCGTAATATTGTAGTCACTCTTTATATCCAAGCGTAACAGATTTTCAATACATCGATGAAAAAATGAGAATTGAAATACTGCTGATGCTCCCTGTAGACGTTCTAGAGAGAAAGTCAAAAATTGAATGCTATTATTATGACATTATTTTTACTAAGATATTTTTTCATACGGTTTATTAACAGATAAAATAAAACTGATTTGTTCTTACCAATAACATAATGCTTCTGCTATGGTTTTGCAAGCTATAAATAGTACTCCTGCATTTCTCGTATATTTGGGAAGTAAGCTAATTCAAAAAACTTTGAATTTTATTTTAATTTATCAAAGAATCTACATAGAAGGTGAAAAGTGCACGATATCCCGGGAGTAGCGACAAATCTCATATCATACTACGTCACAAGCCCCGAGCTCATGCCTACCCGAACTCAAACGATGACTGGTGACTCCTGTTTTTAGCAGAATGAGGAGGTGCGAAGTTTTAGCAAACTGTGGGCTTCGTAAAATCGCCCAAAAATATTATTATTCTTATCATTTTTATTCAACTGTTGATAATTTGGTTCTATTTGATCATTGAAATAATAATCTGAAAGTAACGATGAAAAAAAAATTATTTTTGAAAGTTTTTGTAAAATGAAAAGTTTTGTTCTGCATTTTGTCGTGAATACGACTTACTTTACTATGGGGTGCCTTTTCAAAATTAGCCATATGGAAGAATGGGCAGAACTTAATCGTGAATATCTCAACTTGTTTTAACGGCAGCAACATAATTCTTTCACTATTTCATCAAAAATATGATCAGGAATTTAGGATAATATTTTGAATAGTGTGAGAAAACCACAAACAACTCCAAAATTAGGTTTTCTCAAAATTTGAAAACAACGCGGAAAACTCTTTACTTTCGCTTGGGTTTTTCGCGCAAGGACGACGATTTTGAGGTAGTCAGGCATATATCTTCAACTGACTGCTTATAAAAGGGGAACCGTGGTCGAAAATCGATCATTTCTGCTTGTGCGTTGGATGGAAGCAGACGTCGTGTGAATGATTTAATCAACCAGCAGCTTCAGAGAGTGCACCTTCTGCGTGGTTAAAAATCTAAAACGCTCAGGTCGCAACTATCATTTGGACTTCAGTCGTCCAGTGGAGCAGTTGGCAATGAAAGCAGACCTTTTGCGTGGTATAGATCCTCAAACGCTTAGGTCGTGCTTTCATTTGGACTTCAATCGTCGGGAGCACTGTACTGTAGTGTAGTTTAGGCACAGACTAACAGACAGGACACTCAAATTAGATTCTTCAATCATTTTAACGGTCATTCCGAGTATTCCTTTATTTAGGACAGTACTCACATGTGCCATGATGGCGCTACGTTACCCTATCAAAAACATCCTGTCTGTCATCTCGACTGCCCACATTATCAGATCCGAATGGATTCCGAATCAATTCCGAATCGGCGAGAAATTTTCATTCGGAATTTCATGTGGAAATCATAATGAATTCCGAATCAATTCCAACTCCAGTGCAACAACCGATTCCGAATGAATTTCGCCTACAACCGGTTGATTCGGAAATCAGTCGGAATTGAGTGAGAAGATGCGGACTGAATTGTCAATTTGTCTTCTTCTTCTTCTTTCCCGATTTTGCATGTTTTCGTGCTGACTTTCAGTTTATTTTTAAATGAAAACATTACATAACTGATTATACACATTGAAATCTTCATGTTTTTCGGATATACAGAACTAGTAAATAACCAGTTCTTCTTAGAATTCCAACATAAACTGTTGAAATTCGCTGGAAATTAACAAAACGGCCTACCTTAGTCAGCATCATGCATTCCTCTAGCTGGAGTGTAATGTAATGGCTTAAGTCGCCTACATTTTACACTAACACATTCATAAAATGAGCGAATATTCAATGACATTTATAATGTTACTGTCAATCAGGTTGATCGAGCAGCCAACTCAGGCGAAAATTCTAGCACTGAACCGATCGAGCACTGAAAAATCATGCAGTCGAGTAAGAATTCATTACGCATTCCGTCATTTCGATAATGTGGGTGTGTTTATTTTTTTCATTTACCAACAGAGTTGCCAGTTCATACAGAATTACCTGTAATGTATTGATTTGTATACGTCTATGCGAATTTCATGCAGGATACAGATTTAATACATATTGCCAAAACTATATACATAATTGTGCCTACTTCTCATCCTCCAACGCAATACAGAATCGAACCCGTTTTGATTCAATATTTACTTGCTTCTGGTCTGCCGCCACTTAATTTCGGGTGAAAACTACCAACACAATAAAAAAAAGTCTAGATGAACAACGTTGAGTCAAATTAATGGTTACCTTCCAACATCGCGAAATAGTTAAATATATTATCAACGTAATCCAATAGCGGCCCTTACACGAGCAATAAAAATGTCATTTTAAATGATGACTAAGTAATGATGTATTTCAAATTTGTTAGAAATTTCGTCATTAGTGCACCATTACACGTTCATTAAAATGATATTATTTTTTAGTAATGACATTTTTAATGACTCGTGTAAGGGCCGCTAATAATTTATTGTGACGATTCATTTTCAAATATTTTGATGAAATCAGGCATCCCTGCAAGCAGCTGATCGATGTTGACAAACGAGGGGAAACCAACTAGTAAAACCTATTTTAATCCACCTAGTGGTGTAATGATGCCTTTCTCATATTACTCATTACACCATGAATATAAGCGTGAAATTCGCAAAAACAACTGTTTATTGAATAGGAATAGGATAATTTGTTCGGATCTAATCTCACAAACTCTATAAATCCTGTTTAACCTGTAGTTCCGGAACCGAAAGTAGTATCCACAACAAATTAAGCAATTCCGTATGAAACTGTAAGACTTTTCTTTTGAACCTATAAGTTTGTGAAAATCTATTCGGCCATCTCCAAGAAAAGTGAGTGAGATCCTTTTTGCAGTTTCTAATCCCAATTTCCAATTCTCCCGAAACCGGATTCAGATGAACGGAATAGCCGAAGTTGGTTCGTTTGCTACCAACAAATATGACCTACAAATTGGAACAGTTTTGAACGAAACGAACCTGCGTTTCTGTTACTACTGCGTGCTAAACAGCATGAATCAGCAGCATGAAACATGTAGTAGGATTGTTATTATTATTATTGACATCACTACACAACGTGTACGAAATAGAACAAGCACGCCTTGTTCGTTTTGTGTTTTCTTCTTCTTTCGGTGTTGTACATATTGTCACTATATATGGCGATTTGAAAACTTTGACACTCATCGCCCTGTAACTGCGGAACCGGAAGTCGGATCCGGATGAAATTTCACAGTAGGTTTAATGACAGTATGAACTTCAATTCAAATCAAGATTTGTGAAAATCGGTTCAAGCATCGCAGAGAAATCGAAGTGAATTTAGTTTTAGGAGTTTTTCTTCTCCACTTTCGGTGCTCTCGGAACAGGAAAAGAGGGGACCAGTAGTGCCGAATTAAGTTTTTATGCCCACAAACTAACAAGCTCTGCAAACTGGAAGAATTTATCAGACAGTTTTATGGGATTTGTATCTGTTTTTAACCATCGTTCGTGGAAAAATACTAATAAAATTGGTAATTTTCCACTTATCACGCTTCAGTTCCGGAACCGGAAGTCGGATCTAGATAAAATGTTCCACAAACTTTTAGGATATTATAAAACCTTTCATTTGAATCTAAGTTTGCGAAAATCGGTTGAGTTGTTCCAGAGATAATTGAGTGTAAACTTTTTCTCAAATTTTCACATATTACTTTATAACTCCGGAACCGGAAGTCACATTCAAACGAAATTCAATAGCAAGCTATGGGACCATAATACCTTTTATTTGAATCTTAGTTTGTGAAAATCGGTTCAGCCATCTCTGAAAAAAGTGAATGCATATTTTTTTCACTTTTTTGGTACATATCATCCTATATCTCCGGAACCGGAAGTCGGATCGGAATGAAATTCAATAGCAGGCTATGGAACTATGAGACCTTTCATTTGAATCTTTGTTTGTGAAAATCGGTTTGGCCATCTCTGAGAAAAGTGAGTGCATATTTTTGTTACATACACACACACATACACACACACACACACGGACACACACACACACACACACACACACACACACACACACACACACACACACACACACACACACACACACACACACACACACACAGACATTTGCTCAGTTCGTCGAGCTGAGTCGAATGGTATATGACATTCGGCTCTCCGGGCCTCGGTTAAAAAGTCGATTTTCACAGTGATTGCATAGCCTTTCTATATGAGAAAGGCAAAAAACTTTTACATAACACAAGGGGTGTACAGATAGTAAACAGTTCGCGCAGTACAATATAGGTGGAACTAGTGCATCACGAAAAAATATTTTTATAAGAATTTACTCATACTGTCATGTGTGTTAGTCTGTGGTTTAGGTGTATCGTTTCAAATTCTTGTAGCATAAAATGGCAAAACTTGCACAATTCACGCTATCGCTCAACTAATTTATATTCTAAAGTATAAAGTAAGAGTGTCAGTTTTATTCGTATTTATGACATCCAGTTATGTCTCTGACATTACACACATGTACTTTTTGTTGAGAGTGTAACTACTACGCCTTTGTGTGCTCCCATTTATTGGTACTTCTCTGTATATTGTTGTTATGTTGTTGACAAGTGAACTTCCTGTTTTTGAATTACTATTCTAACATGCGTTTGAAATAAAAGCTACTTTTACAATAAAGTACTCCGCGGACTTTCCTTTTATGTATATTTCCTTATGGCCTATTCGGAAACCACTTCAGGTTATGGGCCCAGATAGCGCTTGAATGTACAAGTAATACGAAGTGCTGTTATTTCGCGTTTACGGAATGGAGGAGAAAAAATTTGATCGCGTGTTGTTGCCACTGTTCGATGGCTCGAACTTTGCTGCTTGGAAGTTCCGGATGCTGATACGCTTGGAAGAGCACGAGCTCGTAGAGTGCATTGAAACGTATGCAGTAGAAGTGGAGGAGTTAATTGTACAAGAAAACGACACGAACGAGGTAAAGGCCGCGAAGGCGGAAATGCTGGAAAATCGCCTTAAAAAGGAACGCAAATGTAAATCGTTGCTGGTTTCAAGTATTCAAGATTCACAACTTGAATACATTCAGGGTAAGCAATTCCCGAAAGATATATGGGACACTTTGCATCGAGTAATCTAACTTCGCAGCATCGCGAGTCGAATGCATTTAAAACGTGAAATGCTTCAATTGCGTTTCGGAGGAGGAAATTTACGGGAACATTTCCTTTGGTTTGATAAGCTGGTACGAGAATATAAATCGACAGGTGCTGTTTTAGAAGATTTGGATGTATATCGCTGTTCAAAAATCGTCGCGAGTGCATTTCGTCAAGAGCAACTGTATGAGCTTGATCTTTATACTGCAAAGCAAAAGACTGATGATGCTTTGTTATCGTGCGGTCGAATTCGGAAAAACTCAGAGCTGTGGCATCGACGATTCGGTCACCTCAATGAAAATAGTCTGAAACAACTAATACAAAACGAAATGGTATCGGGAATGAATGTGAATTTCGCAAGTGACAATCGCGACATGATCGTATGTGAATCGTGCGTTGTCAGTAAGCAAACAAGAAAACCGTTTTCTTCGTCGATCGGTAAACGCGGATCGCGTGTTCTCGAACTCGTTCACACAGATGTGTGCGGTCCTGTTACGCCGGTCGGACTGTCAGGAGAGAAATATTTTGTGACATTTACGGATGACTGGAGTCACTTTACGGCTGTATATCTGATGCAGTCCAAGGATCAGGTGATGGAATATTTCAAAATATATGAGGCGTGGATTACCGCGAAATTTGGACAGCGAATTTCACGTCTGAAATGCGACAACGGAGGAGAATATAAAAATAAACAATTTCTGAATTTTTGTGAAAGCAAAGGAGTTAAAATAGAATGGACCGTTCCATATACTCCTCAGCAAAACGGCATGAGTGAACGACTAAATCGAACGTTGGTCGAAAAGGCACGAGCGATGTTAGCGGATTCAAAAGTCAAAAAGTGTTTTTGGGGACAGGCAGTGCTGAGAGCAACCTATCTTACTAACCGTAGCCCGACAAACGCGCTAAACATGAATCAAACTCCATTTGAACGCTGGGAGTCGCGGAAACCGAATGTTTCTAATATAGATCTAATATAGAGTATTTGGTAGTAAAGTTTACGTTCACATTCCGGATGAGCTGAGACGGAAGTAGGACTCCAAAGCCTGGAGTGGTATCTTCATAGGTTACAGTCACAACGGATATAGAATCTGGAACCCAACGAAGAAACGAATTATGATTGCGCGAGATGTGGATTTCGTGGAAGATTCGATTTTAACGATGAAGATGGATCAATATATCGACCCATTGATTGGAGTTCCTGAAGCGAAATTAATTGAATTGAATGGTAAGGAAGAAGATCATTCGACGAGGAGCTCGAAGGTTTTGCTGAAGACGAATCCATAGAGCAAGGAAGCGATTCTGAAGAAACCGAATCAACTAATGGAAGGCCACAGCGGAAACGAAGAGCACCTACGTGACACAGAGACTTTGAAATGGAACATGCAAGCTTTGCGTTGAATGCCATGAACTATATTGACGAAATTCCGGATACGATAGCCGAACTTCGAAAGCGTGAAGACTGGAAGGAATAGAAAGCTGCCATAGAGGACGAAATGAACTCCTTGAAGCAGAACAATACTTGGACACTCGTAAAGAAACCAAAATAAAAATCAGTTGTGTCATACAAATGGGTGTTTCGGATGAAGCGTAGCGACAACGGCATGCCGGATAAGTACAAAGCAAGACTAGTCGCTAGAGGTTTCAGTCAAAAGCGAGGTTTTGATTATTCCGAGACATATTCTCCTGTAGTTAAGATGGATCCTTTGCGAGTTGTTTTAGCGTTGGAAAATGAGAACGGAATGCACATTCATCAAATGGGTGTGAAGACTGCGTTTTTAAACGGTGAACTAGCAGAAGAGATCTTTATGACTCAACCAGACGGGTTTGAGGGAAAAGAAAGCACTCATGTGTCGTTTAAACCAAGCACTATACGGATTTAAACAAGCTTCGCGTGCATGGAATGATAAATTTGATCAGTTTGTGGAACAGATGGGTTTTGTGCGAAGTGCTAACGACCAATGTCTATATACTCTCGGATCTGGAGAAAAACAAGTGATTTTAGTATTATTGGTGGATGATATTTTAATTGCGAGCCCCTCACTTAAAATATAAAACACAGATTAACGGAGCGGTTTGAGATGACGGATACAGGTGAAGTGAAACAGTTTCTAGGTATGACTATCGAACGAAATGTCGATGATGGAACACTAAAAATAAGCCAACGAGATTACTTTGAACGAATGCTCAAACGTTTCGGGATGAGCGAATGCAAACCGAAATCTACACCGATTGAGAATCGATTGAAACTTGATAAAACGGATGAAAATCAAAGAACCAATATGCCATATCGAGAGCTAGTAGGATGTATAATGTATGCATCGATAACAACTAGACCGGATTTGTCAGCGGCCGTCAACTACTTTAGCCAATTTCAAACCTGCCCTAGCGAAGAGCATTGGAACTACTTGAAGCAGATGCTGAGATATGTCAAAGGAACGTTGGAGGTCGGGCTCGTTTACAGAAAGCGAGTGGTACCATTGCTAGAAATGTATTCTGATGCAGATTGGGCGAACAACACTGTGAGTCGACGATCAGTTAGCGGTTATATTTGCAAGGTATACAGATGCACTGTAAGTTGGGGAACTAGAAAACAACAAACGGTGGCACTGCCATCGACTGAAGCGGAACTGGCGGCGCTTTGCACATTTGGCTATACCTGTTTTTGAGGATAACCAGTCTACGATTCGGATTGCGGAGGATTCGAAGGACTACAGCAAGTTGAAACATGTGGACACTAAATTTCATTTCATCCGTGACCTTGTGCAGCAGCGAATCATTGAAATTCGTTTTGTGCGGTCATCAGATCAACAAGCGGACATCATGACGAAGAGTTTACCAGTCGCTGTTTTTAGAGAACTCTGTTTGAAAATTGGTTTAATAAGAAATGAAAGCCATAGTGGTTAAGCAGGGGTGTTGAGAGTGTAACTACTACCCCTTTGCGTGCTCCCATTTATTGGTACTTCTCTGTATATTGTTGTTCTGTTATTGACAAGTGAACTTCCTGTTTTTGAATTACTATTCTAACATGCGTTTGAAATAAAAGCTAATTTTACATTAAAGTATTCCGCGGACTTTCCTTTTATGTATATTTCCTTCTGGCCTATTCGGAAACCACTTCAGTTTTCACACGCGCCGAACATTACGATGCGCGAGTTTATCAACGCTCACGAGATTTATCACGAGCGTTTAAAGAGTCTTTTATTTTGGGAATTCATTTTAATTGTAAAATAGAACCAAATTATTAACACTTAAACAAAAAGTAAAAATAATATTTTTTTACTTTTTGTTCAAGTGTTGATAATTTGGTTCACGTGAGTAAGGATTTTTTTAATATTTAACTTTTTACTGCAAGCGGATAAAGTTTTCATTTTTCGATTTTTTAAGTGCAGAGTAAAAGATAATAGTTTCAGTAACTATTCTATGCAAATAGTTAAAGAGAAAGTTTGCTAAGAGTAAAGTAATAATCAAAAACAAACAGAGAATCTGTTATTTTCACTTAGCACCTAATCTAATGTTTATCGAGATTTTAATCTGAATATTGATTACAGAGACAAAGACTTTGTTTAAATTAAAGCTGGTTGATTTACTCTCATGCACTCATGAGAACATACTTGGTGATTGGATCATTGTTTTTTTTAATTATAATGATTAATAATCGCAACATGTATGAAAATATTATTTGCAGTTTTTATTGATGATATTACTCTATTGGTGATATTTCTGTAAAAATTGAAATTACATCGGGAAGTATGAGGTTCCGATGCATGTCATTTAAAATAATTCAAATCTATTGAGATTCTTTTATTCGTTTTGCCGCACTTCATGTAAAGTGGCTATGATTTTCCCAACCGCTATTCAGTTTCCAATTAAAACCAAACACCGGTAATGAACAACAGTACCTGCACCACGGTTTTGGTTTCTTAATCACGGTAAGAATAGGCTCGGTTGAGTTTTCAAAACCACGCAACGGTATCTGTTTTTGTTTTCTTTATCGCGAATAGGAAATCGCACACAACGGGCGTCGTTTGCAAAAGCTGCATTGTTTTCTTTATCCGTACCAGCACAAGTACGTATAGGTGCGGCTTTTTAGCCACGTCTGATTTGCACTTCAAGCGCAACCTGCACAATATTTGAACAACCCCCATCCTCACACAATTATAATCTGGTATCCATGCATGACTAACAACAGTGAGTATATATTAAACTTTGAAAAAAAATAGTTGTTTTTGTAGATAAAAGTTATAACACTTACTCTGGAATAAATACAACCAACGTCTGTATGCGAACGCTTCGTTTGATTTGGGTTTCTTGCTCAATACAACTGTAGCAAATTGAAATTCTTTGGTAATTTCCAACCTATTTTTTGCAAACAGCTGCCGGCGCAAATTCCAGAATGTCGCCACATCTGGATTGATGAGAATGGCACAGTTTAGGTACTTGATGATTGAATTATTATTTGGATTGCTAGATGTCAACAGCAAACCAGATCCATTGTTCAGAGATGCACAAGGCGCAGAATTCCCTCCTTGAAGCCTCGAACAATCGGTTTTATGTTGCAGTATCAGACGATGGGAATACTCGTACACATACTTAACGCACCACGACTGAAGTCCTAGATTGTGCTCCATATGAACTACAGGTGATTTATTTCTATTTAAGGGCATGGGAATAATTTCAAATCCCGATCTGCAATGGAAATAAATGGTTTAGTTTAATTCGCAACTGTCTTAAGCTAAGCAAAATTTAATTCGCATCATCCATTCGCATCCTTCAAGATGTTCATGCAATAGGTTTCGTGTTGTGTACTGTGCGAACACTAACGAGCTAAATTATATCAATCAATTGATATGAATTAATGTCAATTCTGTTGAACAGTTTCATAACAAGGGCATGTATTTTTAGGCACAACGTAGCATATAAATTTTAAATATTATCTAGAGCGAACATTTAAATTTTATTATTCATTCAAATCTAACTTACAATTGTAATTATTTTTATCTTTTGTTAAAACAGTTAACATTCAGAAAATAGTATTATGCTTCAACGATCTTTCATCAGAATATAAAAACTCAACTATTGCTTTTTACATTAATCACATTTGTCACACAACTTCCAATTAATTAACAATTGAACCCTCAGGTGCATACTCACAAGTCTGGATCTTTGAGGAAAACCGCATAGATTTCGCTGACGATTCTCTCGCAGAAGGCATTATCATCATGAAAGTCTACAGCATCCGAATTCATCTTGATGTTCCTCTTTTGAAAATTTAAATTCTGCGCTGCAATAAAAACTACTGCGCCTAATGCAAGCGTAACTTCTAGTATCGAACCACACAAGTTAAAATGCTACCAAATAATGAACACCATTATCGAGAATTTTGCTAATATATATGTATGAAAAAAGATGATGTTCCGTTGTTGCGTTTCATCCGTATTTTGATAATGTGTAGAGCGTAGAGTGCTGATGACCAGACTTTTTAATTGAAATGACATTTGATTTGACATTAGAAAAGTACAGCTATACATACATCATTACTATTCCTTTCTCATTTATTTTCATGCACTCACGTGCTTATTTCCACACGTGTACTGTTTGGAACAAAATGGGAAATGGATCATTCTGACAATTCTAAATCAGCTGATGGTGAATTTGACTTATTTATTTTTAAAAACTTCAAACATTGCGAAATGAGTCTTTCAACAAGTTCTCGAAAATTATAAAGTGATTCATTTGTGATTCTAGACATTATTGACACAAATAAACTGCAACGATATGGCATCGAAGGTAGTTGCTACTGCAACTGTAAGGGCGGTTAAAAAAAAGCTTCTGCCAACTAGAGCTGCTCTCATTTTGGTAAGGAATTAAATTTAAAACTGAATCAGAAATATTGATTTTTCTTTTAACAAAATACAGACACCCGCTGCTGTTTCAAGGATAAAGCATCTCTTGGCGGGCAAAAATGAATATGTAAGCTCAAATTATTCCATGTTTGAATATAGGTTAATTGTTTGTTTTATTACGCAGATAGGCCTCAAGGTAGGAGTTCGTCAGCGAGGTTGTAATGGACTATCTTACACGCTTGATTATGCCACAGTAAAAGGTAGGAAATGCCACAAATTGTGTTATATAATATTTTTCATAAGAAATGCGTGAATAATTACGACTTTAACTTCGGTATTTGTTTACATCCTAAAATAATAAGTATCTATCACCGATCGCAGGAAATCTGTGAAGCTTACTATATTTTATTTCAAAACCTATATTAAATATACTTAATATACGTCAAAGAAGACTTTTCGGTAAAATACATATACATCATTTTTTGTGATATGTTTCAAGATTATATTTTATATTTCACAAGTAAGTTTACATGGAGCTGATGCCTTCTTCAACCTAACTATAGATTCAAGCTAACGATTTTACTTTTTTCATTGGTAAAACGAACCAAGAAATTTTTAAATTCATTATTTTAACAAAATAATTCACTAGCCAAATTTGTTTCGATTTTTGATTTGTAATGTAGAATGAAAAAGCAATTTTGAATTATCAAATTTCCGGACCCCCTGAAAGAGTCCGGACCCAGGGAGATTCCTTCATTTCCCCCTCCCTTCTTGACGGCCCTGACCGTAGTAGAATAATACTGAATACTCTGTTCAGTAGAATCAAGCGAAGAAAGAATAACCCCTTTAATGTCGAATAAAAAAGTGATTTTTCAAGTCAGAGACATCTTCGTGCACGACCACGAGAATATTAATTTTTCTTAGCATCCCTCGATATATAGACAAAAAACGAACGCAGTAGGCGTGCAGTTCGATCGTGAAGAACTTTCAAAAAATACAAACACTGAGAAAGAATCTTTGGATTTTTTTAAAAAATGAAAAATTTAATATTTTTTCAAACTTCTTAGTTATTCCATCACGTGATACCACGAAAATCGTAAAGTTACAAGGAAACTAATAAATATTAAAGACAGTTGGAGAGTTGATCTTTAAAAAAGTTTGGCAAAGAAAAACTTTTTGTTGATTTTTGAAAAACGATGTTTTTCAAATGTTTATAGTAACCAGTGTGTCCGAGCAATCAATTATTATTCTTTAAACTGCGCTCAATGAGAAAGTTAGTAGAGCTAAATATGAGAAACAAAATCTAGAAAATAAATATTTCATGAGAATACGCCTTTTTAATAATTTAGTCTGGGTTCTCCATTGTCAAATTTATTGTGTTTGTAATCCTCATGAAAATTTGAATAACTTATTCTTTGACATTAAGACTATTCGAGAACTAAATCGACGAAAAATCACTGGTTTATGAAAACACACATTTTTCATAAATTATGTGTGGTTTTCCAGAAGCGTACTGTATTTAAGCAGCAAAGTACAGTATTGGTAATATAATTTACCGAAAATAATAAGGCAAGATTTTGAATTTCATTTGGATCCGACTTTCGGTTTCGGAATTACAGGGTGATATGCACCAAAACAGTGAAAATAATATCACTCATTTTTCTCGGAGATGGTTGATCCGATTTCCACAATCTAAGATTTTACGATAAGGCAAGTACAAACAATAGTAATCAAATGAGATAAAATGGAGCTCACTTTCTCACATATGATTGAATAGATTTTCACTGACTTAAATTCAAAAATATTATAAACTTTTTTAAATTGTAGTATTTCGAGAAATTTCTGCTGTAATTATAGGAGAAAATGAATAATATGAGAAAGGCATTATTACACCAATAGGTGGATTAAAAAAGGTTTTTTTTTTAATTTCTATTGATTACCTACAACTTCTTCTTAAATACAGTTTTTAAGACCTGTAGGTTTTGAGCTATGATTGTTTAAAAATAATATGGTTATGAAACACATACACCCTTTTCAAAAATTAGTCTTATGTGAAAAAAATCTCTAAGTAATATTTTATTTGCCATACCGATCAAACACGAAAAGATTGATGCAAATCAAAGGAGGTCGCACCATTTTTTGACGATTTGGCGTAGAATTGTTCATAACTGTTACGGTTCCGTTCCAAGGGGATAATTTTAGAAATGGAAAATAGTGTTTGAAGTAAAATTATACAAAGAATCTGAAAAGGCAACTCAAAATTTTAAAGCTTTAGCCAAAATAACCGAAATTTGAAAAAGTTTCGATTGAATTTCATAAACTTTTCATCATATTCTATATTGCTTGCACACTGCCGTTTCATATGGTGGTGGTGTAAGAAATGCACAGTGGGTTCGGTGGCGTTATCACAGACAGACAGGACACTCAAGTTATATTCTTCAATCATTTTAACGGTCATTTTGAATATTCCTGATGGCGCCACGTTACCCTATCAAAAACAGTCTGTCTGTCATCTAGACTCTGTTTTTTTTTTATTTACCAACAGAGTTTCCATTCATACAGAATTTTCTTTAATGTACAGATTTGTTGTTGTTGTTGTTGTCGTTTATTAGCGGCTTTAACCACGTTTGGGGCGTTCACCGCATATGTACAGATTTAAAACATATAGCCAAAACTATATACAGCATCGTGCCTACTTCTCATCCTCCAACGCAATACAAAATCGAATCAAATCGAGTTTTGTTACAATATTTACTTGCTTCTGGTCTGCCGCCACTTAATTTCGGGTGAAAATTACCAACACAATCAAAAACAGTCTAGATGAACAACGTTGAGAAAAATAAATGGTTACCTTCCAACATCGCTAAAAGAGTTAAATATATTATCGACGCAATCCGGTAACTTATTGTGACGATTCATTTTCACATATTATATAAATTATAAATTAACTAGTAAAAAATTTTTACATAACACAAGGGGTGTACCGATAGTAAATAGTTCGCGCAGTACAATATAGATGGAACTAGTGCATCACGAACATTTATTTTTATAATAATTTACTCATACTGTCATGTCTGTTAGTCTGTGGCGTTATATCGTGAGCTCAAATTACATTGGAAAAATGCCACGAATTTAGGCATTGGGTTTTGTAATAACAACAAGTTACACAATAAAATAAGTATTATAAGAATTTTGTCATTTTCTAAGATAACTGACGTTAATAATGCTATTAATGTTCAACTCTGTTTAGCTCAATGCATTGATGTTGCTTTAATGTGTAATATCATATAATAGATAGTACTTCAGATTGTAGCAAAACTAAAAATTTAGCTAACACGAGCTACTGAATGACATGAATACAAGCCAAGTATTATCGAACATTGAAATATATAACATTCATTGTCTAGCAAATGTCCAGTAAATTCTTATTTCAACCGTTTTTAATTCGATAATGAAATTCGACCGCGCTCTCTCATGCGGTGAATTACTTTTTGGTTCTGGTAAAGATACCGAAAATACTTGAATGTTTTGCTGGTTTTCAATCGTTCTCTAGGAGAATCTATGCTTGTTACCTAAGACAAGACTAGACAGCTGGCTTCTTACTCTTATTTTGTTTGCTTTCCATGTGCCCTGCTGAATTATTAATGATAATTGATTGCTAAGACAAGACCTGACAACTGGCTTCTTATTTTTTCCTTCCGAATCATCCTTCTCGTCATTTTCGCCCTGTGGAATAAATACCAGCGTATTGGCTACAGTGTAGCCATATTTACAGATTTTTTAATAACTATGCTAGGAAAAAAATATTACATTTAAATTTTTAGACTTTAGGTTTTTGATTTGAAATAAACCTAAAACATGTTTTGGTGAATGCATTTCTTTATTATATATTAATGCTTAAAACAATTAATTGAGCTTTGATGACAAAACACGAGATATCTCATGTTAAACGAAAAATCGAATCCATTGTTGACGTATTACCGGATCTTTTGGAAACCGGAAATAGTCAGGTTTGGATAGAAATGCTTAATGCGACCACAGTGTGGAACACAACAGTTCATTCTTCTCGTAAAACTAAACACACTTTCGAGTTTACACTCGAGATTTCAAAATTTATTTTTTCATATTAAAGTACAATCCTTCCGGTTAATTGTGGAATATAATTTCATTCAAGTGGCTGCCTCGGCTGGCCTTGCAGTACGCCATACGGTCGGTCCAGTTTTTTAGTACATTTTCGATTGCATGCAGCTTTATTTCAGTTATGGCTGCACGAATGTTGTCCTTCAAGGCTTGAATTGTCTCTGGCTTGTCCACATAACACTTATCGTTGACAGCCCCCCAAAGATAATAGTCTAACGGCGTCAAATCACAGCTCCGAGGCGGCCAAACGACATCCGAATTTCGACTGATAATTCGATCTTCGAAGACTGTATGCAGAAGATCGATCCTAGCGTTGGCTGTGTGGCATTGAGCGCCGTCTTGTTGCAACCAAATGGTGTTCAAGTCTTCCTCTTCAAGTAACGGGAAGAACCAATCGCTGATCATGGCGCGGTTGCGCTCGCCATTGACCGTGGCGGCGGCTCCTGCTTCATTTCCGAAGAAAAAATGCCCAATGATGCCGCACATTCCACCGTAAAATGTTCTTTTAGTTGACATGAGATATTTATTTGAAGCTTGAATTAAAGAAATATTTAAAAAAAACTAAGCATAGTCGATTTTAGCCTATTCCAAAAACCGTGAATTTTCATCTCCAAACCGGGAAAACCGAAAAATTTAATCGGCAATCGACTTACCACCCTGGCATTGCAGCTTGAAGATAGTTAATATTATTTCAAATTGTTTCAGACTTCTGATTCTCATTGAGTCACTAATGTTTTGTCGGAAATACATATTATAGTGATCTTTTTTTCTAGTTTCAACATATGTGCAGTATTTTGTTTCATCTTACGCCAACACTAAGCACCTTTTTCTACTTTCAGACAAAATGGACGAAGAAGTTGTACAAGATGGCGTGAAAGTGCTGATAGACAAAAAAGCTCAGTTATCATTGTTAGGTATGCTACATTCTTTACTGTTAGAAATTAAGCAAATAACTTTTTCATACAATGTTCTACACAATACGTTTTCAGTGTTTGTTCCTTCTCTTCCAATGTAAACAAATCAACACACGCAAGCTACATATTACGCTTTTTGTGTGATAATAGTCAATAAACCATCCGTCAACATCCGATCCACTTCGAAGGAGAGTTTCTGGTGATTCGGTGCTCACTGAGAATTGGTCATGACAGCAAACAAATCGTCTATTCATCTGGTGTTGAAATTATGGGGGACACTTTATGAAAAACCATTTTTTTTATTCCTTTATCGCCAAATGTATCTAAAAACATGATTACCAAATTTCAAAGTCGACCTTCGATTAACTTTGGAGATATAATAGTTCGGCTGAAAAGTTCGTATCGTTTAATAGAAACACACATTTTTGCCAAAATTCGTTTTTATTATTCAACATAATTGCCATCAGAGGCGATACAGCGATTATAGCGATCTTCCAACTTTTCGATACCATTTTTGTAGTACGATTTGTCCTTTGCCTCAAAATAGGCCTCAGTTTCAGTTCAGGCCTCAGATTACCTCTTCATTGCTTCTAAATTTTTAACCAGCGAGCATTCTCTTGAGGTCTGAGAACAGGAAAAAGTCACTGGGGGCCAAATCTGGAGAATACGGTAGATGAGGGAGCAATTCGAAGCCCAATTCGTTCAATTTCAGCATGGTTTTCATCGACTTGTGACACGGTGCATAGTCTTGATGAAACAAAACTTTTTTCTTCTTCAAATGAGGCCGTTTTTTGAAATTTCGTCCTTCAAACGCTCTAATAACGCTATATAATAGTCACTGTTGATGGTTTTTCCCTTTTCAAGGTAGTCGATGAAAATTATACCATGCGAATCCCAAAATACAGACGCCATAACCTTACCGGCCGATTGTTGAGTCTTTCCACGCTTTGGGCTCGGTTCATCGCGTGCAGTCCACTCAGCTGACTGTCGATTGGACTCTGGAGTGAAGTGATGGAGCCATGTTTCGTCCATTGTTATATATCGACGAAAAAAATCGGTTTTATTTCGATATAACAGCTCCAAACACTGCTCAAAATCATCAATTCGTTGTTGTTTTTGATCGATTGTGAGCTCACGCGGCACCCATTTTGCACAAAGCTTTCTCATCCAAATATTCGTGAATAATATGTCCAACACGTTCCTTTGATATCTTTAGGGTGTCAGCTATCTCGATCAACTTCACTTTACGGTCATTGAAAATCATTTTGTGGATTTTTTTCAAGTTTTCATCGGTAACAGCCTCTTCTGGACGTCCACTGCGTTCATCGTCTTCGGTGCTCATATGACCAGTACGAAATTTTGCAAACCACTTACGAATTGTTGCTTCACCCGGTGCAGAGTCTGGATAACACTCATCAAGCATTTTTTGGTATCGGCAGCACTTTTTTTCATCAAAAAGTAGTGTTTCATCAACACACGAAATTCCTTTTTTTCCATTTTTTCACAATAACAAAAGTAGCTTCACTCAAAATGCAATATCTCACAAACTAATAATCAGACAGCTGTCAAATTTATACACGTATCTTTTGAAGGTTGGTACCAACTGAAAATAGTATGGATTTGATTCTAGTGGCGCCCTCTCATAGAAACGATACGAACTTTTCAGCCGATCTGTTAGTTCAAAGTAGTGGTTCCCAAACTCACCCTGCCACTGCGCCAGCGAAGCGAAATGGCTGTCAGTGAACACGGAAAACAGACCGAAGCTATTCAGTACTGTAGGTGCATCGCGTTCACTCTGAAAGGTTTGCTTCACTTCCGGTGAAACTCTCAACGGGTGAGCACGTTGCATCGTGTTAGTCCGGAGAAAATTCGAGTATTTCGCAAGAAAGAAAGGATTTTCAGCCGTACGTTGACGATTCGACGCAGCCACACAGCGAGATTTTCGCTTGTAGTCAAGTGAAAATAAAGTCCATTGGACTATAAACGAAAATTAACTGGCAATATAGCCTTAGTTGCTGTGCTATCAATTCGGCGTCATCTCAAGTGAGGTGATGCCAACCAGAAAAGAAGAAGAAGAAAGAAAGGTTTGCTTTGATCAAATGTAAATAGCTTGCACGTGCGTCTTGATGCTTCGCGTGACACTTGTACTCTGGCAGCAACCATTGGTCTCACCATGCGTTATCCTGTTGTGTTGTTGGGACCACTTTGAGAATCACCTTGAAGCAAAGATATAGGGTAACAGAGGTATTTTGACCACATCATATATTTTGGCCCACCTAACAAACGATTTAATCGATGTTAAGTAACCCATGTTGCATCAATTTGAAGCTTATCACATTAAATTACCTATTGCAGTTGGGTTTTTCAAAGATATTACAACATTTGGTGGATATTTTTACAAAGTGGGCCAAAATAAAAACAATCCTAGAGTAGGCCAAAATACCTCTCTTACCCTACTCGGGATGGAACGGCCTATGATTTTTCATGTACCATTCAAATAGGACCCCTAGATGAACTGCAGATTAATGATTAGTTGAACCGAAACGTTCATACATGCCGGCAGTCAAGACGTTTCGTAACGGCGATGTTATGTGTTAATAAGAATGCATTCAACTAATGTTGACGGTGACAGTGACGAAGATTGACTGTGACGAACCGTCTGAATCTTACTTTATGCGCCTCAACTATGACAATCACCCTCATTCTTGTTTCGAACGCATACGAATAAACCATTCTTATTTTCACTCGAATTTAGAATATCTGGAAAAAAGTTCTTCCACTTTTCTTTTTCGATAAAGAGAATCACTTCCGGTGAAACCCTCAACGAGTGAACACGTCGTATCGTGTTAGTGCGGTGAAAATTCGAGTATTTCGCGAGAAAGAAAGGATTTTCATCCGTACTTCGGTGACTCCACGTTGTCACATAGCGAGGGTTTCACTTGTAGTCCAGTGAAAAGAAAGTCCATTGGACTATAAACGAAAGCTAACTGGCAATATAGCTAAATCGCTGTGCCATCAATCGGCGTCATCTCAAGTGAGGTGACGCCACCAGAAGTGAAGAAGAAGAAGAAGATAAAGAGAATCTCTTCGTATTGGGACATAGTTTTGCGAATATACGAATCGGTGACGCTTGAGGGAAGATCATGCACACGCACTTCTATAGCACTATCTTCCATATATACTGGAATGTTTTATTTAATGTTCTCGTGTTCCACATAGTGCACATTGTTATTGTCTTTTGCGAATTGAATTGCATCCAACTCTTTAAAAAACTGGATGTAAACAACATTATTCGTCTTATTGCATTGAAGTAAATGAACACGTTTAATGCCAATATGCATTTGCTCCTTAAGCAAACCTTCAAGTTCTCGTATCGAAGGTCGAATTTTGCACTGCCTGAAGTCAACAACAATTGTATTCTTTCGTGTCGGCGGTAGCTTTTGTTCGTTTGGTTCACTCATTTCGAGGTCGTTCTATTGTTCACTACACAATACTGTACTTGGATTCTTCCGTCCCGAACGTAAACGTAAACGAGATTTGAAAACAAACTGATTTCTCGTTTTTTGAGATGATCCAAGTTTAGAGCCAATTTTCGATTTTTGCGAAAGAAGTAAACCGATGACCTTCCAGATTATGCTGCAGCCGTGAGAACTACCAGTAATGTCAGAAGTATACGGCGGGTGCGACACTTGAGCGATTCCAAATATTATTGCGCGGCTTTTGCGACTTGAGGCCGATAATTGTCATGCAGGAGAATAACTTTATCATGTATTTGTTTGTATTTCTTCTCGTAATGCATGGCTCAAACGCAACAATTGCAACCTATACCGATCGCCCGTTAAAGTATCACCTGGTTGTAGCAGCTCATAGTACACAACACCCTTTGGCCCCACTAGATGCACAACATGACCTTCGAACCCTGAATATTTGGCTTTGATGTTGATGTTGAGGTCGATGGCAACAATTTACCGGACATAGCGTAGTATTTCTTCTTCTTGGGGTTATCATAGAATATTCATTTTTCATCTCCAGTAACAATTCGGTGTACAAAACCCTTTCTTTGTTGCCTTTGAATAAGCTACTCTCAGGTGCAAAATCGTAAGGCATCCAACTGCCTTGCTTTTGAATCATTCCCATGGATTTTAATCATACAGAAACTGCTTGTTGAGTCACTTCCAATGATTTCGCAAGCTGCTTCAACTGTTTGGCCTCGAATTTTTTTGTTGTCCAGAGTGAAACCTGTCTTCAACGCCGAAATCTTCATTCTTGGAACGTCGATACCTTCCCCTACATCAGTTCAGTTGGAGAATTATCACCGTAAACATCCACAAGCATTTGGGGGCTGTCCATAAAAGACGTCACGCCGCAAGGGGGAGGGGGGTGTTTCAGAAAACGACCTTTTGTGACAGGGGGAAGGGGGGGAGGTTTTTGGAATGTGACGTCCTCCAATATATTCAATGAGCGCATTTTTGAAATACCTAATTATATTACTGCTTTGCCCTATTTCCTGAAAAAATCTTCACAATAAACGTTTACATTCTATAGGAAACGTGTATTTGTTGATTTAAAAGCTTCTTCTTGTAAATTCGGAAATGAATGATGCAGGAAATCATTTCTGTTGTGATCAGCAAAAGTGCACGGAGAAGCGAGTAAATTAGCGAAATTACAAATTTTGCCTAATATGAGGAAAAAAGAAAAAGACGCCTTCAAACGGTTTAACTTAAGTTATGCACTGACATTTTTTTCAGTAATTTGATTTTCTAGCATTGATACACGGAAAGACCGAAATCAGCATTTTGGCGAAAAAATTAGTCGATTTTTTTAATTTTAGTTAGTTATTTTTTGAGACAGCTAAAAAAATCTTACTTTTGCTAATTTAGATTTTTTAATTCGCATTCCCTTAATAATAATAAAATATTTGTTGAAATGGCTATTTTTTAGTTGAATTCACCAATTCAACGTGTTGTCATTTCTTAGCTAAAGCACATTTCATTTCCATTCAACTAATTTTTTAGTTGAATTAGCGATATAAGACGTTGTTTTCAACCAACATAAATTGTTGAATTAACTTCTGCAATTTGCAGTTATACGGCGTACTGTCACCGAAAAAACGTTCACACCGTAATGACTACTAGCCACTAGATGGCACACTACTAACGAAAAGAATTTTTCTGTAGCGGTTGTTTTTTCTATATTGGCAGATATAAATACGATGTTGTATTGGAGAAAAAGACATAAATGAAACATAAACATAAATTTTTCTTCTAAAAGGCTGTTTTTTTCATTCGACTTCGCGACTCTCTCACTAAAAACATTGAGCACTCGGAAAAAAAAACGAATACAAGTAGTACACCGGACGGCGCTACCCGGAAGGTTGGAAGATACAAAAGACATCATTTGACATATACAATTAGAGTGCAATATTCGAAACTCACTTCACTTTCATTTCATTTTTGTTTTCTTTGTGCTGTCCTTCAGTAATGATGGTGATAGATAAATAGAAACAAATTTTCTGATTTTATTAATAAAATTAGTTGTCAATGAGAATTTCGTGTTGGATTGAAATATTGCTGGTTTCTGTCCAGGATATTCGCCAACTAAACACATTCTCTAAAAATAAGAGTTTTTTCCAGCAAAGTAAATTCTCAATTTTAACTAATTTCATAGTTATTTACGAAATTTTGTTGTTAAAATCAACTAATTCAAAAACAGTAATACGAATTAGGCGCAGTGCTAATTTCGGTCGTTCCGTGTAATAGTATATGATAAGAATTTCTCTTGTCTGATTCTGATGCAGTTTATTCAATTGTACTCCATTTGAAAAAGGGCGGGAGATCAAATGTTTCAGACGTAGATCATGTCATGTCTTATCTTGATCATATGTGATTTTCCTCCACCAACATCAAAGCTTATCGAATCATCCATTTACGCACCCTTTTCTCACCAGACGGCGCTTTTAGTGTAACGTGCTACATTACTTTTATACTGGGGAATCTAGATGTATTTTATATATGATATAATACTGTTATGAAAAAAAAGTCTAAGAAGAATCTATATAATTATCGCTGGCGATATAGCAACATTGCTATCCCAATTTGACATTTTATCGACTTATACAGCTGGTAAACGAGAATAAAAAAAAATCTATGTTTGAAGTACGTTTCCTCAAAGCCACCCTTTCACGTGACAAACAAAAACTATTGCATAACCGTCACGATTTTTTTTTCCAAGGAAATGTTTGTTGTTTATACGTTGCTACATATTCAAAGTTCTTATAGTTGTTAAGGTTAATGCACTTGAGGCAAATCTGTTGATTAATTTGATATATTATTTGCATGATTTGTACTTCGAACGATATCGTGTTAACGCGAAAATGTCTTATTTAAAACCACCCTCGAGTGATCATTCGATGCTCCAACTCTAGCCAACTCATTAGCTCATTAAATTGCAGTAATACTGGAATGACCTGAACTCATAAAAAAGTAAATATCCAAGGCGGGCAATTATAATTTTTTTACTACATCTTCGGTGAGTTCAACTAACCTGCAAATCGGTTTCAGAAGCAGCGTTGCCAGGTTGCCAGATTTGTCTGGCAAATGCCAGATTTTTCTCACTTCGGCAGACACTCAAACTAACCAGATCTTTTGCCAGATTTTCCCAGATTTTCCAAATTTTCAAATTTTCCTAGATATTGTCAGATTTCGCTAGATCTTTACTGTTTTCAGCCTCTATACGATAAATGGGGAGACCTTTTTTTTTGCTCACTGAAAGTAAAGCCCGGCAAAAATTTCCTTGTATATAGTAGACCCAGACAAATCCCGATAAATTTTTGAGTTTTGACAGATTTTTGGAAAAACGACCTGGCAACTCTATTCAGAAGCATCAATGAGCGTAGTTACTCAACACCATTTATGTAGAGAAAACATCGTCTCAACATCGTAGTGTCAAGCAATCAGCAGATGAGCGGTGAGTGCACGTCAAATATTAGAACCCACTGAGAAACGATTTGTGAATTGTGATTTGATGTGTTTGTACATCAACACATTGAATCAGATTCTTATGACACTGTCTCGCTTGTATTCCCCATCCACCAGAGTTGCCATGGGCGGCCAACGTTCGAATCGATGCCATTTCAATCGTATTCTCAGAACATGTTCTCGTTTGCCGAAAAACGCATTCGGTTCAGTAGCCAGTTGGTTTTAGCTCGAGACATGAAATTCAATCGCTACGGTTCGACTTTTATTTCCGTACATTAATGCTCGTGCTCGTGAAATCTTTGTAGTTATGCCCAAATACTTACAAATTGATCCCTCAGCGATTGAAAGTTTGTAAACAGAGAATCGAATGATAGATTTTAGTTTTTAATAATTATGAATCATCATCGTAAATAATTTAGTTATCTAGATTATTTATTACCTAAGGGGTTTCAGTTCGTGATATGCAATATAAATATATATTATATGAAAGTATGAAAAAGACCTAATACCAGTGAATGAGACAAATCATGTTTTTATGATATGTTGCACACTATTAAATGTTCATATGTAACATTTGATATCAGATCAAATATAACTCGAAATACTATTATACTAAATTTGATAAGTGCTTTATCAATATTTTGCTTTCAACATTGTTTTCATTTTGTAGGTACTGAAATGGATTATGTGGAAACTAAATTGTCGGCAGAATTTGTGTTTAATAATCCCAACATTAAAGGAACATGTGGATGTGGAGAATCTTTTAGTATTTAAGTTTTTTGTATAGTAATTTGAACTGAGTAGTAAAATAAATTTACTTCGGAGAACTTAGCTTGTCGATCTTAGGTATACGTTTTTGCTTTGCTTATGATAAGCTAAAAAACGCTGTATGTGTGTAGTTTATTCAATCAGACCATCGTTTTTATTGAAATTTAAATTACGTAGGACAATTACTAGAAATACCGTTCAACCAAATGTAGATACAAAATATGTTATATAAGAATAAAATATATTCAGCGAATTTTCACATTATTTTAATGATTTTATCTATTGTTTCACGCTCATGTAATCAATCCCTGTACAATATTGTGTGGCCTAACTATTATTTTTATAATTGAAAAAAAGCGGATTAGTAAACCATTTCCTTCTAAATAACATTTTGGTTTGTTTGGTGTTATGTTTGTTTATCGAGATAGTTTTACTCTTACGTATGTAAAAAAGATATAGAATTAGGAAAACCGACTGTTGATTGGAGCCTCGAGGACCCCTAGAGTTATATACAATTCGATTCAGCTTGATGAGAGCGGAAAATGTCTGTATGTGCCCCGTTCAAATATTTTTTATCCGCTCAGTTTTCTCAAAGACGTCAGAACCGACTTCAACAAAATCAGGCTTGTTTGAAATCTCTATTAAATAATTCATCAATTCATTCATGCAATTCGAAGATCAAATAGATGACACTTCCCGTTCCGGTTTTGGAATATTGCAACCTAGTATGAGCATCATCAAGTCGAATTATCGATTCGATTTTCTGCGATAATTGTCAACGTGCGATTCTCTCTTGGTAAATTCCACACAGCACCGATCATTATCAGACTGTAAATTTTTTTAAGGGCTGAGGACAGTACCGTAAAGTGGTAGGTTTTTTGCTATTTTCCCGTTTCAAATTAAATTTTCTTGGAAACGGTGCAGAATATAGAAAAACCCAGCTAACAATGTCTTCGAAATTTAGTTGAGAATATTCTGTAAAATTTTCAGAATGATTTATTGAGTTTAGCGGTCGTGTTGTATTTTTTTCTGACTGAAGAACTGCTGAAAATTGGAACGCTCGGAAATGCATACCACTACTTGTTCATCGAATATCTCGGCTCTGAAGGCTTATATCATAAATCTACCGTGACAAAGTCTAGATAATTTAGTTTAGATGCGATTAGTACATAAAAACATATATGTTATCGCGATAAAATTAAAGTCTTGTATTTTTCTGTGAAACAAAGTCAGTTTCAATGCATCCGCCAGTTTTTTCGCTAGTTAGGTTTCCAAGCTCAACTTCTTTTTGTCATATTCAACTAATTTTAATTTACCTTATGATCAAAAAAGAACCGGAACACCAAACAAAAACTAATCGTACGATATGCGTCAAAATTTGACAGAATGTGTATAAAAGTTTTGCCAACGTTGAGAGAATATAAGTTTGCCGATTGGACAAGCGCGGGAATTTTAAAATGAAAATTCCGGTTCTTTTTTGATCATAAGGTATAAGCTATCGTTACTTTTTTAAAACATATATTTAATCACTGCAATACTTTTAGATACTAGCATAAATGAAATAAACCTAGATTCCCCAGTGTAATAGTAATGTAGTTGAGTAAATGCTCCTAAAATGCATATACAAAGTTGCCTGCGCATTAAACACAACCACAGTAGCTAATGAAAAAAAGTATTTAAAGTCGATTGTTTGAATTGTGCAACTTTCCCCTCTTTCATTACTAGAAATTTAAACGATGCGCCTAGACTAAATTACAGATTAGTTACATTAAACATTCTGAAACGCAATTAAATATTATGAAATAAGCAGTATAGTTCTTTATAATAAAATAATATTGGCTCTGAAAAGAACTTTTTATGTAAGCGTTCGTGATGAAGAGTGACGAGTTGAGTTAGTTCCGCACGCAGACTCTGAATTCTGAACCCATATTCCGGAACTAAGCTCTGAAACTCTAAATTCTAAACCTATATTGCGGAACTAACTTGTTTGATTTGAATCCAAATTTTGGTCTAGTCAAATGAAAGAAATATTTGTTCCGGCTGATTTTATTTTTGAAACAAACAAACTATTTATCAGATGTCTGCCCAAATACAAATAATAATACCCCTAAGTCCCATACAAACGAACCGCCAATGTTTGGTTCACAGCCTGAACAAGTAAGCCTAGCAAATTACTCCCTTTCGTTGCGATAGTTTGAAAATGTGAAAGGAGATCGTTTCTGGCAACGCTTTATGCTAGTTGCTACGGCGCAAAACAAGTTTGTTTGTTTATGTTTTCCGTTGTTGTATTGCAACAAATTCAAAGATACACTCCAGTTAATTGATGAATGAAGAATTGCGATATTTTTTGGCCGTGATGGGACTTTATTTCATAGACGGGCCTTGGTGTGGAACATGGGTACGATTCGTATACGTACCACGGAAACAGCGATTAGCGCTCTACACGATAAAATAAAAGTTAAAAGAGAAACAAATGCAAGCTGTGTATGCGTTTTCCCAACAGTCACTCATATATGCGTGACCCAGACAAATTGATTATAGCCCGAACGGTGGCAGACACAACAGTTTTTCTTTCATGATGGATAAACCTATTAATTGATTATTTTCTATTAGTATTATGACGTAAAGGTTCCCCGCATTTAGCAGATGTTGGAAAAATTCCTACTCCTCTGACGGGAGTGATTTGCAATGTGAAGAACGGATGGCTACCATAACGATTCGGTGAACAGTTCCGAGACATTCTAACATAAAGGGTGATTTTTTAAGAGCTTGAGAACTTTTTTAAACAATAAAACGCATAAAATTTGCAAAATCTCATCGGTTCTTTATTTTAAACGTTAGATTGGTACATGACATTTACTTTTTGAAGATAATTTCATCTGCCACAACGTCGAATT
This sequence comes from Malaya genurostris, assembly GCF_030247185.1. Lineage (NCBI taxonomy): Eukaryota > Metazoa > Arthropoda > Insecta > Diptera > Culicidae > Malaya > Malaya genurostris. Next base: position 126,078,089 of record NC_080571.1, on the reverse strand, counting down.
TTCAGTGAATGGGCCCTAGAAAAGTTGGCAGAAAATCCGCTTTTTTATCGACAAATTTTGTTCAGCGATGAGGCTCATTTCTGGTTGAATGGCTACGTAAATAAGCAAAATTGCCGCATTTGGAGTGAAGAGCAACCAGAAGCCGTTCAAGAACTGCCCATGCATCCCGAAAAATGCACTGTTTGGTGTGGTTTGTACGCTGGTGGAATCATTGGACCGTATTTTTTCAAAGATGCTGTTGGACGCAACGTTACAGTGAATGGCGATCGCTATCGTTCGATGCTAACAAACTTTTTGTTGCCAAAAATGGAAGAACTGAACTTGGTTGACATGTGGTTTCAACAAGATGGCGCTACATGCCACACAGCTCGCGATTCTATGGCCATTTTGAGGGAAAACTTCGGAGAACAATTCATCTCAAGAAATGGACCGGTAAGTTGGCCACCAAGATCATGCGATTTGACGCCTTTAGACTATTTTTTGTGGGGCTACGTCAAGTCTAAAGTCTACAGAAATAAGCCAGTAACTATTCCAGCTTTGGAAGACAACATTTCCGAAGAAATTCGGGCTATTCCGGCCGAAATGCTCGAAAAAGTTGCCCAAAATTGGACTTTCCGAATGGACCACCTAAGACGCAGCCGCGGTCAACATTTAAATGAAATTATCTTCAAAAAGTAAATGTCATGTACCAATCTAACGTTTAAAATAAAGAACCGATGAGATTTTGCAAATTTTATGCGTTTTATTGTTTAAAAAAGTTCTCAAGCTCTTAAAAAATCACCCTTTATAATACCGAGCAATTTCCGAAAAGCCAAGGAGCAAATTTCTGAAAAGCCAAGGAGGACAAAAAACAAAATCCGATATGGAATAACCATATCTCATACACAACAACATAGTTCAAGTTTATTTTTCTCTACAATAAACAGTAACTATGGTGAACTTGTTCTTACCCTTCAGTGTTGCTAGTTTTATAGAAAACTCGTTAAAGTACATTGTCACTCTGACAGTGTATCATGACAGTGTACCGCACGATGCAAAATGTGTCCTTGAAAATTTGTCGAAGTACTCCGTATTATAATTTGTATTTGGTCTGCCAACGTTGAGAATGTGTTATCGGCAATGTCTATGCTGATTCAATCCTGCTATACCTTTATATCAACAAAAAAAATTGGTTCAATTTATCTGAACTGAATCTGAACTAAATGACAGTTAAACTTGCAATCATCTTCCTTGCACATTAAACGCATTGTTTCTTCGCCCACCAGACAGCAATTTTAATGCGGCAACAGCAATCGACTATAAAAAGAAATGCCAGCTGGAAGTTTACAATCGTGGGAGCAATCGACACGAAGGAAAGTGGAACGCACGATGTTTAATGGACGGGTGGCAAGATTGTCTATGTGGGAGTGCGGTAATTTTTTTGTAGAAACATGAAGATATGGGGAAAAAGATTGTAGACATCGAGCTTTTCAGGATAATCTGTCGAATCACGTCCAATTGCTATTACAGAGAACAATGTATTTCGTATTTTCCAAGACGGAAATACTTGATAACTTAGAGAAATTCAACTGCATACCAGAAAACGCCATAGGCTATCAAATATAATTTTGAGCCCTGTGAATCCCGGCGCCATACTCTATTTAGCGCGAGAAAATAATTAGCGGCCTTTACACGAGTCATTAAAAATGTCATTACTAAAAAATAATATCATTTTAATGAACGTGTAATGGTGCACTAATGACGAGATTTCTAAAAAATTTGAAATACATCATTAGCGGCCCTTACACGAGCATTAAAAATGTCATTTTAAATGATGTCATTTAAATTATGTAATTCAAATTTGTTAGAAATTTCGTCATTAGTGCACCACTACACGTTCATTAAAATGATATTTTTTTTACTAATGACATTTTTAATGACTCGTGTAAGGGCCGCTATTGAACAATCCAATCAGCGTGGTCACCACGAGATAGCGTTATGGTGATTGTTTTGACATATCCCATGTATTTAGAGAAATTTTTGAAGAATTTTTCAATTTACTTGAGTTTGAAAGAATGCAGATGGCAAAACCTTACAAATATGGGTAAGAAAAACGATTATTCACGTGTTGTCATCAAACATATGATTTCAAATTGTCGTATACTCTTGACAATCTCGGATGAAATTTGAAATTTTCAAATCGCATACAGATTTGATTTAGATGATAAAACATGAGTAAATAGACTAGCCATAAAACTTTTGATCATAATGTATCAATTAATGTCAAAATCCAACCCAAAAAACAAAGAATATCTCAGATATGAAAACAGTACCCAACCTCACTTCTTCGAATTTGGTATTTCATGTTACGATTTCTCCGTAAATATCAATCAAACATACCACGGAAAGTTACTGAATCATTAAAGATCGATTTTTTTACCAAATTATCACACGTTTTTGTATGTTAGTATTCGATTCATAAGAAAAAAAAATAAAAACCCTGCATTTTGTTCGAATCTTCAAGCAAAATCTGAAAATTATCACCATCGCTTAGTTCAAAGCTCGCCACTCGGACAGCGCAGCGATCGCGAAAGAGTTGGTTGGATTCTTCAATTACTTAGTCATCATTTAAAATGACATTTTTAATGCTCGTGTAAGGGTCGCTATTAACATAGCCAAAATCCATAGATGCCAGGTGTCTGTACATCCGAAAATAAATCTGCAGTCAACAAGTATGTCTTTCTGGCAGCCATTTCTCTGATACGATACGCTAAACTGATTTGGCGAGCAAAAAAAATACAAAAAGATCACGACAATTTGAAAAGTCTCAGTATAAAGTCTGCGAAAAACTCGATCTGGATTCTCTGCCAAAATCGCTCTATCTCACAACCAGTGTTAATTCTACATCGCGAGTGAAACGAGTCAGTCCTGTATGCTGTGGCCAGATTTTTCTCGCTTCGCCTTAAACTAACCAGACCTTTTTCCAGATTTTATAAATTTTACTAGTTTTTGTCTATCTGACTATATATTTACGCTTTTGGCCTCTAGACGATAGATGGTGAGATCCCTTTTTTACTGACGGATAATAAAGCCCGGTCCCAAATTTTCTTGTATATAGTAGACCCAGACAAATCCAGATAAATTATTGATTCAGGGACAGATTTTTGAAAAAATGACCGGGCATCTCTGCCTGTACGATTCAAAAAATATTCGAAAAGGCCTTTTACTCGAGAGCCCTTCACTGAAATTGTCAGCAGGAATGCCAGGTTCACAGATTAATCTGTATTTCACAGATTTTCAATTTTCTGCACAGATTTAAAAAATGACAGATTTTCACAGATTTATAAAATCGATCACAGATTTCTGAAATCGATCACAGATGACCTCCGAAAAGTTTTCAATTTGCTGAGGAAAATTGAGAGAAAATAAAAATCCAATAGAGCGGTTGGAAGTAGCGAGATCCATTTGTTTTGCCCATCAAAATTATTCCTATCAGCTATTATGTATGTTCGAGTCAATCGAGAAAAACGCGGCCAACTAGACCCATTTATCGGTATTTACATCCGAGCACAAAATAAGCATATGGTTGACATGATGAATTCAAGTAAGTACGTGACACATAAAAAATATATGACAACAGCGATAATTCTGACATACAGACAATTTCATATTCAATCATGATCCGATGGTTGTTAAGAACATCACGTAAACTCCGATGACGAAGCCATTTTTGGTATCTACGTAATTTTTTACGTAAAATTAACGTGTGGATTTTTTGAGTGTTCGATTTCAAAAATAATCGAAACGGCCTTTTACTCGTGCCCCACTTAGAAAAAACGTTCAACGGTGGTCCAATACGTTGGATCATTGGTCCAATGAAAGTCCAATCAATCGTTCAACGGGGGGCCAACACGGGACCTTCGTTTGCCGATTTTGAAACAGACCGTTGAACCGAATGCCATTTTTTTCGTTCAACAAATCCGGCAGACAGAGGTCCATTGTTGAGCCATTTTTAGCATGAGGAGTTGGAGCCCCGTTGGACTAGTTTTACTGCAGAATTTCTGAAGTTTTTTCCACTTATTTGTTTGCACTAACAATACATACCTGCACAATACTTCTACTTCACGTAGAATAACAACAAAAAAAAACGATTTTTTATTATAGAGGTTTTAATCTTGAAGTCATTCGCCTCTTCGGATCAGAAAAACTTTCTGACCCTATGTGCGGGGTTGGGAACCGAACCCAGGCGGGCTGCGTGAAAGGCATAGACTTACCCATCACACTATACCCGTCCCCTAATAACAACAAATTTTCTTTCTATGTAAAGGTAACACTTAATTTTCACACTATTTTTGCAAGACAAAAAACAACAACAAACCGTTCCAGCAAATTGAACGAATATTTCGTGCAATATGTCGTTCAACAAGCGCTCAAAAACCAACAAAATTGAACGGCCTGGCATCCGTGATTGTCAATCGAGGAAAAAGCTGCCAACTAAACCCCTTTATCGGTATTCATACCGATGTTTGTACTCGATACAGTTATACAGATATGATCTCTTGAAATACCGATAAAATTCAGATATTTTTTTGTGAACATGGCGCCCTCAGACGAGTCCGCATCGAATCTCCTACATAGAAGTAGGGGAGAGAAATGTCAAATTCGTGCGCACCAATATAGCAGCACTGCACACCCATACAGTTGATATGGTAGGTTAAATGGGTCTGATAATGTTGAACCAGGTGTTGCGACGTGTCTTGGTGTCGTTTCAAAGGTTACAATATTACACGAAAAAATGCATAATTTCACATCAAAATCATATACAGTATTCAGTCAAGATGATGTAATGTACTCAATGCGTTGTTTCGATGTAATTACGTGTGATTTATCTGCAATAGTTCTAAAAAAAACAATGTAATGACATTTTCATATGGTTGGTTCTAAATTCCTTATTCAATTTCAATACAGATCATTGAGGTTTCTATCGACGACACGACCAGGCACTTCGAAGGACAATCAGAATAAAAAGTGATCGTGAGCGATTTACCGTCAGTTACCAGAAATATTGAGATCCCTTGATAATGATAAAAATAATGTTCTTGAGCAACAAGTTGCTTCGAACTAGTTACCTAGGAGTCCCACAATATATAAACAAACCATTTGAAGAAGTTCTATAAATTTAAATGTTTCATCAGCGCAACTCATTAATTATTCTGAAGAAATAAACAATTCAAGGACAATGAATCGACGAAGAATGCTATTGGCGGTAGAGAAAAATATTTCTACTGAAAAAAGGAAATAGTATGAACGATTTGGAACAAATAAAGAAGTGGCGAATTAATAATGATTTGGCGAACAATTGAAATCGTTTTACTTCAGTCATTAGTCATTAGAAAATAACAAATATAAATTCTGTATTTGTACCGATGACGTGCTTCTCTGGAAAGAATTAAAAAATAAAGCCAAACCTTACAGTACTTTTGATTCGCTTTATAATTTATGTGTACTAAATTATGATTATTGGACAGACGACTTCAAACTTCACCACATTTCAAAAACTTATTAACAAAGCAGATAGCACAGACTAACAGACAGGACACTCAAATTAGTTTCTTCAATCATTTTAACGATCGTTTCGAATATTCCTTTAGTTGGGCAGTACACGCATATGTCATGATGTCGCCACGTTACCCTATCAAAAACATCATGTCTGTCATCTAGACTGTGTTTTTTTTTTTTCATTTACCAACAGAGTTGCCATTCATACAGAATTACCTGTAATGTATTGATTTGTATACGTCCATGCGAATTTCATAATTTAATACATATTGCTAAAACTATATACATAATTGTGCCTATTTCTCATCCTCCAACGCAATACAAAATCGAACCCGTTTTATTACAATATTTACTTGCTTCTGGTCTACCGCCACTAAATTTCGGATGAAAATTACCAACACAATAAAAAATAATCTAGATGAGTAACGTTGAGACAAATAAATGGTTACCTTCCAACATCGCTAAAAAAGTTAAATATGTTATCAACGTAATCCAATAATTTATTGTGATGATTCATTTTCAAATATTATGATGAAATCAGGCATCCCTGCAAGCAGCTGATCGGTGTTGACAAACGAGGGGAAACTAACTAGTAAAGAAAACTTTCACATAACACAAGGGGTGTACCGATAGTAAATAGTTCGCGCAGTACAATATAGGTGGAACTAGTGCATCACGAAAAAATATTTTTATAAGAATTTACTCATACTGTCATGTCTGTTAGTCTGTGCAGATAGTCTTGATAAATCTAATTCGTTAAAACGTAACCTGATACCGACAATACATTGAAACTATCTTGGCCACATACGGCAATCTGATTGCGCTGGGTTCAAAAGACATTTTTCGCATGTTCGAGCCCCAACCAGCGCTCAAGAAAGCCTCTATCTGATTAAACTGATCGATCTACGGCTCTAACAGGTGATGAAACTGAAGAACTTGCAACTAATCCCTTCGAGGTAATTAGTATATGTTTACATTTCTCAAGTCTTCAATATGCAGTAATCAAGGTGATATAACTGTTATTCAAAATCAATAAATCATCATTTTGTGTTGCCAGTTTCAATAGTTTTTCCAACGATTTCATTTTGACATTACCAGTTACTGAGGGGTAGTTAAATTTGCGATACAGTTTCGATAGACGAGTGGCAGGTCGTGTCGTCGTTTCTATGCCTGGTGAAAAATGGGTGGCCAATTCGTTTCTTGATAAAAAAAAAAGACAATATGTAAGAACAATTCACCCGTGGCATCAGGCGACTATCACCGGCATGGAACGGTCACGGGACAACAACATTAATTGTAAGCTTTTCTATGGAGGCACACAGCGTCAAGTTCATGGAACATTTTGACGTCCAGTAAGTGAGTAATATCCGGCTAAAAAAATTATTAAATGAATCTTGACATCGACCGAAGTTAATTGATCGTCTGAATCGTGTTTAATACTGGCGTTTTCTGATGAAAACAAACCAATCTCATTAGGCTCTCTGACAGCTCACTGACAACCACAAATGCAAATGAGATTGGTTTGTTTTCATCAGGAAAAGAATGCATTAAACACAGTTCAGACGATCAATCAACTTCGGTCGACGTCCAGATTGGTTTATTAATTTTATTTAGCCGAATATTGCTCACGTATCCGACGTTAAAAAGTTCCGTGAACTTGACGTGTTGTTGTTCCGTAATCGTTCCATTCAGGTGATAGCCGCTTGATGCTGCGTGTGAATCGCTTTTACATATTGTTTTGTTTTCATCAGGAAACGTGTTGGCCACCAATTTTTCAGTAGGGCCACCGTTCATTTTTCACCGGGCATAGAAACCTCAATTGGCATTTGTGGTTGTAAGTGAACTGTCAAAAAGCCTAATTGATTTACCGATATATACTACAAATTTCTCTCCTGAAAAATACAGACACAATGTGAACAACCCTGAATTCAATCGTCTCGAAATGACACTTTAAGCCGCTGTCTCTTGTTTGCAGACATGGTATCGTTCTTTTCATCTGACGTAAAAAATTTTTTTCGATTAATCATCGATAGTTTAAAAGTCGTGTAAAATTCTTCTAAAATTGCAAATAGTTTGCTCTGACGGTATAAATAATCCCAATAATGGTTTAAAAGAGTGAATGCAAAACATAAAATGTGTGTGTGTGAAGTAGTAATGAATGAAAATTTATGTTGCTATTGATCAGACATTTTATTGATAAACTCTAACCGGGAAAATTTTTTCTTCCTTCTGTTTTACAGAAACGTGAATACGTTTCAAAACTATGTTCCTGTTCTGGTTAACTGGCCAAACAGTGTTTAGAATACAATAGATACCTCCTACAGAGGTGGACAAGAGTACATTGGATCACCCAAGAGTGATCAACAAGGAGAGTAGGCTTGAAGAGCACAAACAAAGTTATGGCAGATATGATGAGGATGAGTGGAAGCGGTGCATTAGGTGGCTTCCAAAGAGATAAGCTCGGTTCGCCTTCAACTGGATCTGAAGACGGTGGTGGGATTGATTTGGGTGATATTGCACAGGAATTGGATCAAGACGAATTTGATGGACCGACTACACTGAATGGTATTCAATATATCGTATATAATAGTTTGCGTTGCCTAAAATATATGGATATACTACTTATATTAGGTGATCGTCCAGCTATTACCGCACCGCCTGAAAGTGAATGGTACCATGGACGGTTGGATCGATTCAGTGCAGAACAGAGACTAAAATCTGCATCAAGACTGGGGAGCTATTTAGGTACGTTTTGTTTAATGTTACAATTGATCGGATTAATAATATGAGTTAACGTATTTAGTTCGTGAAAGTGACCGTAAACCTGGCTCATATGTATTAAGTTATTCTGGACGAACGGGCATTAATCACTTTAGAATTACAGCGGTCTGTGGCGATTTTTACATAGGAGGTAGACAATTTTTCTCGCTAAGTGATTTGGTAGGTTATTACACATCGTGCAGCGATTTACTAAAAAGAGAAAAGTTATTGTTCCCGATCCCTCCGCCCGAGCCTGTTAACGACAAAAAACGTGTCGTTGCAATACTGCCGTACACAAAAATGCCGGACACTGACGAACTTACTTTCCAGAAAGGAGATATATTTTTCGTACACAATGATATGGGCGATGGCTGGCTATGGGTAACAGCTCACCGTACTGGGGAACAAGGAATGATTTTTCGAGAATTGGTCGAAGATTTGGATCCAAGTATTGATCCTAACACAGTATTTTCTTGGTTTCACCCGACCTGTTCGAAAAACGAAGCAGTTGATATGTTGGTCAAAGCTGGACCGGGTAGCTTTCTTGTAAGACCTAGTGACAATTCTCCGGGAGATTATTCGTTATTTTTCCACATTAACAATCAAATTCAGCGCTTTCGTATCGAGAAAAAAGGTGTACGTTACCTCATGGGAGGACGAACATTCGAATGTTTGGATGCCGTGATTAATAGATACAGAAAGGAGCAAATTGTTGAGGGGCATACACTCATGCATGCGGTAATCAATGGTAGTCAGCCCGAATACCATCCACCGACTAATGTGGCTAGTGCCGCAGAAAAAATTTATGCAACTCTGCGGGAATGTCGTGATCAGAATATTCTTAAGAAAACTAAAGGAATCAAACACCACGGTTATTTACTAAAAAAATCAGACAAAACCGCCAAATGGAAACAATTATACTTTGCTCTACTGGTGGAAGGATCTGAAACACATCTATGCTTCTATGATAATCCGAAAAAAACCAAACCAAAAGGATTAATTGATCTCTCGTGTGCTTATCTTTATCAGGTATAATACACTAATAAAACTGCAATCACCAGCTGCATTAACATGTTTACTTTTTGCAGTGCCATGAATCGTTCTGGGAACGCCAACATTGTTTCCAGATAGTTGAGCGCGCGCTTCCATGTCTCGCAACGATATCTTATCTATGTGCCAATAGTCAGGAAAGCTATGTTGAGTGGGTCAACGCATTGAAGTCTCATTGCGTTTCCCAACTCAGCAAGGCCCAGTCGAAAGTACCACGTCTTCGTGAATTACGTTGCCTAAATCTGCATATTCTTGAAGCTCATCGTTTGCCATTCAAACTAGTTCCACATCCGTACTGTATCGTTTCTCTGAATCAAGTGAAAGTGGGTAAAACTCGTGTTAAAATGGCACCAGACCCCGTCTGGGAAGAGGAATTTATCCTAGAGTAAGTGATGCATTGTTTTATTTAAAATTTGATCAGCGATTGTAACAAAATGGTCTTTTTATCTTCAGTGACGTGCCACCGGATGTAGTAACGGTAACTATTACCGTTCTGAGCAAGGGTAAACGGGGTAAGGACTCGGAAGTTGCGGAGCTGATTGTGGATCTATGTGGCCTAAAAAATGGACAGGAAACGGAAGAATGGTACCCTCTAATTGGAATGACCCCAATGGGTGAATGGGGATCCATCCGTCTGCGTATAAGATATTTAGACGATCTTGTTATGCCCTGTGAAGAATATAGTCCCTTGCAGCAGTTGCTAGTCGAGCCGGAATTGAATGCGGTGCGTGCATTGGCCGAAATTTGTCACAACGATCGTATCCCGTTGGCTACCTCGTTGCTAAAAGTATTTCGTCATGAAAAACGTGAAACTGAATTATTGAGAATACTCTGTCAGGCAGAAGTTGCACGAGAAAATGAAACTACCACTCTTTTTCGTGGTGCTTCCCTTGCAACGACTCTCATGGATCTCTATATGCGTGCTGAATGCACCATATTTCTACAATCTGCTGTGTCTGATACAATCCAAAGAATACTCGAGAGTAAGCAATCCGGTGAATTGAATCCAACTAAGATGGATGTGAATGATGACGCGTGCTCGAACGCAGAGTTTCTTTTGATGATCTTAGACCAAGTCACTCAATCGATCTTCACTTCTCCGGACGCATGTCCTCGAACAGTTCGGTATATTTGCAACTGTCTTCAAAAGGCAGTTGTGGCAAAGTGGCCATCGCCGAATGAGCGCCTGGTGCGCACACGAGTTGTTTCCGGCTTTATATTTCTGCGTTTGCTCTGTCCTGCTTTGCTCAATCCTCGTCAATTCAGTCTAGTCGGAGAAACACCACATCAAATGGCAACTCGAACGCTCATCATGGTAGCAAAGTGTTTGCAAAATTTAGCCAATTTGGTCGAATTTGGTGGAAAAGTACGTTTATATCTCAATGTTTATAACTTTTTTTTATTCTAATGCGTTTTTTCACAGGAACCCTATATGGAAGTGGTAAACCCGTTTATTTTAAAGAATAAGGAACGAATGATCGTGTTTTTGGACCAGCTGTCATCAGTGACTGATCCAAATCCACCTCCAGGATGCATGATTGAACAAACCAATTGTACGCTCTCTAGCTCGGATGCTGGTAAGACGAAAATAATATTTATTCTATATCAAGCAAACAACATTCTTGACTGTACCAGGGCCTGCCTCCCCATACAAAAGTTGCCAAAAATCTAAAATATTCGATAACTGCTTGTTTAATAGCTTCGCATTAGAATATCCAATATATTTTCATCTTGATATATAAAATAGTGCTCGATTCACCTAAAGTGAGATAGTGCCTTTCCAATCTATTTTAATTTAAAATATGGCTTTAAGGTCTTATTAGATTTATTTCGTCAATTTGTTTTTTTCTTTTATCAAATATTAATTTTGCGCTGCCGGTCAACGTTTCGAAACATCATTCGTTCATCTTCAGAGTAGAACTACCAGAGTTACCAAAATCTTGTAGAAAAATATTTCAATTATAGATCTGGATGTATACTCTATGTTTGTATACACCTTCTGATCATCTTATATGACTCTACAGGAAACAATTGTTCATGTGCTCTGTTGAAAAAAAAAATAGCTCCCCCAATAGTTTTAATTAATATATTTATTTGTAGTGTGGGGACAGTGATCGTAATTTCAAACTGATTCACGACGGTTTAGTTTTCTGTGATTCTGAAACGCGTATATTCTCGTGATTGCGAACTTGTACTAATTGGTTCGTTATTTTTCTCTCGGAGTTTATCGTTTTCTCTCTCTCTCTCGGAAGGATGGCAACAGGGTGGCTCGTAAGCAGCGCCACATAAGTCCCCCCAGTTAATCCAAGAAGCGGACGCGGTGGCAACTTGGGGTAACTTTGGTACGGTGATCGTCTGTGTGCTGGTTTTATTCGATCTATTGAGATGGTCACTCTTTTGTCAGAAATTGAGACGTCCACACATTTATCGTATTTCTGAAGAATTTTGTAGGGCCACTCGGACGAACACATGAGTGCATGTTTTCAGATTGGGATGCACAAATGCGCGTTCATTTATGTGCCGGGTTGCTGCTGGTGCTTTGAGTTCTGAGAATGTACGATGCAGATTATTTGCTAGCTTCGTTCGATCAACATTAAAATCTGGCGGATCGTAGAATTCTCCAGGAATTCTTAGTGCCTGTTCGTACACTAGTTCGGCAGATGAACACAGCAATTCATTTCGATATGCAGACCGCAGCCCAAGCAGTAATAGCGGTAAGCTATAGTACCAGTTTTTTGCATCTGTAGCCTTCAACGTTCGATGAAATCGCTCCACCATACCATTCGCTTGCGGGTGATAGGCAGTTGTGTGAATGTGATGTACACCTAATAATCGAGCCAGCTCCTTGAAAAGTTCTGATTCAAATTCCCGTCCCTGATCGGTTGTAATCGGTTGTAATCGTGCAATCCACACCGAATATAATGCCATGGCTACAGTGGGTGCCGTCATGTCCTAAAGCGGAATTGCTTCGGGCCACCGCGTGAAACGATCGATTATGGTCAACAGATATCTACAATCCTTTGACGGCAGTAGAGGACCTACCAAATCCATATGTATATGACGAAAACGTGCTTTCGTTGCCTCATACTTCGCGAGTGGTGCATTCGTGTGTCGTGTGGCCTTGGATAGCTGACATTGTTGGCAAATTTTAACGAACTGGTTGATATCCTTATTCATTGATGGCCAAACGAATCGATCTGTTACGAGTTTTCTTGTTGCTTTCGCACCAGGATGAGCGAATCCATGAAGCTGTGACATTATTTCCGAACGATGACACTCAGGAATGTATGGTCGTACACGAAGGTGTACGTCGTGCTCCGAGTCGTTTGCTGAGGCAATGCTGCATGTCGTCAATGAAAACAATGACGAAGTTCATGTCTCCAAACAGCTTATTCATGAACCGTTGAAAGGTTTGACTTGCATTGCACAAGCCAAATGGCATCCTTGCGAATTCGTGTAGACCAAATAGGGTTATGACGGCTGTTTTTTCTATATCCTTTTCCTCTACAGGTATGTTGTAATAGGCCCGTACTAAATCAAGCGTTGTAAAAATGGTCTTACCTTCGAAACGGTTGAGAAGACCGACAAACCTCCATTCTCCATTTCGTTTCGGGACGCAGTGTAGTGGACTGCCCCAGCTACCTCCTTCGCTGCCTTTTACTTCTCCGGATGCATTCGCCTAACTTTCGATGCAACTGAAGGTCCATGAGTTACAATGTAGTGGGTTACGTCGTGCACAACTTCTTTCTGGATTGATGACGGAACCAAAATTTCACGGTATTCGGCCATAATACTATTGAGCGTGTCTTGGGAATCGATGACTCGGATTCCATGGATATCGACCGGAACAAGATTCCCTTGTAAGCGGAGTTTAGTTGTCCCTTCGATCAGCCGCTTGCATTTTAAATCCACCAACAGTCCGAAATGCGCCAAGAAATCCACACCGATGATCGCCTTGCTGACGTCAGCCACTATGAAGCGCCAAGTGAATCGCCTACGAAGCCCGAGATCGATAGAAATAAATCTGCTTGTATATGTATTGATTTTCGTTCCATTTGCAGCCTGTAAGGAGAACGACGCTGTCCCATTTATCGTGTCATTTCTCATCGCGGAAATTCTAGATACATCGGATCCTGCATCTATAAGAAAGTTTGTGCGGAGTGTTTTGTCAAAAATCACCAGACGACGGCTCGTAAAATTAGCGCCCACCTGCGCCGAGTCAGGAGGGCGAGTTTCTAGTTTTTTTTCGATTGAATGAGCAGGGCTCTCTGCAGTGTTGTGCATCAGATCTGTATTGGCGATGATAGTAGCAAAACATATCTGGTATCGTGTTGGTCCAGCCTTCAGGCGACGAAGCTCCGCACGGAGTACTTGTATCTCTTCTTTCAGAGCCGCCAAACTGTCACCAGTACTATCGGGTTCTGGTGGAACATTAATAGCAGCAACATTATTAAGCGCAGAATCAATCATTCTACCGGCCATCTCGGCCAGCTTGGAAAGACTACCGTCGCTTATAGCTAATACGGTTCGTACGTTGGCCGGCATACGTTGCAAAAATAGCATTTTCATGAGATTCTCGTCCACGTTCAGCCCAGCGACAACATCTTGCATTCGGGCGAGCAAATGAGTCGGACGGATGTCTCCAAGATCGCATGAGCCAAGCAATTGTTCCAGTCTGGCTTGAGACGAGAGCGCGAAACGATCAATGAGTCGTTCCTTAATAGCCGCGTACTTATTCTAAGCCGGAGGATTTGCTACCAAATCTGACACATGGCATATTACAGCTTTATCAATCCTAGCAATAATATGTCAGAACTTCGTTTCGTCCTTCGTTATTTGTGCCAGGTGGAATTGGGCCTTCGCCTGTGCGAACTACATGTGGGGGTCATTCTTCCAGAATTCGGGTAATTTAACCGACACGGTTGCTGCAGTCTCAGCTTGTTGTTCCATTTTGAGGTTGGAATCAGCGCGTCTTTTTTATAATTCACGTGACGACGTTATCGATAATTTCCACGGACGAATAAATTACTACTTTCGTCGGGGTCACCAATGTGGGGACAGTGATCGTAATTTCAAACAGATTCACGACGGTTTAGTGTTCTGTGATTCTGAAACGCGTATATTCTCGTGATTGCGAACTTGTACTAACTGGTTCGTTATTTTTCTCTTGGAGTCTATCGTTTTCTCTCTCTCTCTCTGAAGGATGGCAACAGGGTGGCTCGTAAGCAGCACCACAGTAGTAAAATCAACAGACACATTGTGGTCACAATGGTAATTTCTAATGCTGTATATTATTCAAATAGATTCTCATTATACTAAAAAACGCCCCACTCCAACCCATCAGCTAAACAGATTAAATAATAATACTATAATTTTTGTTATTTTCCATCCTTTCTACAGGTCGTGAACTAGCTACTTTGCATCACATTTGCGTTTCGTACCTCTCGGAATTGCAATCAATGAGTAAGAACAATAACGCACTCAAAAAGCTGGTCACCGTTACCGATATGCTTTCAAAGCACAAACTCAAATATCGAGAGATGATTAGCTAATCTGTTACCACATAATTCAGATAACAAACGATGAAACTACGTGTATGATCCAAAAGCTCGAAAGTTAAAGAAATGTTATTAACACAACACAACAGGAGTTTCTTCATCGTTATAAAATAAATACAATACGCATATTTAAAGTTTCTGAGAGCTAGACACTTAATAATCAAGATAGTTGCATATTATTTCCGTTTAATTCTACATTTTCAAGTATAAGTGAAAACTTATACTACATGTTTGTTCTACTGTTTCGACTAAGGAGCACATTCCTTATCGTTAAAAGTTGTTTTTGCATTTTGCGGTACTCAGGAGAGATAAATTTAGGCGTACTCTTAATAATGAGAATAATCACAGAAAGGAAATGTATTCCAATGCACAAAATTTATACTATCGGATTCAAAATTTTGATGTTGATTTTCGGAGGTAATAGTTGCAATTATTGGCTTAGTTTTATCGTGAAGCATGTAGTATTATGCAAAACCCATTCAATATATGTAACCCAATAGCAGACAAAACAAATTCACCACGAAAACAGTAAAATACTTACTCTTTCTTCGTACTCCGGCAAAGCGAATCAGGGCTTTACTCTAACATATAGTTTAGATATATGTACATTAGAACGTATTAGTAGCAAGTGGGTGTATTTGAATCATCAACGCAAAGAATGTCATTTTTAAACAAAACCGGAACAGGAACTCTTGTAGAATAGTGATAAAGAGCAAAAGGAAAACCAACCAACGGTATAATTGAAAACGAATTAATTTTAATTAGATATGACATGTGAGAAAAAGAATGTTTATACCAAAAAGACGTGAAAGTTTAGTTAGTGTTTAGGAGAGTAAACTCGTTTGCTTAATCATTGTAAAGTGATTAGGTTCGCCACATCCTGTTTGCTGAATGTTAACAAATTGGTGCAAATACAGGACATGAACTGCGACAGACGTACAACATACGCCATTTTAGTTTGTATACAAATATTTATGTGTGTTATTTTTTACTTTTGATATGCTTTTTCGAATACTTTGTCTATTCTGTCGCCCAGATCAATTAGGCCAAGCTTTAGCCCCAACAATTTTCAATGCATTTTTATAATCATATATTTAACACAAAATATATAGAGTAATCATAAAAAATCGTGTTTTTGTCGTTTCTTTTGTTTGCTGTAATTCTAACAACAAATATTGCATTGGTCATAAGTCGAAAGTAAAAATATTCAAACAGTTATATTCATTTCTTCCATTCTGTTTTGGGGACTACCCCTATGTGCATATTTCTAGCCCTGAGGGATTTCAGTAGCTTCGACCTGGCGTCACGATACTCTACGCACGACCACACGACATGCTCGATGTCCTGATAACCGTCGCCACAGGTGCAGATAGCGCTCTCCGCAAGCCCAACACGCAAGAGATTTGCGTTGAAAGTGTAGTGATTTGATTTGTAGCGACATAACACGAATGAAATCACGACTCACGTTCATTCCCCTGAACCAAGGTTTCGTCGATACCTTAGGGATAATGGAGTGTAGCCATCGTCCCAGTTCGTCATTCGTCCATGAAGTTTGCCAACTTTCGAGAGTTTTCTGACGAGAGATACTGAAAAATTCATTGGAGCAGATTGGTCTTTCATAAATGTAACCTTCTATTGCACCCACCTTAGCTGCCTTTTCATTGTCCGGAATGGAACAATGCGAAGGGACCCAGACTAACGATATTGAATAAGAATCAGAAGTATCCAAGAAATGAGCACGGTTGGAAACAAACGAAGAAGGATTAATATTCTGAGCCATGTAATCAAAATACAAGGACATAAAACGAGTCTGAGAATTGAGCTCGACAAGCCTTTCGAAGTTTTCAATCACCATCGGGTTCAAGATATCGCATCGGATAAGCAATCGATATGAGAGATCCCAGAATCGGTTTTTCAACGGTAAGACGCCCGCGAGCACTTCGAGACTAATCATATGAGTCGACTGCATGCAACCTAAGGAAATACGCAAACAGCTACTGAATTCTTTCCACTTTAATGAAATGGGTGTTCGCGGCGGATCGAAAGCAGAAACATCCGTGTTCTATTACGGACAATATCGTTGTTTGGTAGAACCTGATTAGGACTAATGGGTAGGCACCCCACCAAGTTCCGGTTATTGTGCTGGTTCTCGCTTCCTTGAAAATACAACCAGCTCAGTTTTCTCCGTGGAGAACTCAATACCCATTTGAAGAGCCCATGTCGACAAATTGTCGAGGGTATCTTGCAGTGGTCCTTGGAGATCGGCAGCTTTGGGTCCTATAATAGACACAACGCTGTCGTCGGCAAGTTGTCTTAGCGTGCAAGATGTGTTGATACATTCATCAATGTTGTTTACGTAAAAGTTTTATAAAAGGGGGCTTAAGGTCTAAGGACAGAGGGCCACGTGTTGAGTTTTAAATCGACCACGTAGCTCGCTCAATTCCCTTTGCGCGTCGTATTTCTCTTGTACTCTCTCGTATATGAGCAAACTGTACCGGGTAACCAGCATACATTTTATTATTTTGATGAGAAGTTTTATCACATTAATCTATCGTATGGGTTGGACATTACATGGATTCCAATGAACAATGAAAAAATATTCAACTTTCACAAAGATTGAATGTCTGTGTGTTTGGCAGCCTTGTCAAGCCAATTTTATTTCTCTCTCCTTTTTCAGAATGCTATCAGGAAACCAAAGCGGAAAAAAAGGTGGATGCATTGAAAATGACTTTGTTTCACAGAAAAGTACAAGACTTTATTTTTATCGCGATAACATATATGTTTTTATGTACTAATCGCATCTAAACTAAATTATCTAGACTGTGTCACGGTAGATTTATGATACAAGCCTTCAAAGCCGAGATATTCGATGAACAAGTAGAGGCACAGACTAACAGACATGACAGTATGAATAAATTCTTATAAAAATAATTTTTCGTGATGCACTAGTTCCACCTATATTGTACTGCGCGAACTATTTACTATCTGTACACCCCTTGTGTGATGTAAAATTTTTTTACTAGTTGGTTTCCCTTCGTTTGTCAGCACCGATCAGCTGCTTGCAGGGATGTCTGATTTCATCAAAATATTTGGAAATGAATCGTCACGATAAATTATTGGATTACGTTGATGATATATTTAACTTTTCCGCGATGTTGGAAGGTAACCATTTATTTGACTCAACGTTGTTCATCTAGACTATTTTTTATTGTGTTGATAATTTTCACCCGAAATTAAGTGGCGGCAGACCGGAAGCAAGTAAATATTGTAACAAAACGGGTTCGATTTTGTATTGCGTTGGAGGATGAGAAGTAGGCACAATTGTGTATATAGTTTTGGCAATATGTATTAAATCTGTATCCTGCATGAAATTCGCATGGACGTATACAAATTAATACATTACAGGTAATTCTGTATGAATGGCAACTCTCTTGGTAAATGAAAAAAAATAAACACAGTCTAGATGACAGACAGGATGTTTTTGATAGGGTAACGTGGCGCCATCATGACACATGTGAGTACTGTCCCAAATAAAGGAATATTCGAAATGACCGTTAAAATTATTGAAGAATCTAATTTGAGTGTTCTGTCTGTTAGTCTGTGGTAACGTGTTGACTTATTTAAAATTAAAAACCATATTCGAAATCCTTATTATTTCTAAAGAAATGTCTATCGTTCACTTCATGAATGAGAAACGGAGCTCCATCGATAAGGTTCAAACTTATTATACTAAACGTTTCAACCCTTTTTTCAGCTACATATGCTAATAAATGATCATCAAAATTGCCTACCTTCCAATTTCTACATATTGCATACAACTGGTTGTGACAATTTGTCAATTCCTTTATTTCTAGCAGTGTGATAGTAGAAGCTTTTGTTATTGTCAGAAATTATCCGGTTTCAAATTTTGTACCTTCGAATGTGAGTGAATTTGTCAAATATAATATTACATCATCTTTGAACGGACAGTTTAAAATTTTTGAATGATAAAGCCGGGATTTTAGAGTGTGCTCATGAAAATCTCCCTCATCTACCGAATCAAAAAAAGTTTTATGATAAACATTATAACTGAATTGTAAACATGATTTGATACATAACGTATATGCAATGTTTGTGCGTGATTATATAACATTTGCATACTTCTTGAAGTTTTGATGCCTTGCTTCATTCCTGAAACACATTATAGAACCGATGGGACCACACTCTCGAATAACTTTTGAATAGTGAATAAGGAAATGTTGCTTAGGTTTGAGAGTATCATTGAATAGATTTTGATACAACTCATGATGTGATTGAATTAAAGCTTCCATTTCCAACAATTTGGTTTCATCAAACGACTTTAGCATAATTACTTCAACCAGTTTAACCAATGTTCTGCAATAACTCCAAACAGAATCATGATGTGGTACTAATGGCCCCACTATGAAAGTAAAATTTTTACAGAATGCTTTCATTTCTGCTGCAGTCATTCGCACAGTTATCATTTTTCCTTTATTTTTTTTTTATTATAAACTGCTTCGAAATTTGGCATTCGTCTTAAACTCGCATCCAAAGAAGATCGGCTAATGAAATTCAGTCTAGTGTTCAAAACTGAAAAATTGAAAAATTTCTTTTTGTATAAAAAATAATTCAATGCCGTTAAAAGGCCGTACCTGCAAGCACCGTTGCTAAACAAATCGTGCATTGCGTCCACACTCAAATTTTCGATCACGTGAAATGATACTAATTCGTTAAATGCAGAATTACCAGCAATTCCAGTTTCTGAATGACGACCAACGGCAACGTCCTGATCATAATTATACCTGTTTCTCAACGATTCAACGTGCTCTTTACAGTCAGTTTGTAGCTGCAACCTAAGTCTACGACAAAATCGACAATAGAAATTTGCATTGAATCTTCCCGATAGTAATAATAAAGAGTGGACTCCTAGATTATCGCCTTGAAATAAGCAAGGAACAAATCTAACTTTAAATTTCTGCTGGCCCGATTTTATAATAATTCCATCTGATTCAATTTTTTTGAAGGGGATGATCAAAGCTGCAATAAGTTTGTTTACACCAGTTGCATCTATAACCACTTTTCTGATCGCACCTGCTATAAAAATATTAACCAGTTTTGATTTGTACTTATCCGGTAGCGTGGGAAATGTGTAGTATATACTACAAATCGAATCTATTTTGCAATGTGAACTCTGTGGATCGTTAATCTCAAACTCGTCGGCGTATAGCCAGATAGGTAGAACATACTCATCCTGTTTATATTTATCCTTTATCCTTCTCCACACATTACCGTTCACAAAATGGCTAATACCAGATGATTTCTCTAATGCTTTTGAGTGCTCATAAGGTTTTCTCAAAACATTATCTGCTTCAAAAAATTTTTGAATTTGGAACTCAATAGGGTTTAGAACCAAACAAGATTTTCTTCCTGATTGAGATATTGTTTCATTCAGTTCGTTTTGATTTTGGTTCTAATTTAATATAATTACCATTGGTTCCTTAAAAATATCCTTATTATCAAGATTCTTAAAAAACTTAAAATCGGTGTCAATGAAATCAAAACAATGTTGCAATTAGAATAGGTATGCTTGGAACTGATACCTTATTTGTGGATTATCCATGGATATTATTATGTCCGAAACAATAATTATCTGGAAGAACTTTTCGGGTGTTTCGGTAGTTGTTAAATAAAACATGTTGTTTGCTTGAAGTCCAATCGAAGAAGAGACCGGCTCTTTCTCAGACCATACTTTTATCTTTTATTTTCAGGTAGTCATTGTCGTAAACACACTAATTGAATGTTACATAATATCTAGATAAATAGTTCATAGTAAAGCGCAGTTACACTGAAAGAATTTAATATTCTGAACGCTGATACAACAGCTCTTCCCCCTTAAGGAGATATTACAAAATTCATAATCTGAATACATTTAACCATTATAATCATTGAACTAAGAATTCACAATTACAATTATATATCTGTACCATCAAATGAATTGTTTCCATTTTGATTCTTGCTTCGGTGAGTACACCTTCCTATTTGTTTCCGTTATGGCTGTCCCAATGAACTCCGAAACATCGTTAGCGTTTTGTACAGTCACAGACAGTTGCTGTGTCAAAGGTGAAAGCATCCACCCTCCGTTCAGTCGGCCCCACATATTAGGTAATCTATTAGTTGTTCGAAGAACCATCACCACACTCCTTTCCTTAAGAGTCGGTGAATATCTCTTCACTTTTATGTCACCAATCTTTGTGACAATCGTTGAACGAAGCCTTGAAAACCTCTAAAAGATCCAACCAAGCAAACAATATTCAATTGGAATTGTCCTTAGCCAGTTAGCTGCAATGTTTTGTCATATTCCGAAATGGCTCGGCAATACTCATCAAAAGAAATCCACTGTCTACACTAACAAAAAGACGCTACTGAACAAAATGGCGTTCTACATACAAAAAATCGTCACTTCGGCTTTGTCACTGAATGTTGAGTACTTCCTTTCCTCTGTCGAACAACTATTGAACACTCACCAATTTCCTGATCGGAACTTTTTCCGCTACCAATGGAAAGAAAAATTAAACTAGTGTTTCTGACGTCGCAATAAAAGTGATCGAAGCAATGAAACACTTCCAATTCGAACAATAATTCGTACACTTATTAACTTTCTGGCTGGAACCTTTTCCGTTACCAATTAAAAAAAAATACACAGCCACTGCCGTTGAAAAAGAAAACTCATGCCACTATATCCTCTTCTGACACACAGAGTATGGCCGTTTCATAAATATTCCTCACACGTCGAAAATCTTTACTCGTAGCTTACAACCATACACGCGCAATAAAAAACACTTTTTCTCGTCGCCACTTATTATGTCCGAAACGATAATTATCTGGAAGAACTTTTCGGGGGTTTCGGTAGTTGTTAAATAAAACATGTTGTTTGCTTGAAGTCCAATCGAAGAAGAGACCGGCTCTTTCTCAGACCATACTTTTATCTTTTATTTTCAGGTAGTCATTGTCGTAAACACACTAATTGAATGTTACATAATATCTAGATAAATAGTTCATAGTAAAGCGCAGTTACACTGAAAGAATTTAATATTCTGAACGCTGATACAACAGATATATCAATGTCATTAATGTGTTCAACAATATTGATGCAAAATTTTTGGGTTACCTTTTGTATATCTCGTACATCATAATTGGTAACGTTTGGCCGTTGATGCATACCTAAAGTAAACTCTATCGCATTTTGCTGAAAGTGTTTTATATATTCATTGTGAGAGAAATCGTTATGAGTTGTACTACCATCAGATATCTTAATCTTACATGGAGGCTCATAATTTTTTGAATCAATAGTGTTATTTCCGGAATCAAGATGTTGATCACATTCATTCGAATCAAATTTATGAATTTTCAAATGCTTTTTAAAGCCGTATATATTCGAAAATAATTGTATGCATCCTTTGAATGTACACTTATAACAATACTTAGCAGGCAACTTATGAACACGTTGAATGTGCTCTATCAATTCATCTGCTGTCTTCTTCTTCTTCTTCTTCTTCTCCTTTGATGTGACAGCTGTCACATCTGTTTATGGCACAGCTATTTGCTATAACGCCAGTCAGTTTTTATGTCGTAATTATGGTGATTATGATTGTTATATTTGTAATTGAAGCTCTTTTAGGAAGTTTATTAGCTTTTTGATATTGTTGATATTTTTTGTTTCGAACACTTCTGGTATTCTGAAGAACGATTGCAGTTTGTGTTTATCTCGTAATTGGATATGTTTTGTGCATTGTAGGATTATGTGCTCCGATGTGTTCGGTGTTTCGCATAAGTCGCAGAATCTTTCATCCTTTTTGTTCATGATGCTCAACCAGTATGGTGAAAAATCATGGCCAGATATTAATCTGTTCAGAGTTCTGACTTCGGAATTGGATAGCGGCAGGCTATGGTACCAGGATTTATCATTGATTCCTGTTTGATATTGGAAAAATTTACGTCCTTTGCCTTGTTCTTGTGTGTATTTCACGTACCATTCTTGAACATCTTCTATTATCGTATACTTGCATATGTTTATTGCATCATGTGGGAAAATTTTGTTGTTTGCTTCAATCTCTTGTTGTAATCCTAGTTTTGCTAGCCTATCCGCTGTTTCATTTCCCCGCACATTAATATGGCCTGGTATCCATTGTATCTTCGTATCCATCTTAAAGGCCATTCTGATTATTTTGTAGATTGTTTCGTCCTGTTCTTCATTTTCCATTTGACTTTTTATCAGCTCACATCCTGATTTTGAATCCGTAAGTATAACGGCGTTGCAGATTTGATTTTTTTCCAGGTATTGCAGTGCGACATATATAGCCTCCAACTCTGCTGACATGCTGCATACTGAGTTTTTCAACTTTAAGCTGAGACGATAATTGTGTGTTTGATCAAATATACCTATCCCACATGTATCTTCGACCTTTGAGGCGTCAGTGTAAACTTTTGTGCAGGTATGATATTTGTTTATGAGGAGTCCAAGTGTTCTTTGTTTAAGAACTCTGTCTGATGTAGACTTCTTATTGCTTGTCTCTTCGCCTAGATCACTTTCTATCATTATCGATACTTTTTTCTCTACGTGCCACGTTTGAGATGTTTGAGTAATGATTTCTTTATATTTTAGAAACATTAATTCTAGGTATGTTGCCTTTTTCTCTGGCAGATCGGCTTCATTTAAGCCTTTCAGCTGATTCCATACTGGGGTATTGTATTGTGCATGCCTAATTATCTCTCTAGTTGTTATTAGTTCTCTCCTGTATTCCAAGGGGTGTTGGCTTGCAATTGCACAAAGTGTATTGATTGGTGTGGTTTTCGAGCATCCAGTCACTTGTCTTAGGCATGCATTGTAAGCAATATCCAAGGTATGTGCATTTGTCTTATGGGCGTTTGCATACGTCGACGCCCCGTAGTCTAGGTATCCGCGAATAATTGCATTGCATATCAGTCCCATAGTTTGAGGATGCCCTCCAGTTCTGCTGCTGCTGATAACTTTCAGCATATTTAATCTGTCTACTGTATTTCTTTTCACTTCTCGGATATGTGCTCCGAATTTTAATCCTCTATCAAAATTCAAGCCAAGGTGCTTGTGTACGTTTGTGGTTTCAATAGTTGTTCCATTTATTTTAATTCGTAGGTCTTTGTTACTCATTTGAAAGAGCATAGCCTTCGTTTTATTAGGGTTGATCTTCAAATTCAATTCGTTTGTCTGAGTTACTAGTTTGTTTACAAATGTCTGTGCCCTTTGACTGACCATCTCTACTGATTCACCTTCAATTATTATTGAAAAGTCATCTGCAAATTGTATCAGTTCTGTTCCCTCTACACGTATATCGTGTAATGCCAGTGTATATACGTTAAATAGCGTTGGTGAGAGTACGTCTCCTTGAGGCAGACCGTCATTCACCGTACGTGCAACAATTCCTGTCGTTGATTGTACCTGTACTTGCCTCCCGGTGAGAAATTCGTTTATCCAGACGCATACTGCTATAGGCATGCCAATCCTATGCAAGATTTCATTAAGAGCAATCGTTTTCACTGAATTGTAGGCATTACTGAGGTCCAAAAATATAACAGCGACTACTTTTTTTTGCCGTTTTATATTCATTATTTTGTTTGTTATGTAGCTCAGCGCAGTGGATGTAGATCTGTGTTTTCGGAATCCGAACGACGTATTCGGTAGAATTTTATTATTCTTTAGGTATGTTTCAATTTTGTCTAATACCGCCGTGTTAATTACTTTCATTAGGCAGTTGAGCAATGATATTGGTCTCAGATTATCTGTGATTTCTGGATCATATCCTGGTTTCGGTACTGGTATTATTTTTATTATTTTGAGCTTATGTTCTATTCTCCCGGTTTTCCACATATTATTCAATTCATCTATAATAGTATTACGGACATCAAATTTGGCATTTTTGAGCATTTCATACGTCATTCCGTCCGGCCCCGGGGCAGAAGTTTTTCTTTTGCGTTCCAGGATCTGATCCCATTGGCCTACGTCTAGGATGTTTTCCGTTGTCGCCACTCTTCTTAGCTCCTCGGGATATTCTTCTGATCTTGGGAAATGTTTTTCCAGAAATTGTTCGGTCATTTCCGGGTCAAGTAGAATCGGCGTTGCATATGGTCTCTTGCTTCTTGTGAATGCTCCAATCTTTTGCCATAAGATTCTCGAGTTGGTTCTGGGATTTATACTTTCCGCGAATTCTATAAATTTCTGTTTCATAAATAACTTTTTTTTGTTGTTAAATATGCATTCTCTTTTTTTCATCTCGATTAGATCCTGCAGTTTTCCAGTGTGATTGAATGTTTTTCTTGCTTCGTTTTTATTTTTCCATGCGTCTTCTATTTCATTATTCCACCAGTATTTTGGTTGGTAACGGTTTTTTTGTTTGCAGGTTTTAATAATTTTTTTTGTTTCATTTTGTAATTCTCTTATGTTCTTGATTTTCGTCGTGTCTAATTCTCGAAATTCTTTCAATAATTTTTTCTTGTTAATGATTTTCTCTTCAGTTTTTCTTGTATCCGTATCGATTGTTATTTTTATTACCATATGTCTGCTTCCAATGCTGTAATCTAATATCTGCATTCTGGTTTGTTGATAGATTGTGGGGGCGCAGAAAACTAGGTCTATTGTTGAGGGTTGTTTGTTTAGTTCCGCTGGTATGTACGTTGGTTGTCTATTGTTAAGGAGAATTACGTTTTCGTTTGTTATTATATCGTAAAGGGCTTCTCCTTTGTTATCCGCATGATGCTCGTCCCAGAGTCTATTGTGGGCGTTAAAATCTCCGCCTATAATATATTTTTTCGTTTTGCTCACCTGTCGTATAATCTCCAGCATGCTCTCTTTGAATTCGCCAATGCTTGTACCCGGAGATGCATAGATGGACACTACAGCTAGCTCTAAGTTTATTATAAATCTTCCTACAGTTTGTATGTTTTTTGTGGGTTTCAATTGCAATGGTCTGCTTCGCAGTGACTTGTGCAGAATGATCATGGATCCTCCATATCCATCCTCTCGTGAGCTGTAAAAGTTATTGTAATTTGTAATTCTGTATTTCGTTTTTTCATATTCTGTTTTTGTCCAGCATTCCGATATTAATGCTATCTCGTATTTTTCTTGATTTAGCACCCGTATTAGTTCCGTTTTGTTTTTTGTTATGCTTTGTATATTACATTGTATGATGTCAATCATTTATGTGTATATTAATTTATTTTCGAGTTTTTAGGGTAGTTTTTTCTTATTATTGTATTGTAGACTACTGACTGGCTTGCCTGTGGGTGTTCAGTGTCCATCTGTTCATCTATTTCGGGTATTGGTATTGTTAGTCTTGATTGTTGTGTTTGGTCAATCTTCCACTGTATTTTCTCGAGGTCGTTCACCCGATAAGGGTTAAATAATGCTGTTCCATTTACTTCCGGGATGTTTTTTCTTTTCTTGACATCCTCCTTGCGAGTGCCAGACTTGTTTTCCTTATTGTCTTCTTCAGATGTTCTTTTTATGCTTTGTGATGATCGTGTATTGTTTGATTGTAGTCTGGTGCGGTTTTGTTCTTGGCTTACTTCTGCATATGTCTTAGGTAGTGTAGGGTATTCTTCAATATTGTTCAGCACACTATATTGATTTTCTGTATATATTGGGTACATCTCTTTGGCTTCCATCATTGTCATATTGGTTTTGGATAAAATAAGTTTTAGGTTATTTTGGCGCTTTCTTTCTGGACAATTGTAATCTCCAGTTTTGTGTTCACCTACAGTTTTGCAGTGTGCACATTTAACTGGTTCCTGGCATTCCGAATATTTTTCGTCTTCGTGCGTCGTTGCACATCTGTTGCATCTCTGCCGTGATCTGCAGTTTTGTGTGCGATGGTTGTATCTTAGACAATTTTGGCAGAATACTGCCTTGTTGGCGAATGGTTGAACCATATTGTTACAGCAGAATAATCTAACTTCTTTAGGAAGTTGGTTGCTGCGGAAGGTTACTCCGATGCGTGTTGCCGGTACCTTGACACCGTTGTCATAGCGATGAAGTCGTGTCACTTCCAGTATTGGGACTGAGCTGTTGATGTTAGCTTGGATTTCTTCTATCGTCATTTCAACTGGTACTCCAGAGATCACTCCGGATATCGTGAGGAAATGTTTTGGGATGTATACCGTATAATTGAGATCCTTTAATGATTGATCTGCCTGGAGTTGGTTGGCTGCTTTCGCTGTCTTCAAAATTATCATCAGCTTTCTGCGTCCGAGTGGCTTGATATTTACTACATCTTGTCTTATATCTGCTTTTTGGTTCAGAATTTTGCCAAAAGTTAGTTTATTAATATATCGGCTTTCGTCGATGTTTTCGGTTAGCTCTACTAGTACTCGAAAGGGTCCTCTGTCCATGTTGTCGTATGTGTACACCGTTCTTGGGCGTTGAACTTTGGGATTTGACCCTCCTCCGGGGTCGCCACCGCCTTTCATTTTGCTTTTTCACTCTCCTTCTGTCTTATACAAGTTTTGTTTTTCTTTCCGACTCGAAAAATCAACTTTTTCACTATTAAAATCTTATATTAAGCTTAGCACTCCAAAATGGCGTCTTGACTCGACCAATTTTTCCGTTTTTTGATCTGCTGTCTTGAATATGCAGCTGCACTTTGTAATGCAACAAGATATCATTATGTCTGACTATTCAGAAACTGTATCAGGTTGTTAATGGCCAAATAGCCTCCGTGCTCAGATGGTACTCCGTATACGAATTGCTCGATAAATATCCAAACCAATTTGGAGATTTTAGCGACAAGTAGTCCAAGTACTATATGTAGCTTTAACAAAACGTCGATACCCCGTACAATTGTTGGGAGGGTGTATATTATATCTTCATACACCACCATGCACTCGTTTACTGCTGTATCCAAACTGTTTCCAATGATAAGAATCTTCGGTGGAATCGGAAAATTATACTCCTCATAAATCTTCAACGTCCTGCTCAATGCAATGAATGCGTTTTCTTTGTTTCCTGCTAATAAAAACGTTTCTGCTTGAGACGTTGCTACAGTTGGCTTGAAATCCTTTGAGGCCTTCACCGGTATCAGAACCGTATTTAAGGCTAGAAGTAGAAGCAGTCGATAGTCTATGAAAAACTAATAAAAATAAAAATATATAAATTTATTTGTATTTGTTCGTCTTACCTTGCGATAGTTCACTATTCTGTAGAGCTTGACTTAAACTCTTAGCCGTGCAATCTTTTGCGTTTTTGTTAACATATATCGCCACAGATTCGAACATAGAGTTCCACTTCTTAGATGGATCTGTCGGATTTCCCAGTTCTAGTTTCCTGTAATCAATATCCAACTGAAATGACATTTGTTTTCGGGTTAAATTGAAATACAGTCATAACTGTTAAAATTATACCAATTGATATCCAAATTCTTCACCAAGATGAGGATAGTTTTTTATAATCTGAATAAACTTGGAATACTGGCGTAAATCAACCTTTCTTGCAGAAAAGCTAATTTCCCACTGGGTCAATACAGTCGTCCAAGGAAACTTATTGATATCCAACCATTCTAACGCAAGTGTTACTTCAGATGGATGCTCTACATTACGAATATCACCATTCTTCCTTGAAACGTGCTGCTGCTCTTCCAAATCTCGCTTACGTTCGGATTGTTTGATGTAATTAATACGACTGTACAATTTACCAGCGGGATTACAACGGCTTTTGGCTTTCGGTATGTAATATGTATCCTAACGGAAAATATTATAATTTTCGCATGATATTTTCATTAGCTGTATTATTACCTTTCTCTCCTTTCGAAACAGTCCAAAAATAACTTCACTCAAGTCGTCTACAACTTCAGCCGAAGTTTTACGGTTTTGATTCAAGTGGTACTTTGCAACAGTATCCACAACTAACTTCCTCCCACAATTTGATAGGGGATGCGTTCCAGCAGATTCCAATAATTGTTTTCCGAATACTGTTTGCTCCAAAAGTTCTTTGAGACGATCTGGAGATAAACCAGGTAGAAGTGGTCCGCTCTTTGCATTAGTGACCGGAATTTCGATGACAACGGAATCTTCGTCTTCCGGGTTATGTTCTGACTGCGTCTGCAAAAAGAGTTAAAGATTTTCAGGAATTTTATTGTAAATAATTCCAAATTGTTAATAAATACCTCATATGTAATTGTCATGTCATCATTCTCGTCATCTTTATCGAGAATATTTTTATTGCTATTTTTAGTTTGGCTGCAGTTTGGTTTGTTATCAACAATTTCACAATTGGAGTCGTAATATAATGCAGTTGTCTGTAATTATACGATTATGTGATGTACAGTACTCAAATTCTTAATCACAAGCTCACCAGTTTCAGATCTAAAGGTTTTCGGTATTCAAAACGACTGCCTCGTTTAAACCAGCACCATTCTCAGCTGTATCAGGATGCTCTTCAGTTCCAATGTTCTGAATAAGAAATGAACAAATGTTGACTTCATATGCAAAATATAATTGAAACAGAACCTGTAAAGAAATTGCTTGATTGCAGTTTCCAGCACTGACCTTCTTTGATAATATAACGTTACCTAAATTCTTGAATACAAATCAAATTAGTATTATGTAAAAACTTCTCTTAAATCACTACTCACGTTTCGATTTCGCCAGCTGATTATTCTGGACCACAACTGATTAGCGTCAATTTCTGGGTATAATTCTTTAACAGCAGAAATAAGTTCTTTTACGTTAAACGTCAACAACTCGATTGTTGTGATTTTTGCTCCTGAAAAAAGCATAATATGCCAATGAGATTGAAAAATTGAATAATTTATTCTAACTTACTACGGAATATCTCCAAATCGACTTCCGGTGCTCCATGCAAGAAATCCGCAATCAATTTTAATTCATCGATTATAACAGGCGTCATTTTTGCGTTCAATATTTTTACCTTATGATTTTTTTCGCACTGAGAACAGTGTTGAATTTCATAAGGTGCTGCAATGAAAACATTATGTATAACGTATGAAATTCATACTGATTGTATAGAATTCATAGTTACCTTATGAGAATTAGAAATTGTAATGTTTTTCCGATTCTTAAGGTGAAATGTAGCGGAATGCGAAAATCGCGTTTTTGATCAATTATTCAAAAACTAGACCGATTTTCGAAAAACCAAAAACACTTAAGTTTTCGAAATCAAATTTATCATAACTAAGTATTCTTAGAATTTTGAAATTTTGCTTTGCCGAGCCGTAATTGGTTTTTGAAATGTATAAACGGTAACTGTTCCGTTCCACGGGGATGATTTTAGAACTGAAAAGTAGTATTTATAGCAGAATTTCACAAAGAATCTGAAAATGCAACTCAAAATTATAAAATTTTAGCTAAAACAACCGAAATTTGAAAAAGTTTACATAAACTTTTCCGCATTTTTTTATTGCTTGCGCGCTGCTGTTTCGTATTGAGGTGGTGTGAGAAATGCACGGTGGGCACGGTGGCATTATATCGTGAGACAAATTTACATGTAAAATTATCACACGAATTTAATCAGTATTGTGTTTTGTGTTGAAATTAAAACGAATACAATACAATAGAATATAATGACATGGGTATTGTAAGAAATTGTTTATTTTCTAAGTAACTGTTATTTATAATGCTAATAATGTCCAATTCTGTTGAGTTCAATACATTGATGTTGCTGAAGCAATAAAACCTGGCTGTGTGATATCGTATAACAGGTATTATTTTAGATTGTAGCAATTTTTATAGCAAAACTATAACTTCATCATTGACAAGCTACTGAATTAAATACAAACCAAGTATTATCCTGATATAAACAATGTGATAAACATTGATAAACAACAGGCATATACATGGTTATCAAGTTGGTTAATACATATACATATAACCTCATATTAGTCATTCATAATTACTCATGATTTATAGCTCTAGTGTAAGAGTAATCACTAACAATAACGATTGTATTAGCATATATTCAAAGTGTGATGGATTCAAAATCCATTACGTTCAGTCTTTTTTACAAGCTAATATAACGAGAGGTAAACCCACTGCGCTCAATCATTGAAAAAAGTTCTTGTTTCTATGTGTCCGTTTTTCTTGGTATGCTTTGTGCGACGGTTCGTTCAACTGAAGCGGATAAAATTTTGCGCGCATTTTATGACGCTACATTTCACCTTAAGGTGAAGTTTATGAATTTTGTTAGTCTATTTGCCTGAGTGGATAAATACAGATTTTTATTCGAGTAAAACAGTTTTTCTTTGAAAATATCTGGCATCTCTGATCATAATAGACACGCATTTAACGGCTGTCCGCATCAGGCCGATCCGAGCTCTCCGGCGTTTACTTTTTCTCTGCTTCGGCTATGGCTGAGCTGCACATGCACAGCCATAGCCGAAGCAGAGAAAAAGTAAACGCCGGAGAGCTCGGATCGGTCGGATCGGCCTGATGCGGACAGGGCTTTAATCATGATCTAATAGCTGTTGGAGTTGGAGCAATTGAAGAATCCGATCAGATTGATCACCACGAGGTAGCGTTATGGTGATTCTTTTGACATATCCTATGTATTAAGAAATTTTGGATGAAATCACTCCTTTTTTTTTTTTGAACGGCCAATAAGCCATCCGTCAACATTCACTTTGAAGAGTAATTTCGAATGACTCGGCACTCGCTGAGAGTAAGTCATAATAGAGAGGCAGAGAAAAGTTTTCTCTTTCGTCTGGTGTTAAATTTAATACTCTATATTCCATAGCTCGATTGCAATTTCTTTCGAAAGTGGAAGTTGTCAGGTGGCTTATTGGCCGTTCTCAAAAAAAAAACTACAAGGTTCAGCCTCATGGGGTTGTTCGAGCCATTGATGTGGAACAAGGCAACCAAAATTTCTTATGTTCTGCAATCAAACTTTCAATCAATCGTCACACTTCAATCCGCAATTGCAATTGCAGAGTCTGTCTAGATTGATCTTGATTAGGAACTAACACCGAACATTGTTTGTTTTATGGCCGACGAAATTACACCAATATCCCAAATGTATGCAATTATATCTTTGTACATACTTGCGTTACGATTTTGATATTAAAGCTCCTCTTCACTAGTCTTGTGTTCAAGTTTTGTATGCAAACAGTTATTTTTATAACGTTAAGTTTCTCTACCATTCTGCGATTTCGGTTGAAGCGATAATGGTTTTTCTCATTATCAATCGAGTTCATCTTATATAAATTTGAAATAACTCTTAAGCACTTAAAATTTACCCAATTTCTCAGGCGAAACGACATTACATAGAATTTCATCCAAGCTTGCATGACACAAGTTCAGAGCATACCAATCAAATCGTTTTATGGCCAGGGTTGTGAATGGTACTGGAGAATGAGATGAAACAGCGGACAGTCAAACCGCACAAATGGTAGCTGTCGCCGAATGAACTTTGCCGTGACTGCAGCGGATAAAAATGTCATATCTCATGACATTTTCTCTCGTGGATGTACCCGTGTGCTCTCATCAGTTTCTCCTTTCAAATTCTACAGCTTTCGAGAGACGTCCAACAAAAAGGCTCAACGTTGAAATTCGTTTTATGTCTTTTCTCACGCGGTGTATGGAGACATTATTTATATATATATATATATATATATATATATATATATATATATATATATATATATATATATATATATAATGCTTACGGATATTAAAACGAAAGTTATGTATTAGGGGAAAATAGTATGAATCATCCCATCTTAGCCCCCTTTTTCAAATAAACTTATTCTTTCAAACATGCAAACATGCTTCTTGCAGTAACATTATCTTTCCGCAGGACCTTTCGGTTTTGCAATTTTGCAAATCTATCAAGACCATGAATCAATATGTTTCTCAACATAAATTAAACTTGTATACTACCTTTGTTTCATAAGGATTCTTAGTGTCAGTAGGATCATAGTACTAGCCACGCACTGATTCAGTACACCAAGAATCGGCTGCGAAGTCTGTTGTAACAGAAAGGAAAAATTCCACAAAAGGAATGTAATGCCAAGACTTTGCTTTGCAATATACATAAGTTTTTCTTCGCCGTAGCAATACATTTCGAATATCATATTAGTATGTCGGATTTCATTAGTTAAAATAAATATTGTTTTTATCAAGTGATTTACTATTATTAATTACATTAAATGGAAAACATTCATTTTGTACATGATCTTATAACTATTCCATGTTGCCCGTCAAGCAATATTGACAGCGTCGCTCCCACTCTAGTGCAGTTCAGAGCAGTCACAACCGATATGACTATCCAGTTATAGAAATCGACCGTCCCACGACAAAAGGGCCTAACTGCAAATGAGAGCCTCTCTTTGTTTACTTTCTCTTTTGATTATTACGGAGCCACTATTGCAAATTCTTTAAAGTTTCTAATATAAATCAAAGGCTTGTAGTTTTACCTTGAAAGTTTTGCGAAGAGTAAAGCGTCAAATATAAAATCAGTTCGGTAAATCGCGATAGAAAAAATTAACAAAGAGAAACTGTCATTTGCAGTTAGGCCCTTTTGTCGTGGGACGGTCGAAATGTCATGACATTTCGAGCTCGCGACATATATATGAAAACTGTGAACGAAAATAAATGCAGCAGCTAAATACCTATCCAGAATGTACGTACACTACCGCAGAGCGAACGGTGTAGCTTTGACTGCTGTGAGAGAGTGCGACAAAATGAACTGTTCTCCATGTTGCTGTCGTGAGTCGTGGCTCTCACGACTGCACCTAGCTATCGTGTCATTGCGTGTTGGCTACTGTTAAACGTAGCAGCTGAGCGTATCGTTTTGCCTGTCTTGCTGTCTCGCAACAACCTACCTCTAGCATACTACGCGTAGGACTGAAACTAGCTATAATTTCGCTTCTATTTATAGATTCGCGTGCTTCCAACAGCTTTGCTTGTGGATCGATTGGCCAATCAGAGCGATGCTTTCACTTTGATATATCGCTTACTCCTTCAAAACCGTCGTCTATGGCAGGGAAATCCGATATGCCGAAGAATTTTAGCAGACAAAATAGGACACTGCTCGCTACTAATCAAAATTTCAATCATTTATAATTGAAAATACGTGGAAAATACGTTCAAATTGAATCGTAGAAATATTTCCAATCAAATAGTGAAATAAAATAATAATTGATACAAAATATACTGAGCTGTAAGTGTTTAAAACCTGACCACTTTTCTACGTGTACATTTTCCTGAATTTATAATTTGCACCCCTAATAAAGATGTGTTCCACATCAAAAACCGACATTTTTTTTCGAATCTTCAGCAAAAACTGAAAATTATCACCATCGCTTAGTTCAAAGCTCATCACTCGAGTAGCGCAGTGATCGCAAAAGAGTTGGTGGATTCTTCAATTGTTTTGATGGATGTGGACATGGTGCACCATGCTGTATCGCTTTTCGGGAAATTACTGATGGGATTGGTTGATTACTATCTGTGATGAGTGCTGAGCTTCTTATTAAACTCAATTCATGCGTCTAACTACCAGAATGGTTGGCAATGTGTAGCGCTCTGCAACGCACACACATGTTATTTCAAATGTTTCTACTATCTGCATCAAATGCAGAGAGCTTTTGTATTATTATGAGCACAGTATCATTCTAACAAAAACATGCTCTTAATAGAAAAGAATAGCATTTTACACTCAATGCAGAACCCTTTTCGAAATCAAAGTTTTCCAGCTGATAACTTTCACTCTGCAAAGCTCTCAAATTTACCAACGATCTTCTTAAATTAACCAACGTTGTTTGTTTGTGTGTAGTTACGACGCATATAGCGATTCGACGCTTATTTTCTAAAAATTTCTAAATAACTTGGGGAACGTGTTAATTGAGCCAATTAGTTCTGAAGGGAAAATGATGGATTATCTTTGTTAACTTTCTCTTTCGATTATTCTAGATGAACATTAAAAAAGGTTCCAAGTTCAGATGACAGTTTATCTTTGTTTACTTTCACTCAGGCAAAAAATATATGGAATTTCATAATGATTTCGTATGGTTTTTAGCCACAAGAATATCGTAAGCGAATCATAAGACCGCCTTATGAAATCACGAAAATTGGAATTCCAATACAACGCCTTATGAAATTCATACGTACTTTTTAGGAATATTGTGCGAAATTTCTATAAAAAACATAACTTCTCTCATATATTGTGGAGTTCATAAGTTGTTCGTATGAAAACTATTATAGTGATAGATGAGATATATGTTGCAGAGGTATATTGTTCATATTAATCTTATGAAATTATGATTTTGGTGATTTTTGATGCATCATAAGATTTGCCTTATGATTTTTACTACTCAATTTGCTTGAGTGTTCTCTTTCAATTATTACGGCAAATTCCAGTAATTAGCAATAAATTTTACAGTGCATATCAAACGTTGATGGTTTTTGTTATTATTCTATGATAAGTGTTAGATGGAAGGATTGCTGATGGGACCGTAATAGCCGAAAGAGAAGTTAAACAAAGAGTAACTGTCATTTGCACTTACAACCTTTTCTAATGTTCGTCTTCTATTACGGTACTCTCAGCAATCATTGTCACGTACATGGAGCCGCAAAACAACCTAATTTTAAGTACATTCCACCCAATTTGGGGTTCCGTCCAATAACATAATTTTAGATAAAGTGGCTCTAGGTAGTTTCGTAAGGCACGTGCAAAAAATACTTAAAATAAATAAATAGGTACTTCCCTCTCAGCAAGCGGTTCTACTCTGTTGGTCGTTGCAGAGATGCCGTTTATACAAATTTATCTGTATTATTCCAATTTTTACATACGCATACAAATTTTATACAGATATCTCAAATTGAATACAGATTTATACAGATTTCACAATAAGTAAGAAAGGAAAAATAAAACTATTCCACTTGAGCTATCTGTTAGTATTTGATTGCAGTGCCTAGATAAAAACTTATTAATCAACGGACAAATCACAAATTGAAATGAAGATCTTTTGTGTAGATATTTGATGATGAGCACTAGCAAAGTAAAGTTTTGACATTACATTCCTTTTGTGGAATTTGGCCTTTCTGTTTCAATAGCCTTCACATCCGATTCATTGCGTACAGAATCGTTGCATGGCTAGTACTACGATCCCACTGACACTTTGATGAAACTATTAAATTTCGTCGATGAACATTCCAGTAAGGGCGACAATGACCTATGAAGATATGAGGAATGAATGTTCATTAAATCTGTTATTCTATAACCACAATCTATTGGAGTGACATCGTTTAGCATCATTTTGTTGCAGAAAATGCATTTTATTAGTGAATACAGATAAATACATTTTTTTTATACAAAGCAATACAGATTTTCATTGAAAATATCTAGTATCTCTGTGCCGTACGATGGCGTATCTGAACTGAACACTGATTTCTCTCCAAAGCTGATAGGGTCTGCCAAAACATAATTTCAATTCCTTTTACTTTTAAATTGTTGACTTCATAGGTTGACGTGGGATTCCAGCGTTTGAGTTCAATGTCATTGAACTTTCAATCCAGAGATGTCATTTATACTCTGCTACAGACTCTCATAGTAACAGACTGACGAATACCTCTTAGGGAACCAAACGAACCGTCGAACTCCCATGTTCTTTTGGCTCCTAAAGAAGTATTCGCCGGTCTGTTACTATGAGAGTCTGTAATCTGCACTAACGATATCCTTGTGCAATACAGGAGTATTTCGTAAACAAAGAGAATCTGTTATTTGCAACTTAGGTTTACAGAGTTAATATAAATCGTGAAAGGGTTCACAGACTAGGTCTATTTCAACGAGACAGTACTTGTTTAGAATTTTCGGAACTCAACTGAAAAATTACTATTACCAATATTATGTACGCGATACTGATTATGTATAGAAAAGAATCGATATTGCCATGAGCACACAAGCTAGTCCAACCCAAGGAGATTTTCTC
Source organism: Malaya genurostris (assembly GCF_030247185.1). NCBI lineage: Eukaryota > Metazoa > Arthropoda > Insecta > Diptera > Culicidae > Malaya > Malaya genurostris. The sequence goes on along the minus strand of NC_080571.1, from coordinate 126,041,218 downwards.
TCACCAATTCGGGCCAATTTCCAAAAAATACCAAGCATGCTGAAAAACAGAACTTTATCTTGAGAAATCAAAACAATCGCATTGTACAAACCCTGTTTTGTTTCTATCAATCAGACTGGGGACGATAGACCGAAGATATGCGCAAGTACATATCATCAACAGAATCACCGAAAGTAAACTTTGAAAGTTGAATATTGCACTCTATAAAATGAGATACTGATTATACATTATATTATATATTAGGATGACTTCAAAACATACCATAATGATACAATGGCGCCAACCTTTTTCTTTCTTGTGGGTATTCTGGCTGCGGATCTTTTAAATTTTACAAATTTTAAAACACGTCTTGAAAATATAGAAACACGAAGAAACGACGACATTTACCAAAACACGTCGCTCTTCAAAATATAAACGCTTAATAAAAGTTACTCGAAAATGAGTGAGATAATCAGAGATGCCAAGTAAAAATTTTAAATATCTGCAGACAGAGTCTGTAAATCTGGAAAAAAAATCTGCAGTCAACAAGTATGTCTTGCTGGCAGCAATTTCTCTATAAAATATGACACGCAAAACTGACTTGGCGAGCAAAAATAAAAAAAGGTCGCGGAAATTTCAAAAGTCTGCGAGAATTTCAAAAGTCTGCACAGCAAAAAAAAAAACAATGTCTGCAGCACTATTGCCCCGTTTACACTTCTGCTGGTTGCCAGCATGCTGGTGTCAGTGTACTGCCCTCTTAGGAAAAAAACGTTCAACGGTGGTCCTTCGTTGGTCTAATACTTTGGATCATTGGACCACAGTTGAACGTTTTTTCCTAAGAGGGCAGTACACTGACACCAGCATGCTGGCAGCCAGCAGAAGTGTAAACGGGGCATACACCCCAAATCGACGTGAACATTTCATAAGGGCACATAAACCAATGAGAGATTCTCTTTGTTTACTTTCTCTTCTGTTAATAACACCTAAATTTTCACGTCCACTCAGCAAATTTGCATATAAAATGAAACACGCAGAAAAATGGGGCTTGTTTAAAATAACAAAAGTGTTAGTAGATTTTTAAACTCAAAGACTGTTTATTTAAAACTACAGTGTGATTGTTTTGAAATATTTTTGTATTTAACAACAACAATGATATCAGTTTCAATTTAAATTAAAATTATTGCAAAAATAAACAACAACAGCAAATTAATCGAATATTCTATACTGTTAAGATCAATCAGAATGTTTATTGCAGGTAAACAAAACTTAATTCAAAACAATGAATAATAATAAAGTTGATTGAACTCAGCTTCACCTTTACATTAAAAAAATATTTGTTTGTTTCTAACAGGATGTGTTTTGCAATGTGATACAACCAAATTTGTTATTTAAATTAATCAACTAAATTTAATTTGTTTTCGATCAGTGCAAACATTCGTTAGAATAACGAATGAATGGCTTTAACATAATTTTAACGTGTACCTTGATAAGTTCAACTGCGGAGCAGGGATGCCAGGTTCACAGATTAATCTGTGTTTCACAGATTTTCAACTTTCTGCACAGATTTTAAAAATGGCACAGATTTTCACAGATTTCTGAAAATGACCTGGCATCCCTGCTGCGGAGAAAAAAAGTACCATTATCCGTGGATCAGTAATGAACAAAAGAAAGCGCTCAAATTTTATTAAAGTTCTATTTTTGGATATTTCTGTGGCAGTAGTTTTACGCCGTAAGTATGCCAATTTATCATTCTCCCAAACTGTTTTCGATACTCCTCGATTTAGCCAACGAAACATATTGCCATTATACTATCTACGGTATTTATATGCGAGCATTAGCCGTTCTCTTCATGAGAAAACGAATTCTAATCAAATTTATGATATATTCCTATTCCCTGCTCGAACCGGAATAATATACACCATTTCATACTACCTATAACCATAATTATTTTAGCATCTGGTTCTCTGGCTTTTGTCTCATAAATTTCATTTTTTTTATAATCACTGACACAGCTGTGCCCGATTGATTAATAAGTATCGATTTATGATTACATTCATGTTCAGTCCCTAGTTTTCTATAGTTAAGAAACTATCCAAATTTAATGAATAAATCAATTTAAGAATTATTACCATACTACGCAAATTGTCTAGTTCTAGTAAATATCTAACTTATATCTCGTGAATGTAGGTTATGTCGGAGGAGAATAAAAATATATTTTCATCCTTCGATTGTACATCGAAGCAATCGTCACCTGATGGGATAATCAATTATGTCGCGCAAGTGTCTTTCAACCCTGGTGATTCTTTAGAGGATATTTATGAAGAAATCGATTGGGAATCCTTGATATTGTGAAATTACTCCGTTCATTAGGAGTATGCAAAAATGTCATTAACAAATTCATTGGTATAAATGGTGTTTTTTCAAGTGAAATATGTTCATTAGATTGTATTTTTTTTTCAAATAGATAATGGATACGATATCGAATTACTCAAAGTTATACAAAGAAAATAAATTGAAACCCTTGTTTGCGAGCCGTACCTTGCAGATCGAACAAGAATCATATCTGGTTTAAACTCCTGGAGAATCTCACAGGTATCATCATTAGTTCACTAGATAATGAAAACATCTTTTTTCATAACAATTTAATGATTTTTTATCATTGTAGAACCGGCCTCCAATAAGTTCACCTTTGAAGTCAAGTGAGAATGTTAGTAGCACCCACCGAAGTCCAATGAAAAGCGAGAACTGTACTGCCTCTTTCTTACTGAATAATTCAGCCAGAGGTCAACGGATCCTGAAAGTGTACGAAGAGACGAAATTATTGAGTAAAACAGACAGGAGAAACATTACGCACATAGTCATCGACGAGTACAAAGACCGCTTTGGAAAATTGACTCACAAGCAGCTTGAAGACCGGGCAGCGGAGCTTAGTAAACTGTTTTCATCGGAATCTACGGTATTCATCAAAGCCAATTAATAGCCAATATTTAAGACTTTGCAAATCTTATGAAACAAACGGTAATATTGAGGGTCTACAAATTCATAGTAGTTCATAGTAGTAAGAAAATAATTTAAGTGGTTAGTCACATTTAGTGTGTTCGAGGTCTGCGAGATAATATTGTTATTTAGTCGTATATTTGTAATCACCGTTGAACTGAAAAAAGGTGAACCATGAAATCATCAAATTTGAATTATTATTTTAAGATCGAGGATTTTTTGTATTTCCAAAGGTACTAGTATACCTATCCTAATTTTTGAATAAAAATATAACTTAAAACAAAAGTTGAGATTTATTTAAAGAAATCCATTTTCTCTTTAACGACAAAAAAACCTTTGGTTTAGAACAAAAAATAAATAGTTATTCCAAATAAACGATTTTTTTAATTCTAACTAGTGTATTAATTGATTCAACTAAATTTTGTTTATTTAAAATAAATCATCGAATGTATTGTTTCTTTAATAAAATGATTGAAGTAAATCAACTAGCAAAAGATTTGTTTTAAAAAAAATGTACTTCGAATACCGTATCCATCAATTTAATTCAACAAAATGTTCAGTGAAATGAACTGATTTATTTTTTGGAAAATAATGTGATTGTCTCGAACCAGTTATTTATTAATATTCACTAGAAGTCTAAGTTGATTTTATCCTCAATTTGTTTTCCCCGAACTGAATTGAATAGTTGAATTTATTGAAAAATTGTTTGGTAATAAAAATGACAGGACGTGTAAGAAAAACATTTTTGATTTTAAACAATATATTAGTAAAAATAACTAGACCAAACAAATTTAAATAAATATTATTGTTTGTAGTTTCAGTCAACAATATTTGTTGAATCTACCCAGATTTTCTTTTGTCACTATATCAACAAAATAATTCGTTGTTGTAAACCCTGATTTGATCAGTTTTACAATTTTTTTCTCTGCGTGAAGAAAATATCTCCAGCTTTGTAATAGTATCATACATGTAACGAACAATTGCGTAATAACGCAGATATAATCGAAAGAGAAAGTAAACAAAAAGAATCTGTCAATTGTTTTAAGGTCCTTTTGAAATGTTCACGTCGAAATCTGCAGATTTACACTCTTACCAGCCGCTACCTAATTTTGGGTCAAAACCTACCTAAAATCAACTAAAGTGCATCTCCCCAATTTTGGGTAACGAGTGATGACCTCAAAATTTAGGTAACTGTAAGTTTAGTACAAATGTTATGCCATAACAAAGCACGCTACCCATTTTTACCCATCAACTCAAAGTTTGAGTAGATAACGACCTAATTTTGGGTAGCTTACTAAAGTGCATCTCCCCAATTTTGGGTAACGAGTGATGACCTCAAGATTTAGGTAACTGTAAGTTTAGTACAAATGTTATGCCATAACAAAGCCCATTTTTACCCATTAACTCAAAGTTTGAGTAGATAACGACCTAATTTTGGGTAGCTAACAGAAGAGTTCGACAATGAGTGATTTCTCCTCAAAAAATAGGTAGAAATGATTTTCAGTGTACAGACAAATCTGCAGATCTGGCATCTCTGAAGATAATACTCATATGCAGAAAAATGGAACATATCACACTTTTTTTTTGAGAACGGATAATAAGCCACCTGTCAACTTATAATTTCGGAAGAAATTGCAAGTGAGCTATGAAAGATGGAGTAATAAATTTAACACCAGACGAAAGAGAAAACATTTCTCTGCCGTTTACTATTATGACTTACTCTCAGCGAGTGCCGAGTCATTCGAAATTACTCTTCAAAGTGAATGTTGATGGATGGCTTATTGGCCGTTCTCAAAAAAAGTCGTGATATATATATATATATATATATATATATATATATATATATATATATATATATATATATATATATATATATATATATATATATATATATATATATATATATATATATATATATATATATATATATCTTAGAGCAAATTCAGCAGCTGCAAGATTCATATGGGTGGTCTATAATATACCTGAAACGGGAACAAACGTATCCCCAGCAAGCCGCTCTAGTTTAAATTATTCGACCAGCTCTACTGTCAAATTTAAAACTTGTATACGCTGCCGTTTTATTTTTTTTCTATATTTGAAACACAGATAAAACAAAGTCCTTGCTGGGCCACCATGTTTTTGTGACCATAATCTTTTTCGCAAAGACGAAAAGAAGTAGTATGTAAACATAAATAAAAAATTGTTGATGCTAAATATCTCTGATTTGTTGAAACAAAGTTGATTTTTATATGTTTGATTATTAATGTGATATCGTTATGAAACGTGCGGTGCTAAATTGCAATACTGACTTTCACAATCGATGAAGTGTTGTATTTGTTTACTTTGCTCTCACTCACTGCCAGCTTTGAAGGCCTCGATGGACCGAGATGTTGGTTACGATAGCACTGGCTAGAGCGCCTTATTGTTGCCACCGGGCTGGATAAAACGCTGCTGGGGCTGCCAGTTTATTTTGTTATAAATTCTAGAAAAAACTGGCAGCCCCAGCAGCGTTTTATCTGTGTTTCAAATATAGAAAAAAATAGAACGGCAGCGTATATCAGTTTTAAATTTGACAGAAGAACTGCTCGAATAAATAAAACTAAAACGGCTGGCTGGGGATACGTTTGTTCCAGTTTCAGGTATATTATAGACCACCCATATGAATCTTGCAGCTGCTGAATTTGCTCTTAGGGCATATACAGTAGTGTTTTAGTTCTAGATGCATAATTTATGCCAGTTACAAAATTTAAATCTGGATTTTTTAACAAGAAAAACTGGCAGCCCCAGCAGTGTTTTACTCGTGTTTCAAACATACAAAAACTAGAACGGCATCGTAGACCAGTTTTAAATTTGACAGAAGAACTGGCCGAATAAATAAAACTAGAACGGCTTGCTGGGGATACGTTTGTTCCAGTTTCTGTTCTATTGTAAATCTTCCATATTGAGCAATTTGACGTCTCTGTTACTCACACCGATGCAGAGTGCGCAGATCTATTCATATACGAAATTAGAATGTGTGCGAGCCGAAGTCAAAGTTTGTTGTGGGTTCAATTTTACACTGAGGTAAAACATTTTTTACTCATAATCATACACTGCGAAAAATGCATATAGAATTTCGTAAGCTATGAACTAATGAACCAAGTAGAAGACAGTTCCATTACGTGATATAGAGTTTCATGAACGATTTTATGTCTTTCTCAACTGTTCTCTTGGCATTGCAGTGTTTTTTATTGCATATATGGCTTCAATAATTGGCACGATGCGGCTCGACAAAATTCACTGGGTTATTTCGACATACTCACACTAGCATTAACCTTTCGACTGCTGAGAATAGCCACACCAACACATTCGCACGTGGATTGGACTATAGAACGTCTAGCTGCTGAATTTGCCCTTAAAGTCAAACCGCATTCGGCCGACATTCCCATCGCCGATCTTTTTTCGCTCTTCGGTTATGACTGAGCTGCCGGCGTGCGCATGTATAGGTACGCCGGACCCGACATAAAATTCATATCTTTGACAACGATATTCCTCACCGAGCTTTTCGCACCGTAGCAACTGTGTCGAGTCCGGCGTACCTATACATGTGCACGCCCGTGCTCAGCCATAGCCGAAGAGAGAAAAGTCAACGCCGGCGAGCTCGGATCGGCCGAATGCGGAGTGCCCTTTATGGACTAAATAGTCCAATCTACGTGCGAATGTGTTGATGTGGCTATTCTCAGCAGTTGAAAGGTTAATGCTAGTGTGAGTATGTCGAAATAACCCAGTGAATTTTGTCGAGCCGCATCGTGCCAATTATTGAAGACATATATGCAATAAAAAACACTGCAATGCCAAGAGAACAGTTGAGAAAGACATAAAATCGTTCATGAAACTCTATATCACGTAATGGAACTGTCTTCTACTTGGTTCATTAGTTCATAGCTTACGAAATTCTATATGCATTTTTCGCAGTGTATGATTATGAGTCAAAAATGTTTTACCTCAGTGTAAAATCAGACCCTGTCAGCTTGGAGCGATCTCAATCTTCAGTTCAGCAACGCCATCGCACGGCGTCTCATTCAACATGTCATGTCAATTGTATGGATGCACAGCCCTGCTATTTTGGCGCGCACGAATTTGACATTTCTCTCCTCTACTCCTATGTATGAGATTCGATGCGGACTCACCTGAGGGCGACATGCTCGCAAAAAAGGATGTTGCCAATGATTTGTTCGGGAAATGTGAGAGCTGGATATCTTGTTAATATGATGTCTTTGGTAAAATTGAATCCACAACCAGTGCTGTCAACTGGTTTTTCCAAAAAACTGTATTTGGCGGAAAAATCTATCTGTACAATATCTTTCTCGAAAAATCAAACATCGATTTAGTACGGAAACTGATTTTGCGACCAAAGAAAAAAGGTCGCTCGACCTGGTTTACCCCTATGGAATCCAACACAAAAATTGAAAATCGGTAATTATCTGTATGAAAATTGAAATATCGGTATTTTCAGAAAGCATATCTGTATTCCTGTATCGAGCCCAAAAATCTGTATAAATACCGAGAAATCGGTATAGTTGGCAGCGCTGCCCACAATGAACTTTGACTTCGGCTCGCACACATTCTAATTTCGTATATGAATAGATCTGCGCACTCTGCATCGGTGTGAGTAACAGAGACGTCAAATTGCTCAATTAGTCTCAACTCAAAATTCGAGTTATGTCCAATACCCGCATACGCATGGCTGCCAGACGGGTGACTAAACGCTGCCAGCTGGAAAAATATGGCTGGCAGACATTCTGGTGACCGGCTGCCTCACCGCTGCCAGGAATACAACTCAAACGATACAACCGTATCCACCAGGATTTTTCCACATTGAAATCTTTGACATTTTCAGCGAAGGTGAGAAGATGAAAACGCTCGGCTAACTTGGATACAGGCGACTTTGTTTTGTCAAATTGGATTTGACAACCGTAACTGAATCAATTTTGGTAGCCTTCTGGTGGCCATGGCTGCCCAGGTAGCCAAAACGCTATGCGGGTAAGCGTGTAGATACCCTCTCAGCAGGCCGTTCAATTTTGTTGATTTTTGATCGCTTGTTGAACGATATATTGCACGAAATATTCGTTCAATTTGCTGGAACGGTTTGTTGTTGTTTTTTCTCTTGCAAAAATAGTGTGAAAATTAAGTTTTACCTTTACATAGAAAGAAAATTTGTTGTTATTCTACGTGAAGTAGAAGTATTGTGCAGGTATGTATTGTTAGTTTAAACAAATGAGTGGAGAAAACTTCAGAAATTCTGCAGTAAAACTAGTCCAACGGGGCTCCAACTCCTCATGCTAAAAATGGCTCAACAATGGACCTCTGTCTGCCGGGTTTGTTGAACGAAAAAAATAGCATTCGGTTCAACGGTCTGTTTCAAAATCGGCAAACGAAGGACCCGTGTTGGCCTCCCGTTGAACGATTGATTGGACTTTCATTGGACCAATGATACAACGTATTGGACCAATGAAGGACCACCGTTGAACGTTTTTTTCTAAGTGGGTAAATCTAGAACATTGACACCTCTAAACATAGCTGCCAATTTTAAATTTAAGTTACAAATTGAAAAGTATGTTCATAATCAGTGGGGCATATTTTCGTTTTAAATATGTGAAAATTTATGAGAAAAGCGGCTCGTAAACCAGAAATATTATTGTCATTTTTAATGATTACTTAGTAATGACATTCCAAATTTGTATGGAGAATTCATCTACACTCGTTCATTAAAAATATAATTACTTTTTAACAATGAAACTTTTAATGATTGTGTAAGGGCCGCTAAAACTTTTTAAAATCTCTCAGTTCAGCGAAATATTTCTTAAAGTCTGTAGAAAGCTGGGAATTTTGAAATTTTTTTGAATGATCTTGTGTTAAGTAAAATTGATGCAAAATCTGTGAATATGGTAACCCTGATCGAAACACATGTAGATTTAAATTACTTTCGTTGTTGATAATCAAAGTTGCATTTATGTGGATCGTAACTAATATTAAATGGCAGAATTTAAGAAAACAAACACTAAAGTTTATTCAAGAACTGCGATAAACTATTCGTCAGATACAGTTTATTGGAAAAAACTAGGAGTAATTTACTTATCTAAATAAAAATATTTCGGCCTAACAGATGTTCTTTATAACAGGTGCCTACTTTAGTAAAGGAATTCGGAGCTATTGACTACATCGATTTCAGTCCCGTTGAACCATATCTGTTTGCAGTTACAGCATCCGTTCGTGTACAAATATACAACCCTGTCACAAAACTAGTGGTGAAAAATATTACCAAGTTTCAAGAAGGTGCTCATGGGGGATCGTTTCGTAATGATGGAAAACTTTTAGTTGCCGGTGATGATCTCGGAAAGGTGCGCTTGTTTGATGTTTCAACAAAATCGATTTTACGATTTTTCGATGGACACCGTGCTCCCGTACATCGAACATTTTTCAATTCAGATGGACATCATATTAGCAGTTTCTCGGATGATAAAACAGTTCGCTTCTGGGATATTGCAACTGAGAAACATTTGAACACGTTTTCTGATCATTCAGACTACATTCGGGCTGGTTGCACAAGTCCAGTCAGTCCAGATATTGTTATATCCGGAGGTTATGACCGTAAAATCAATATGTATGATATAAGAACGGGAGAAAGAGTTTTAAGTTTGGATAACGGTAATCCAGTCGAATCGCTCATTTTTCTACCAAGTGGTGGAATATTCATTAGTGCTGGAGGCACATCAGTAAATGTTTACGATGCTTTGGCTGGTGGAAGAAAAATTGCTCAACTATCACAACATCATAAAACGGTTACCTGCCTTCAGCTGGCAAGTGATGGTAAGCGACTTTTGTCGGCTAGTTTAGATAGACACGTAAAAATCTACGACATTGCTACCTACCAAGTAGTGCACACAATCGATAATACGAATGCGGTACTGAGTTTAGGTGTGTCCAAAAATGATGACACACTTGTGACGGGAATGGTCGATGGTCTAATAGCCATCCATCGACGCGAACAGGACAACAGAGACAAAGAGGACTCACATGTAAACAAGAGCCGCAGGTTAAAAAGCCGTTTAAGATATGAAAACATTTTTAAAAGTGTTGATGTGGAGATAGCCGATTTTCGTCACGAGAAAATTGAACAGTTCGACCGCATGTTAAGAATGTACGAGTATAGTAAGGCACTGGACAGTGTTATGATCCCTAGTGTAATGGGCAAAACTCCGGAGAAAACAGTGGCGATATTAAAAGAGCTTATTCGACGAAAAGGTCTACACAGAGCATTGACGGATCGAACACATTTGTTTCTGGTTCGATTTATAGCGTTTATTACGCGATATATTGGAGATTTTAGATTTACACCAGCTTTAGTAGACGCTGCGAACATATTACTAGACGTCTATGAAATTGAAATCGATAAGTTTGCTGGCACGGATGTCGGAAAAATGTTTGCTAGTCTCTCAAGAAGACTCAAGAAGGAAGAACAAATTAACAATGATTTTCTCGAGATTCAAGGTCTGCTGGAGATGATTTCGGCAGCTGCCGACGAGAGCCTGCATTCAATTAATGATACCAATATGGAAAATGTGTTAATGAAAGAAATTGAAGCTTCTTCGAATGCTCAAAAACAAACTGTAATCAATGTGGATTAAATTCGACAGATGCTACACTGAGTTTTGAATTAAATATTCGTTCTGTATCGCCAATCATAAACAAATTTATTTTTGTTCTACAATTGAGTGTGATATTTTTGTTTTGATGATAAATTCCGAACAATAGAAACTAGTTTAAATTTTGCTGTTTTTAATTTATATAATCATTCATGATGAAGTCGTTTCGACATTTAAGTACGATTCATACAAATCTAAAAACTAACGAGCTTTCGTCAACGTTCCAAATAACTTTTTTTCTCATTACGTTGTGAAGCAGAATTTCTGCAAGTGTAAAATTTTGAGAAGAGCAGTTCGTTAAAAGAACTAGGTCTCTATTTTTATGTTAATACGTTTTATTTTAATATAGGTAGCCATTTAAATTAATCATGTGAGAAAGTGATAAGTTTTTAATTGCAAATATCTTGCGTTGTACAGAATTTATTATTCTTTCTCTACGCCATTGGAAATATGATCCGATATTAATGATAAAAATTTCAAAATAACCATAAATAACTAAAAAATTATGTATAAAATGCATATCAGCCCTCTTGTTCAGCTGGACCAATAAAGTAAAGTGAAGATAGATGCCAAATCTTTAAATTAAGATGAAATGAACAGGAAGACAGTTCGCTCTCACATCTCATCCAAGTCAGTCGATAAAACGAAACTGCCCATGTTCGGGACGGAAGAAACCAAGTACAGTATTGTGTAGCGAACAATAAAACGAAGAACTTTTTCCCCGGTATTCTAAATGGCGTACGTTTGTTACGCATGCGCCTGAAGAGGCCTATACCTTCTTATGTGACTTTCGGTCAGGATACAAGAATCCCGTGCAAATCACTTGTTACCTATGACCATCAGATGACCACATGTCAATATTGCAAAAAGCTGTTCACAACGGTGAGCCATGTGATAAACTGGACAAGGAGACAACTACATCAAAAGAACAACGGTGCTTCCTTCACCTCAATCCCAAGTAACCCCAGTACACCTGTGACAACCACTAACAACAATGAACCATCCCCTTCAACGAAACCATCAGTATCCCCTATAGAACAAAGTACACCAGCTGCAGTTAACTTACCCTCCAACGAACCAGCAACTGCAACCAATGTACAACAAGGCGCATCTACAGCAACTAGCAACGAACTCAAGACTGCGAACAATAAGGAAAACCAAAAGAAGACGGAAATCAACAACAATACCACAGATGCGACAGTGGATGACGAGACGAGCCACGAACAAAGTGCCCCTCAACCCTCGCAGGAGGGAAATAGAAGCTCCTCTTCCCCTGGAAAAGGGTGACAACGAGAAAAAATACAAAAAAAAAATGACAACATAAAAAATATGACACTGACATGATAATGAGATAACACTTGTTGTGAATTAATTCGAGGTTGGTAAGGCAAGAATGAAGTACTCTTTTATAATGGAAAAATCGTCTGCGAACATAGTTTTGTTATTCATTAATAATTTTCACAGAATGCAGCACCGAAAATTGAAAAGAAAATTTAAAACTGTCAACTTTCATTCTTGGACACATTTCATGGCTATCTCTAAATTTCCGGATGACCACAGATTTTGCATCACACTAGCCTTTCTTTTGTATTGGGTAGTCATTCTACATGTTGTAAATAAGATCAAAAGCTTTTTCGATTTTTTATGAGTAGAGTAGGGTAACAGAGGTATTTTGGCCACTTCATATATTTTCGCCCACCAAACAAACTTTATGGGTTTAATCGATGTTAAGTAATCCATGTTGCATCAATTTGAAGCTAATCACATTAAATTACCTATTGCGGAAGGGGTTTTCAAAAATATTACAACATTTGGTGGATATTTTGATGTCAATAAATGCTACGGTATAGGACATAATAATGGCGTCCAACGGGGCTCCAACTCCTCATGTTAAAAATGGCTCAACAATGGACCTCTGTCTACCGGGTTTGATGAACGACAAAAATGGCATTCGGTTCAATGGTCTGTTTCAAAATCGGCAAACGAAGGTCCCGTGTTGGCCTCCCGTTGAACGATTGATTGGACTTTCATTGGACCAATGATCCAACGTATTGGACCAATGAAGGACCACCGTTGAACTTTTTTTCTAACTAGGCGGTTTACACTTCTGCTGGCTGCCAGCATGCTGATGCCAGTATGCTGGCTCCAGCACGCTACCAGCATAATGTAAACGCTTGCCAGCTGCTGATTATTGCCAACATTAAAATTTCTGAACGTTCTAAATTTCATGCTGCAAGCGATGCTGGTGAAGAAATTCGAGATGGCGACGTAATGAAAATATCGTACGTATTTCATGTTTTTCTTAGTTGAAAGCATTCGTTCGTATGAAGAGATTCAATATCAAAACTAGGAATGATGATTTAAATATCTGAAAGACCCTCTGCCACAATACTGTTTGCATTCGAATCAATCACACTTTCAAACATCTTACATGCATGAGAATAACGTCAATCCATATATATCGTATTCAAGATCAATGTTATTTAAGTCGGTGAATAAAATTTTGACGGTTATGTGCCCTAGCACAAAATTTGGCTAACCCCTAAATGACCATACCTGCATCGGCCAGAAATAGTCGAAAACACGTTTTCGTTCGGCACGTCAGAAAAGACATTGCACTACGTTGCAAAACAAAAAGTGTTTTGTAAGTAGCAGAAACTTTACGTCTGCTTAGCGGTTCAAATTGAACTGCCGAGTTTAGCACTAAGCAGTTCAATTTGAACTGCTCTGCACTGATGAGTCAAAGACGAAACGTAAAAATAATAAAAACGGTTATGTGCCCTAGCACAAAATTTGGCTAACCCCTAAATGAAAATTTTGAAGTTAAACTTCGTGCAAAGTAAAAAAAAGCATTGAAAATAGAAATCCGATCAGTAGTATACATATTTATTACATTGATAAAATCATGCATTTAATATAAAATAAAGCATGTTTAGCCACGGCGTATTTTCCATAAAGTACCTAATAGATATGGCAAAATTTGATGCATAAAAACATGGAACCGCGCATATACTCAAAGGCTCGTCAGAAAAAACAAGCGTTTTACTATGACTGCTATTCAAGGTTTCATTATTTACAAATCAAGGTAACATTGTTTCAGCTACATCTATTCTACTCTTTTTTTTACGAAGCATATGCACTTTATAAATATATTCTAAATTTGCTCTCTTCTCCTCTCTCCAAGCCTCTGAGAGTAGGTCTGACGAGATCTTCGAACGATAGGCGTCTCCATCCATTTTTATACCTGATAACCTCTGCTGTAGGGCCGTCCAAGCCGGCGCGACACGAGTACAGGTACTAAATTTGTGGCAGAGGGTCTTCCGTTCCACCCTTGGCAGATCGGTTTGCTTCACGAACTGTCGTTGTATTAGATCGGTGCACGGGTTTTGTTGAAGTTGGTGGGGAATTTGGGAAATAATTGAGAGGATTTGTTTGAGGTCAGGAAGATCTGCTGGAATTATTGGGAATTTCGTGACGAATTAAGGATTTATAGTAAGGTAGGGAGTCGATCCATAGAAAAGTTCCCATCGTTCATGTGTACTGCAAGTGGTGGTAGTATCGATGACGTGTATCCGAACGTGCCGAACGAATTCAACAGGATGACTTTTTGAAGAAGTGTCAGCTGCCGCGGAGAGTGCAGCCACATAAGCTGAGCAAATTTTCCTGCTATCGCATCCAAGTTAATTTTCGTCATCATCCGTATAGAATTAACGAACACAACACCCAGGATTTTCGCCGTATCCGTTGTTTATATCCACGTAGTTCTGATTTCTTGCCCTTCCCAGTCTCCAACGTTAACAGAAGTTTATTTTTGCTGGTTGAGTTGGGCACCGGCTGCTATCTCGAAACGCGTGAACAACGCTCTCATCGCTTCGATCTGCTCGTTTGATGTTATGATCACGCTGATATCGTCTGTGTAAGCCACCAGCAGATCGTTACCGCATACTCGTTCGAGCTCCTTTATCAATGGATGTAGTTGCAAAACGAACAGATGCATGGAAATTGGATCTCCTTGACGTACTGAGCGCTGTATTTCAAACGACCGTGAGAGATGCCCATTTGGTGGTTGGTAGAACTCTGTCGGGACGCTATCGCTGCCGGGAGATATTCTGCGTGCACTAGTACGTATTCCGGCTAGAATTTCTGCTGTGGTAATCTCGTTCGTACATGCCTCGTTCAGTGGGTCGTTTGGTGGAATCACTCTCTCTGAGACAAAGTCATTGGTGCTCTCGTCATTTGTTTTTTCACCGTAGAGACTTGAGAAATAGTCTATTATGTGCGACTCAATAGCACGTGGATCCTCGACGATTTCTCCCTCCTCTGTCTGTAGTTGCGTGATGATAGTTTTTTTCCTTCGCCTCTCTCACAGTTGAAAAACCGATATTAGTTCCCCTGCTACGTACGTTTCATTGATTCTCTTGAACGTGTGTGAGAAGTTTCTTTGAAGCTCCAACATTTCGCCTTTCAAACGGTTGATGGAGGATAACATCCCTGGGTTTTGAAAGTATCCGTTGTACGCTAACCGTAGCTCAGCATATAATCGCTTATGTTGACTGTGGAAATCTTCGAAAACTATGAGATTTCCATTTAAAGAAACATTTTATCTAAAGCAGGGGTTCCCAAACTATTTTGGGTCAAGGATCCCTTTACTAAAATTAATTTAGGCTTCAGACCCCCATCAAATTCAATTTCTGGCTTTTTCAATACTGGTGTAAAATACTCACCAATTTCTGCGGATGGTCAAATAAACACAACCTTTTTAGAGTAAATATTTCAAATGACAACTTATATCAAACAATAGGGGGTCGTTTTCTAGATCTCGTCGACCACCATAGTCAGTCTTTTTACGTCGACCCCCGCAAAAAGGATATCGACCCCTAGGGGTCTATATCGACCACTTTGGGAACCCCTGATCTAAAGCTTAGCGTATGTCAGCCACCATTCCATCCATGAATGGTAGTTTCTGCGCTGTCGGGTCCAGTACTGTCACTTGTACTGAAACTCCGTGATATTTTCATCGGTTAGTAGATGCGAGATTCTTTCAAAGCGATAGCGATGCCTCTTCTCATGTGATCGACATTGCAAAAAACGACGAAACCCGGCAAGGAGAGTTGTTCGTTCTCTACTTCTTGTAAGTACACGATATCGAGGCAGTAAGACAGTTCTTGTTGTACCACCGATCTTTGCGGACGTACGCATGGAGAAATCACACTTGCTGTAGGTTGGCTGCTGATAGGCGTTGTTGTACCAGCTGGTTTGGCCAGTTCGGGAAACGTTTCAGACGTTAGTGGAAGGGGTATCGAGTTTCTAGCTACGACCAGTCGCTTGTTGACCGATTTCGTAGCATTTTGCTTTTTCGGCTGCTGTCGTGACACATTTTGGCTTGCAACGTTTGCGTAGCTCTTTTGAACAAGCAGTGTTTTGTTTTAGACACAAGATATGCCTATGTGTGACTGTTCCTTACAGTGTCGGCAGGACTGCAGCTGTCCTTTGTACACAACGTACGCTATTGGAAGTAAATGGGTGTATAAAGTGAAGCGTGATGCAACAGGAGAGCTGATAAAGTACAAGGCTCGCTTAGTTGCACAGGGGTTTTCGCAACAATTTGGAGTGGACTACGATGAAGTCTTCGCACCTGTGACCAGCCAAACTACGTTCCGGACGCTGCTGGCTATTGCAAGTCAGAGGAAGATATCGTTGGTGCATCTTGACGTGAAGACAGCATATCTACACGGCGAGCTCCAAGAGGAGCTGTATATGCGTCAGCCTCCAGGATTTCAAATACCAGGGAAGGAGAATTTGGTCTGCAAGCTGAAGCGTAGCATATATGGTCTGAAGCAAAGCGCTAGATGTTGGAATCAACGGCTACATGATATATTGGTTCAACTTGGATTTCGGCAGAGCTCGGTAGACACATGTTTGTACATGAAGTCATTCGGCGATGAAGTGATATATTTACTGGTTTATGTCGACGACATTGTTTTGGGATGTGCTGACGAAGCGATTACTAAGCGCATCTTTGAGGAGCTGAAAAAGCATTTGGAAATCACAAATCTTGGAGAACTGCAATACTTCTTGGGTTTGGAGATTCAGCGTCAGGATGACAGATACAGTTTGAACTTAGGCGGATACATCGAAAAATTGGCCAAAAGGTTCGGATTGTCAGATGCTAAACATGCGAAAACTCCAATGGACGAAAGATTCTTGAAGATAGAGTGTAAAGAAAAGTTCGAAGATTCGTCACAATACAGGAGCTTGGTTGGGGCATTGCTCTACGTATCAGTATACGCAAGGCCTGATATTTCAGTGAGTACATCGATTTTGGGTCGACGAGTCAGCAGTCCAACTGAAGCTGATTGGACAGCGGCGAAGAGGGTGGTACGTTATCTACTTGGAACCAAACACTGGAAGTTGTCGTTCACTGGAGAATTAGGAGAACTCATCGGTTTTACGGATGCTGACTGGGCAGGGGACGTGTCAAATCGGAAGTCTACTTCTGGCTACGTGTTTCTGTTCGGTGGAGCGGCTATTGCCTGGATAAGCAGGAAGCAGTCCTCGGTAACACTTTCTTCCATGGAGGCAGAGTATGTTTCCCTTAGCGAGTGTTGTCAAGAACTAACATGGATAAGAGCGTTGCTGAAGGATATGGGCGAGGAGCAGATGAATCCAACCGTAATTCACGAGGACAATCAGAGCTGCATCGCATTTGTCAGATCAGAGCGAGCGACGAGACGATCTAAGCACATTGAAACGAAGGAGCAATACGTGAAGAATCTTTGTCAAGACGGAAAGCTGCTACTCAAATATTGTCCAACGGATTCAATGGCAGCTGATCTACTAACGAAGCCTTTGGGAGCTCAGAAGGTTCGACGGTTTGCTAAAATGATGGGGATGCAATTCGTTCCGGATCACGAGGGATCACACTGAGGAGGAGTGTAGAAAATATCAGTGCGCCCCTCGTCAACATCTCTCAACTGACAGCAGACAGCGCTGCCAACTACCGTCATCAAAAGCGCGCGAGTGGTTGACGTCTCATGTTTTTTTATTCTTAACTGAACTACCAGGTCAAACGGACGTATTAAAGTTATAATATAAATTTAACTCGTTTGTGTTCGGTTTTTTCTTTCGCGGTGACAAATCCTGGTTTTGACTCGTTCCACAGTTTTCACGCCTCATCACGGAAACCGCTCACGCGACGCGGCACAATCAAATTTCGGTTCGACTCTCGAATTTGCGTAATCAGAAAAAAAAAAACGTCCGTTCGGTATAAAGAACAACCGATGTATGGATTTAATTCAAAAAACAAATTTATCATTTGATTACATATCACCAGTATATTCGAACCTAAATTGTTGGAAATCGGTTTGTTTTGAATTTATTCGAACGGTTGATGTCAATTCGTCTGTAAACGAGAATGGGACTTTTCGTTCGTTCAGTGTGTTAAAGAAAATTATAATGAAAAAACTACATTTTGGGAGCCTCATATCAATTATGCTACATATATCGACACCAACGCATTTTAAAGAGCTCGTGTTCGGCATATTTTCTTGTAGTAACATCACAGATAACAGATATACAGGCTCACATATGAACTGTGTGTAAAATTTGCTCAATCAGCGTGGCGAACACTTGCAGATGTCACCACGATCGACACGAGGTGTCACCACTATTTGGGTGCCGCTTTCACATGAGCCACAATTTTGGGTGTAACATTCACTTTACGCTAGATTTTTGTTTTGCTGTTGGTTAAAATGACAAGTTTATTTTTGTTTTATTCCGATCGAATTCTCGTGTGATTTATGCGACATGGAAATAAAATTGCCTTCAACACTTAGGGAAATCGTGTGATAAGTGTTAAAATAGTTATAGTTGGAATTTTTCTACAACATGCAGGAGGATTTTGTTATCGTTCCGGAACGCAGTGGAACGTTTTGAAAGATCGCGGCGAACAGTCGAGTAGGTGGCAGTAGTGTTTCTAACGTACAGCAAATTTGAAATTTACACAGGGTTTTGAAAAATTTTGTTCGAGCATGTATATCTGTTATCTGTGGTATAGCAAATTTGAAATTTACACAGGAATTTGAATTTTTTGTTCGAGCCTGTATATCTGTTATAGTATGTTCACATTGGCGCTGATATCAAGTGATATACGAATATACTTGATATCCGATGATATCATGTGCGATATCACTTCCCGAAAAAAAAATAAACCATTGATTTTACATCATAAACAATTGATTCACAAATAAATCTATTGGTTACAATACATTTTATTGTATCTTGACAAGATAGCCGTTCAATATATTGTTTCGACGATTCTACAATTGAATTTATTGTACACGTGCTGTTTCAAACAATATGCAAACTGTACATTTGATTGTTTTCCAAGAAAACATGAATGAGAAAATTTTATGATTTGAATTGTTACGATACTTAACAACCTATACATTCTATTGTAAAAAACATGTTCACAATTGATTGAATAGTGTATAACAATACATTAAAATATTTTTCAATGGTCAAAGCAAAATTGTGCACACTTAAAACCATTTCTTGAGCTCGGCATAATAAAATGCCGAAACTGATCAGCAACACGTAAATTTGCTGATTGCTCAGTAATCAATACGCATGTTTCTGAGCTTCGTTAAATGCATTCACTTATATTTCGGTAAAATGCTTCACTTTGCTGAAATTTGGCATAATTGCTTGCTGAATTTATCAGTAAACAACAGATATGCCGACATCAGCAGAGACGTTTGCCGAGATTTCGGAATATGCGCTAGCTGTTTCCGAGATTCTGCACGACAGCTGTCATTTATTGCCGCGTTACATTTTCGCCTCGCATTGTGCGATTATTTTCTAAGAAAATTCTCGAGTGAAAAAATGGATAATCTTCGAAGAAGCGTGGAACCACTTGCAAGTAAAAATATTGACTTTATCAGAGCACTCGCGATTATAAGGGAAAATCACCCAACACGGGGCTCAAAGCGTTCTCGAGACAAAACTTTGAGGGGTATGCGAAAAAATAACCTAATGCATGGAATAATTCAATAGATCAAAGTAAGTTTATTTTTTGAACAATACCGTATATGCATCATTAAATATTGAACATTTTTGTAAGCCAAAAATCAATATATATTTTTATTTTCATATTTCCAGCTCGACTCAAGGTGGCCGCATCTGGAAACGCCGCTTTTTATTTATGCTACATGTTTTCAGGTAGGCTTTAAGCACTACTGGCAACAAATTTGTAAGCCTCCTTTAAGTTGTAATAAAATGATTTTTTTTATCCTGATTGGCGTGTTTATAATGTTGAGAAAATACAAACAAAATTAATTGACTAGATTTTTAATTACTGATGATTCGGTAATTTATTTTTTTCATTTTTTCGTTTTATTGGATTGCCGAATATTCAGTGAACATTTCACTGAGCAAACAGTAAATCTTATGCTGACGATTTCGGCAATATTTGACGTTTGTCAAATTTTAGGATGCCGAGACGCTCAGTAATTTTATTTTTGCCGAGATGATTGCTGATTACTCGGCTGTGCGAATCTCGGCATTTTTTTGCCGAGACTCAGCTAAAAAATTTAAGTGTGTGGAAGGTTCTGTAACAGCAATTCGTATTGTTTTCTTCAATATTTTTTATTCGGGTTGATATCCCATACAATTTGATGTCAACGCGTATCACTATTTTGGCATGATCTCCGGGATATCATGTACGATATCATGTCGAGTTGTCAAAAATCGCAACTAGCAACACGTATCATGGCATTGAACGCACTCATTTATGAATGTCACTTCGAGAGTGACAATAAACAATCATTATAATTTCGAATTCTTCAACGAATACTGGCGTTCGGAGACCATTAAATGCAAGATTTCAATTATTGATTTAATTCTGGTAGAGAAAAGTAATATTATTGACCTTATATCCAATTAGTACATTCAACTTGATTGTCAAACTATTTCATTTCATTCATATGTGAACACCACAGACTAACAGACATGACAGTATGAGTAAATTCTTATAAAAATAATTTTTCGTGATGCACTAGTTCCACCTATATTGTATTGCGCGAACTATTCACTATCTGTACACCCCTTGTGTTATGTAAAAGTTATTTTACTAGTTGGTTTCCCCTCGTTTATCAACACCGATCAGCTGCTTGCAGGGATGCCTGATTTCTTAAAAATATTTGAAAATGAATCGTCACAATAAATTATTGGATTACGTTGATAATATATTTAACTTTTTCGCGATGTTGAAAGGTTACCATTTATTTGACTCAACGTTGTTCATCTAGACTATTTTTCATTGTGTTGGTTGTTTTCACCCAAAATTAAGTGGCGGCAGACCAGAAGCAAGTAAATATTGTAACAAAACGGGATCGATTTTGTATTGCGTTGGAGGATGAGAAGTAGGCACAAATATGTATATAGTTTTGGCAATATGTATTAAATCTGTATCCTGCATGAAATTCGCATGGACGTATACAAATCAATACATTACAAGCAATTCTGTATAAATGGCAACTCTGTTGGTAAATGAAAAAAATAAACACAGTCTAGATGACAGCAGACCCTGTCAGCTTGGAGCGATCTCAATCTTCAGTTCAGCAACGCCATCGCACGGCGTCTCATTCAACATGTCATGTCAATTGTATGGGTGCGCAGCCCTGCTATTTTGGCGCGTACGAATTTGACATTTCTCTCCCCTACTTCTGTGTATGAGATTCGATGCGGACTCACCTGAGGGCGACATGCTCGCAAAAAAGGATGTTGCCAATTATTTGTTCGGGAAATGTGAGAGCTGGATATCTTGTTAATATGATGTCTTTGATGACAGACAGGATGTTTACGATAGGGTAACGTGGCGCCATCATGACACATGTGAGTACTGTCCCAAATAAAGGAATATTCGAACTAACCGTTAAAATGATTGAAGAATCTAATTTGAGTGTCCTGTCTGTTAGTCTGTGTGAACACTTCGACGTGATATGTATATCATCTCGGTATATCAAGTGATATCAGCGCTAATGTGAACATACTATTATCTGTGGTGGAACGAAAATAAGTGTGTGTATTTTGCTGGGTCCCGTACAGGAAAAGTTGGCAACTGTGTACGAAACTGATGACACTATACAGTTGTCATTTTTCTTCTGATTTTCTCGAATTTTCATATTAACGTCAGTCGGTTGTTGCTCTTTCTTCAGATTGGATTGTTTCTTTGTGTGTAAAATTTTTGGTGGTCGCGAAACGTAAATATTATCTTTTTTGTGAGTACGGTTTGTCATAGCATTCGACAATACTATCCACAACATTACAAACATAGTAGTCTTTCACTGCAGTTGTGTCACACGTAAATGCCTTTGGAAGAAGTGAAAAAGTAAAAAAAAGTGCGTGAAAACGCCATTTGTTGTGCTGAATATTGTGGATTCGTTAGCGGAAGTGGGGACTGCTGGTTATTATCATGACGATCAAACCAGTGGTGAACCAAAAAAATTCGAAAGAAGATAGTCAGGAGGGTTCTTCACAAAATCTCGTAAACAATGGAACAGTTGTTCGTAACCCACACAGGAATGTTGTTCTGAATCAGCTGTCGACGTCAGATAGTCAAGTAAGGCAACGCCTGAAATCTGAAATCCAGCAGTGAATGTGCATATTCACTAAATGTATGTTTTATTTGCATACTTCCAGCAACTTCCGAGAGAAAAACGGGTTCATACTCCACATAGCTTTGACACCGAAAGTGTTCGCCATAGGAGGAGCCCACACAAAAAGTAAGCACTTTCTATATAACGCTGATACAATCTGATTGCCAAAAATTTGTTCAGTCTTTCCAACTAAGAAAAAGGTACCGAAAAGGAAAATCCGAAACCTTTACGGGACGATAAACGATGTCTTATACAAAGGAAAAATTCGCCATCTTATTCATCCTCTCTCCTCGTTAATGCTTTGAAAGCACACAACAGCTCGCTAGTTGCCTGCCTGTTGGCATTGATTTTTCTTTATTTCTGTACATATATGATGAGAATTTTGTTCTGCGCTTCACACTTGCTCCATCCCTGTGTGCGCCATGTGATGACTGTTTCGTAGCTGGAATTTGTACCAGTATCAAACTGACATAAATTTTATTCATTCAGACAACCCACGGGGTTTATTATTATGAATGCATTTTTAAGAAAATGCAACATGGCGTGTCAATAGTATAATATATTTATGTTTTCACCCTTTTTGTACGTTGACGATTTTTTTTATATAAATTTAATAAAAATGAGTTCTTAGTAGTGCCATTAAAATCAAATTAGGCAAAAAAGTTTAGTAAACATTGATGCATATTATAGAAACACTCATTTGCAAGCTTTACTGGAGGAATAAAATTCCATAAAATGAATTGGTTGTTATTTACCCCGTTTATAAAGAAAGGATTTCGATCAATGTAAACAATGACATTTGAAACAGGCCCTATTGACCGAGTGTCATGATTCATTCGACTCATATCGCAATTATACACACACACACACACACACACACACACACACACACACACACACACATATATATATATATATATATATATATATATATATATATATATATATATATATATATATATATATATATATATATATATATATATATATATATATATATATATATATATATATATATATATATATATATATGTGTGTGTGTGTGTGTGTTATTTTTTTGGTGACGGCTAGGCCGATTTGCACAAACAAAAGGTGAAATGAAAAATCTTACACACTTAGGTGCTATGATTTCATAAAATATTTTTTAATTTCAATTGGTTCCGGAATTACAGGGTGATATGTGGAAAACGGTACAAAAATATGCACTCCATTTTATCGGACCGGCTACACCGATTTTCAAAAACTTAGATTCAAATGAAAGGACTGAATGTCACCAAGAGTTTCTTCAACTTATTTGGATTCGACTTCCGGTTCTGAAATTACAGGAAGTTTAAAGCAAAATTTTCAAATTTGTGAAAAAAAAACGAATTTTAAGAAACATTTTTGTAGAACTCGTTAGTTGATGACCAAATAAACTCAATTCGGTCATACCGGTAACCGATTTTTGATTCCAAAAGTACCATGCTTACTATGAAGTGACTGTAACATTTCATCTGAATCCGACTTGTAATTCCAGTAATTATAAATTTAGAAAAGTAACGTATCATTACAACAATTCTTCAGTGTATTGAAAGGTTTTCAACATTACTTACTTCAGTGCTATAACATTGTTGAGATCAATTTTGATAGTTTATAAAATCGGCTACAGTCTTATTGATTCAACTTTTTTCCCTGTAGAAATAACCATGATTTTTAAACTTAGATTCAAATAAAAGGTATTATGATCCCATACAAAATTCCTGAATTTGGTTAGGATCCGACTTCCGATTTCGGAATTAGGGGGTAAAAGGTGCAAAAAAAAAATGAAAATATGTAATAACTTTTTTCAGAGATGGTGTGATTGAATTTTACAAACTTAGAGTGAAATGAATGGTGTTATGGTCCTTTACAAAACTTCTGAATTTCATCTGGATCCGACGCCCGGTTCCGGAATTATAGGGTGATTAGTGTAAAAATTCCTATTTCAAATTACTCACTTTTCTCTGAAAATTACTCTCTTTCGGAATTCTGGCGTGACCGATTTTTACAAATTTAGATTCAAATGAATGGTCTTATGGTCCTGCACAAAACTTCTGACTTTTCAACGAAATAAAAAAAACGAAACAAAATACCTAAGAAAAACGACATGCGTGAAAAAAATTCTAAATCGGCCTCAAAACTACTTCATTTGAAAGTTATTTTCAATAGATGTTCAAACAAACCGACTCCGGCCATCCTGGTTCTCTGTTTCCGGATGCAACGGAAAAAGTGGTCATTACATCTCACTCACTTTTCTTAGCGTATATTTGATTGATTTTCACAAATTTAGGTCCTTTCCTGAAAAATCATAAACCGGTCTCGAAATTACTACCACAATATAACATATGATAGTATGATTGATATCAGAAAGGCATCTTTACACCACTAGGATTAGCTAACTATTGATATTGAAACTATTGATCGCGTTAGATAAATGAAGTATCTTGGAGTCATAATTGATGAAAAGTTAACATTCAAATCTCATATGAATAACGTCATCAAGAAGATTGCCAAAAAGTATGGTGTATTATGTCGTTTGAAAAATGACTTAACGATCCATAGTAAGATTCTTTTGTATAGAACAGTCATTTCACCACACATTGACTTTTGCCCATCCATTCTGTTTCTTGCTAATAACACACAAATCTTGAGATTACAGCGACTGCAAAATGAAATCATGCGATTAATTCTAAAATCTAGTAGATATAAAATCTAAAATCTAAAATCTCCTCAGATTTTCTACTGAACGCATTACAATGGCTTTCAGTGATACAGAGGATTTACTACTTAACCATGGTATTCATTTTCAAAATCTTAAATGGCATGTTGCCTCGATATTTGTGTGATAGAATTGAAAGAGGAACTGATTTGCACCGGTACGATACTGGAAACGCACTGATGCTAGAACACCAAGCCTCATTATTGTACAAGGGGATAAGTTTTTTCAATCCGATGCCAAGACAGATCAAACGCGCAACGACATTGGTGGAGTTCAAAAAGTTATGTATTTCACACATAAAGTACGCTTTGTAAGCAAATATTTAGTTAGTTCAAATTTTTTATTTTTTACGTATTACGAAGATTGTAATTTCTTTTTGTTTATATATATTATTGTGAGACGTATTAAGTTACCGGGTTCGGTATGATGATGGATTTTTAGTTTGTTTGATAGATAAAAATGAGCAGTCTACAAACGTTTGAGAGCCTTAGCATTTAGTGTGTTAAGTTTGACTCTTGAACATGATCGCAAGGTTTGATTAGTAATTTATGGAATAGATTCGGGAAACTAATTGAGATCGGCAGTTGTTGATGGAATCGGGCTTGGCTCATCCGCAGTCTCGTTACTCCATCGTACCTGATGTTTGTAGCGATGAACTGGTCCAGTGGGAAGGGCCAGGTTCGATTTCTGATGTGATCAAGGATCTTCCCGGGTTGGAAATTTTCTTGATTAACCCTGAATAGTAAATCCGAAATATTAGAATATTATTCTGTGGACAGTCGTGCTTTTAATGAAGAATCTATACCTGCTAGATTAATCAGATCGTTTTCTTTTGTTTACTGGTTATGTGCTAAAATATTAATTATCATTTAGATAACTCGTTCTGCTCACACCTTTGTAGGGGTATGAGGTGGGACCATCATCATCAAATGAGTTATTACTTTGAATTCAGGATAACGTAGAATTTACAATACTATACTGAAGTTTACTGCATTCCAGCTTTCAATCACTTGGAACCTATTGTATTGAACATTGTTTCTAATATTGATTTCAAGCGTCATTGCATCGTACTTCGTTCAAAACCTCTCGGTCCATCCATCTCTGAGAAACACGCTTCTTAATTTTACACACACATACAGACACACATATATACACACACATTTGCTCAGTTCGTCGAGCTGAATTGATTGGTATATAACACTCGGCCCTTGGGGCCACCTTAAAGTTTTACTAAATTTTAGTGTCCATACCTATTTGTTTAAACGTGCTAAATCCACCCATCAGTGAGATGATACTTTTTTTATCGATTCACATGTTTTCTCCATCAATAATCGTAACATAATTTTCACTCCTTGTCTTCGTTAATATGGTCAGTATGGGATAAAATTTCAGTAGTTTGAGATAACCAACTCAAAATTGATGTTTTCTTAAATGTTTGGTATGAACGAGCATTAGGGTGAAATTCGATTAACTTTTGTTTAAACAGAATGTTTTTACAAGGATAAATTTTTTAATATTACCATTTAATTCTGTTATAAGTATATCACGTCACTATAAAAATGCACTATGTATATCACAACACTATAAATCATGTATAATGAACGTCACATCACATATACGTATTTCGAGTACAACTGTACGAAATACGTATATGTGATGTGACGTTCATTATACATGATTTATAGTGTTGTGAGATACATAGTGAATTTGTATAGTGACGTGATATACTTATAACAGAATTAAATGATAATATTAAAAAATTTATCCAAGGAGAACCAATTTTGTTTTAATTCAACCGTTTCAACCGTTTTTCCTGAATCCTTTGAAACATCACTGAATCAATAGATTGTTACTTTATCCAGATCGACAAGCGTTCATTTAAGAATATTTAAAATTTTTTTGTTCTATGTCGCTGCAATCCGATCCGACCAACTAGGAATCTATCCGGGAGACTTATGATTTATATTTTTTAATTTGGTCTCGAATCTTTTGAATGACCAAGTCTGAATTCTTTTTGGTTCAAACGTCTTAGATGTTTTTAAATTGAAATAGTTGAAATGTATGGGCGTTTACTGTGATAGAAGACCAAAAACCTGTTTTAATCCACCTAGTGGTGTAATGATGCCTATCTCGTATTACTCATAGCATTAAAAATATTACAGTGGAATCCGCAAAAACAACTTTTCATTGAATAGAAATAGGAAAGTTTGTTCGGACTTAATCAAACAAACTCTGCAAATCCTGTTTAACCTGTAGTTCAGGAACCGGAAATAGTATCCACAAAAAATTTAGGAATTTCGCATGGAACCGCAAGACTTTTCCTTTGAAACTATAAGTTTGGGAAAATCGATTTGACCATCTTGAAGGAAAGTGCAGCTTTTAATCACTATTTCCAATTCTTCCGAAACGTGATTCAGATGTCCGGTATAGCCGAAGTTGGTTTGTTTGTCGGCAGCAAATTACCTAAAAATTGGAACAGTTTTGAACCTAGTTATACCTAGACTTACTATCTCATGCTCTATTTGGATTAAACCAATTTAACGAAATCTAACAAACTTCTGCATATGTAAGTCAAGCTAAACAGCATGAATCAGCAGCATACAACATGTAGTAGGATTATTACTTTTATTATTATTATTGACATCATTACACCATCGGCACGGTATTACTGCACTACCGGATGTGAAAATTTCAGTAGACAGACATCCGTAACCGTTTTGTTTTCTTCATAGCGTGTACGAAATAGAACAAAGCACGCATCGTTTGTTCTGTGTTTTCTTCTTCTTTCGGTTTGGTACGTATTGTCGTTCTATATGGCGATTTAAAAACTTTGATACTCATCGCCCTGTAACTGCGGAACCGGAAGTCGAATCCTGATAAAATTTCACAGTAGCTTTAAAGATAATATGAGCTTTAATTCAAATCAAAATATGTGAAAATCGGCTCAAAAAGCATCGCAGAGAAATCGAAGTGAGTTCTATTTTTTAAGTTTTTCTGCACACCTTCGGTGCTTCCGGAACAGGAAAAGGGGGGACCAGTAGTGCCGAATTATTCTTTTATGCCCACAAACTAACAAGCTCTGCAAACTAGAAGAATTTGTCAGATGGGATTTGTACCTGTTTTTGACCATCGTTCGTGAAAAAATACTAATGAAATCACGCTTTAGTTCCACTTATCACGCTTTAGTTCCACTTATCACGCTTTAGTTCCGGAACCGGAAGTTGGATTTGAATCAAATGTTCTAGAAATTTTTAGGAAACTATAAGACCTTTCATTTGAATTTTAATTTGTGGAAATTGGTTGAGCTGTTCCAGAGAAATGCACACATTTTCTCTAATTATCACATTTTACTTTGTAACTCCGCAACCGGAAGTCAGATCCAAATGAAATTCAATAGCAAACTATAAGACCATAAGACCTTTTATTTGAATTTTAGTATGTGAAAATCGGTTCAGCCAGCTCCGAGTAAAATGAGTGCATATTTTTGTTACACACGAACACACACACACACACACACACACACTTACACAGAGAGAGAGAGAGAGAGAGAGAGAGTTCGTCGAGCTGAGTCGAATAGTATATGACATTCGGCTCTCCGAGTCGGTTTTCACAGTGATTGCATAGCCTTTCTATATGAGAAAGGCAAAAACTTAAAACTTGGAACTGTTAGGATAAGAGTTGCTACAGAACATAAAGTTTCACTGCGAGACAGTCTAAGGATCATTGAACTAGAGCGAAAGTTGATCGTAAGAATTGATTCATTTGAAAATAAATAAAAAAAATCAAATAAAAATTCTAATAAGCCATCTGTCGTCTTTTTTTATCATTATCTTAGCACCTCAATTTAGAACCAATTTGCCATCACTCGATTTTCAGTGTAGGTTTTCGAATAATTAGATCGTATAATCTACCAAGATAAATCCTGATCGTTTTCTTGCCCCACTAAAACCACTTCTTTTCTGTGACACTTGTGATAATGCAGAGAATTCCTCGATTCCGTTGAGCATCTACTACTCCCAAGTATCATTCATTTGGTTCAACATGCAATTTCAACTGGTTTCTGATCAATCACGGCAAACTCACGAGCAGTCAACTAAACTAAGCTGAATTGGCTTGTTGCCACAATTGCAGAAGTTTATCTTTTCCTACCTCCAGTTACCAACCTTTTTTGACTAAACTGTCACTTAGGTCAACCGTGTTTATATTTACTCTTAATATTTTTAGGCAAACTTTTCTTATATATTCCTTCGAGCATTTAAGAATAATCTAATTTGCAAAAAAAATCTACTTTCGTGTTATTTCTCGTTCTTCAACACTACAGGTTGTGGTGAGCTCAATTCATACGCGTTTTTCATCGCTTATTCTCATGGCGTTCTCCTTCGTTAGTGGTACTTTCATTGGAAGTATTATATTGTTTTTCTTGATTTCATAAGCCTTTTTTCCTAACTTAAATTAAATTAAGATTTCAGTTTTCTAATGCCTATTCTAAGCCGTCTAGATTATTGTTACTACATAAGCTGTTTTAATGCTTTTTTAAGTATATAAATACTGATTTTTGAGGTATAGAAAAACTGATTTTCAGGTAGTATTTCCAAAAAGACTAATTTAGTGGTAGTGTTGTCAAAGACAGATTAATTCAGAAAACAATTTTTCGGATAGTTAACCATAAATAGGCTTATTTATTGTTTCTCTTAAAAAAACACGCAACCATAACCATTTTCAAGTAATGGTTGATCACGAAAACCTACCTCAATGATTTTCAACATACTGAAGCATTTTTCAATGACTTCCCAAAATTCAACACAATTGAAAGTCTTCAGTATGTGTTTAAACTTTTTGTTGTAAACATTGGGAAGTATTCAAAGAAAATCCGAATCACTATATTGGACAAAAGCTGTCTAGAGTTTTTGTCCAATATAGAGATTCTAATTTTCTTTAATTTAAATATTTTTATATCGATAGGATGGTGTGAGCTAACATCCTTATCGAGTGTAAAATCGTTCGAGTTCTTTTTGAAACGGTTTCAAAAAGTCCATTATTTATTTCTGTAATCGATACATGCGCAGTGTTGGTGATTGCCGAAAATTTGACAGAAGCTGCTATATTGTATACAACATTTTCAATCCGGTAGAAGATGCTACAAGAACTCGAGTCTCTTAATGCATGAACCGCGAGAGAATTTTTCGACATTTCTTCGCTCCACTTCATACTCTGAGTATTTCACGGCCCTTAATAAATTTACAGTCTGATAATGATCGTTGCTGTGTAGAATTTCTCAAGAGAGAATCGCTAATTGACAATTATCGCAGAAAATCGAATCGATGATTCAACTTGATGATTCTCATACTAGGTTGCAATATTTCAAAACCCTTGTGTGGAGCATTCACAGACATTTTCATAGACACATCTTATACAAAGGTTATATGCACATAGTTAGAATAAACGGCAATAGTAAAATGATTCTATCCCAATTATCAACTGCCTGTATAAAATCGGATCGCGAAACGAGAATAAGCGACCGTTTGTGCTTCAGAGAGGATCCCCACAGCAGCGTGCTAACCTTTGATTCTCAGAAATGTCATCGAAAGAAATTCGCTCTCGCACTGGTGTCTATTCTATGTTAAATGAGCCATGCCGGGTTTTTGTTGTTGCGATGATATCGATCTCTCTTTGATGGCACTGATTCAATCGTGTGAAGAGTTGCCAGAGAGCGTTCTTTGATACGATAAAAGCCATCCTTGGATACATGTATTATCTGAGAACATATTTGCAAAGTTTCAAAGCCGAAATGTTTTCGTAGATATAGGTAGTTTTTTTTAATTTCCTTTACTTACTAAGCGATGCATTTGAGTCGCATAAACTTTTTTTGTTGGTGCTGTTTTAAGCTAAGACGATGGTTTCAATCTCGCCAGCACATAAACTTTAATGCGCGTTTCGCGAAGCCGTGATTTTGGAGGAATGCCAGAAGTTAAACTAGAGAACCAAGCAAAGTAAACTCCATAATCAAACATCAAATCCTAATTAATCCAATATTAAATGTTAGTAAATTATCAAAATGTTAAGCATTATTTGAATACATCATGTTTATTTCACAGCCTTGGCCGTGTAAAACGCGAACATCATCACAAAAGAGACAACCGTGAGCGCGACAAAAATGCGTCACCCAACTATCAAGCCGTTTTGCCTTCTGTGAGCACCAAAAAACAATCGACATCTACATGCCCCAGCCCATTAGCAAGCGCTGGAGGGCGATCACCCAAAAGCACCGTTTCCTCGGGAACCAATGTAAATGTAACTACTACCAGTAGCAGTAAAAATTCGATCAATCTTACGGCGGCAATCGAAGAAGCTCTTTCCGGTTACAACAGTGGCGATGAACATGTCGGACAAAAAGACGCACAACTTAGTCCGGATGAATGGAAAAAACGAGACGAAGCCTTTGGAAAAGTCATGTCAGAACGAGGTTTTATCATCAAGGATATGGTAGAAGATGGTGCCTGTCTGTTCCGAGCCATATCACTCCAAATCTATGGTGATCAAGATATGCACGAGGTCATCAGGCAACAGACGATGGATTATATTGTGAGTGTAGAAAATTAATCTCTATGAATATATGTTCTTTAATGTATACAGTTTTATATATGTGTATATCTACTTACAGTACCAAAATCGTGAATATTTTGCACAATTTGTAACAGAGGATATTGACAGTTACATTTCCCGGAAAAGAGCAAATCATGTTCATGGTAACCATATAGAAATTCAAGCAATGTCGGAAATGTACAACCGCTCAGTAGAGTTGTATTGCTATCAATTAGGTATATGAATAACAGTCACCTTAGTTGATTCCATGTAAATTTTCTTATTCTGTTTTTGTATAGAACCAATTAATATCTTCAATTCCGATCAAATTAATAACGGAAATGAACCTTTGCGGTTATCATATCAACGTTGCTCACATTACAACGCCATTATGGATCCATACAAAGCCTCAGTTGGTGTTGGTTTGGGTTTAGCTGGATATAGACCTGACGAACTGGACATTAAGCAAGTGGCAGATGCGGTACGAATGAGCGAAGAACTAGAAATCGAGCAAACCATGTTTGAAGATAAATTAAAAACCACAGATTGGGAAGCCACAAATGAAGCAATTGAAGAACAGATAGCAAGAGAATCTTATCTACAATGGTGCCGTGACAATATGCGCAATAATCCAGGAAAAACCGGTAAAAGCACCAGCACTATAACATCGAGTGAAGTCGCTGGGACAGGCTGTTGTAGCACATCAGTTAGTCCCGAGAAATCACCCAAGCAAAACTTAGAAACTTCAACATCGTACTCGGAGTCACTTTTGCGAGACTTACGCAAATCCACGTCTCCTTCACCTTCAAACCTTTCTCTCAGCCAAGGAAGCTGTTCATCTAGTTCAAAAAACAGTTCGTTTGAACTGGAATGTACCCTCCCCGAGACCTCTTGTTCTGTTCCGTACTATTTCAACACGAGTAATAGACGGAAGAAAAGGAATCTAAATTCTCCGTGAGTATCCGTTTTGAATGCCAAAAAAAGATTTATGTTAGTTATGTTTCAATATTATATTTCAGAGTGGATAACCCCAGCACTGAAATATTGTCTAAAAGAGTGAAGCTAATCACCAATCGAACAAACGAAATTGAAACAGATATTGGTGCAAGCACGTCCGGTACGACAAACAACGAAAATAGACCCCGAAGTGAACCGGTTTCAGAGTTTTACCAATCGTTACTGGAATCTTCTTACACTGATGATGGTAGTGAGTAGTATCTGACGCCTGATGTCAAATGTTTGGCTATATATATCATGTTGCAGGTTTTGCCCAATTGAGTGAAAGAGAAATGATTCAAAAAGCACTAGCTGAGTCAGCAATGGATTTCGTGAAACGAAGTGATCGAACTAAAGGTTCACAGGACGACAAATATGGAACCACTGATGAGGAGTATGATTCGCCTTCGCCTTGATTTAGTCAACTAACAAGTGAATTAGGCAGGCACATCAGGAATTTTTCTATTATCGGAAAAATTATCTTCATTCGTATAAGTAAAGGGACAAAGCGGAAATTTGCTGGTGTTTGTGCTCGCCATTAACGTTATTGTATATAGAATTTTGTACCAAGCGGCGACACCAACTCTACGTTTAAGTCCAGACAATTTTTGCTCTGTCTCTAAATTCAAGTTGAAGTAGCGATATAGTTACTTTTATCGAGTTCAAACCGAATTCACACTGGTTACTGGTAAGGGTTTCTTCGATCTATATTTATACTGTCTCTATCATCAGAAGAAAAAAATGTTTTTGTTGTACCAAAACCGCAATCGCAAAAGGAAATATTAGAAATTTATTTTAGCTTGTTTACTATTGAATTACACTTTAAAATTCAAGCCAGAACTATGCCGACATTTGTTTCTTTACAATAAGTGATTTCTTGAACTATTGATATATAACTACTATAAATTAAAATCTATACATTAGTAAGTGTAGACGCTCTTCCATAGAGCGTGACATATATGTTTGGATTGCAAATACCACAATAATAAATGTGAAATTACGAGTGTTTTGTATAATTATTTCCCCTTATCGAAAATATTTTACTTGTCTGAATCGTGATTTATTATCATCTTTGGTATCTGGCCAAGAAATTCATATTTTTATGGGACTCAGAAAGTTAGTATAGAATTTATCAGGTAATTTGTAAAAATGGCAGAAACCCCCTTCATCGAGTGTCTAATGTAGTACTAATTGGCCCTTATTACCACTTTCACTTCACTCACACATTATTTCACTTGATTCTTTCTATCGCCAGTTTCACGCACAGTGAAGTGATCAGTGAAGTTGGTAGCATTTCAAAGAAAGTGCCCCTGACAATGGGGTCATTGTTTATATGCTCCAACAAGATACCATTATTTACAACTCAAATGTTTGTACGCGTGAAAATGAAGTGCCTAACAAAAAAGATCTACAGTTTTGCAATGACTGAGCGGAAACATATTGGTGAAGCCAAATGAATGAAAAACTAACAGAAAAGATGGTTTATTGGAAAAAGATACGCTCAGAGACAGGACCTGCGTTCTAATGCATTCCCCGTGCATACGCACTACCATTTCGCCACTCTGAAA
The DNA here is from genome assembly GCF_030247185.1 of Malaya genurostris. Classification (NCBI taxonomy): domain Eukaryota; kingdom Metazoa; phylum Arthropoda; class Insecta; order Diptera; family Culicidae; genus Malaya; species Malaya genurostris. The sequence goes on along the minus strand of NC_080571.1, from coordinate 126,007,017 downwards.
CTTGTTTTACAAACTCTAAAACGCAGTCAAGCATGGTAGAACGTACATCGAACATGGTCTACATCCTGGCCGTCACCAAAGACATCATATTAACAAGATATCCAGCTCTCACATTTCCCGAACATATAATTGGCAACATCCTTTTTTGCGAGCATGTCGCCCTCAGGTGAGTCCGCATCGAATCTCATACATAGAAGTAGGGGAAAGAAATGTCAAATTCGTACGCGCCAAAATAGCAGGGCTGCGCACCCATACAATTGACATGACATGTTGAATGAGACGCCGTGCGATGGCGTTGCTGAACTGAAGATTGAGATCGCTCCAAGCTGACCGGGTCTGCCGTCACCCAACCGATATCATACATATATTTATTCTTTCTGCAATGTTCGAATCCATTTGATGCAAACATTACATTGAAGCGGGACAGATCGATGGAACGATGATCTTGGTACACGATTTACTCTTTATACAAAATTAGTCATCGGACATCGATTCAGTTGGCTATCTACTTTCTTCATATTGATCGATTAATCGATTAATAACTCAGATAATCGAGTAGATTTTAATCTATTAATTTGAGACTAATATTCGATTATTAAACTAAGGGCATATTCAGGAGTGTTCTAGTTCTAGATGCATAAATTATGTCAGTTTTAAAATTTAAATCTAGAAATTATAACAAAATAAACTGGCAGCCCCAGCAGCGTTTTATCTGTGATTCAAATATATAACAAATAGAACGGCAATATATACCAGTTTTAAATTTGACAGTAGAACTGGTCGAATAAATAAAACTAAAACGGATTGCTGGGGATACGTTTGTTTCAGTTTCATTTACATTATAGACACCCCATATGAATCTTGCAGCTGCTGAATTTGCTCTAATCGAATAGTTTGAAAAATTCAATAATATTAATTAATAATATTAATGATTAATCGATTAATAACACACATAATCGATTAAAATTGATTCGAATCGTTTGAAAATTATACTCGATTATTGAATAATCGAGTAATTAAAAACATGTTTGGTTTCTCTCGTAATATTTATATAATTTGACACTTGCATTGGAGTGCAAACGTGAAAAACTGACCTGGCATCTCTGCCCAGGAGTTGGGCAGTTGTTTTAACTCTTCGCTACCTGTTGTACTGAAGTTTACAGAATTTTTATATCAAGAATTAGCGCGAATAGAGAAATAAATCGTCTGGTGGATTAAAGGCAATTGCAGATTTGAAAGGTAATATTCTCTAGCAACAAGAATTATTTGTTTGTCCAATAAAATCATCATTGGGTATGTATCTGATAAAGACGATAGAATTTTTAGAGTAGACGATTTACAATTTTTTCATAGTAGTTTATTTTTATAGTTAATATTGATAATGTTTCGAGTGAAGCACGTGGTTTTGAAGACAAAATCGTCGATGAATACAAAGTATCATTGTATAATTATTCTGGTAATAAAAACGATTGTCATTTAACGGTCAATTTAAACATATATTTTTCTGGTTTGTGGTTTCGAAAGGGTTAAATCAATGACAGTTTCGCTATCTGTGCGGCATTTTGTCGCTATCTTTTTGCATCGCAATCTTTGTTATTCACCAGTGAAAATTACTATACAACCACAAACATAAATGAGATTGGTTTGTTTTCATCAGGAAACGCCAGCATTAAACATGATTCAGATGATTAATCAACGTCGGTCGACGTCAAGATTCATTAAATAATTTTTTTTAGTCGGATATTACTCACGTACCGGACGTCAAAATGTTCCATGAACTTGACGTTGTGTACCTCCATAAGAACTGCTTACAAATAATGTTGTTCCGTAACCGTTCCAAGCCGGTGATAGTCACCTGATGCTACGGTTGCATCACTCTTCATATTGTTTTGTTTTCATCAGGAAACGTATATATATATATATATATATATATATATATATATATATATATATATATATATATATATATATATATATATATATATATATATATATATATATATATATATATATATATATATATATATATATAACAGTTCCGCTGAAAAGTTCGTATCGTTTAATAGAAACACACATTTTTTTTGCCAAAATTCGTTTTTATTATTCAACATAATTGCCATCAGAGGCGATACAGCGATTATAGCGATCTTCCAACTTTTCGATACCATTTTTGTCTTCCAACTTTTCGATACCATTTTTGTAGTACGATTTGTCCTTTGCCTCGAAATAGACCTCAGTTTCAGCGATTACCTCTTCACTGACTGTCGATTGGACTCCGGAGTGAAGTGATGGAGCCATGTTTCATCCATTGTTATATATCGACGAAAAAAATCGTTTTTATTTCGATATAACAGCTCCAAACACTGCTCAGAATCATCAATTTGTTGTTGTTTTTGATCGATTGTGAGCTCACGCGGCACCCATTTTGCACAAAACTTTCTCATATCCAAATATTCGTGAATAATATGTCCAACACGTTCCTTTGATATCTTTAGGGTGTCAGCTATCTCGATCAACTTCACTTTACGGTCATTGAAAATCATTTTGTGGATTTTTTTCACGTTTTCATCGGTAACAGCCTCTTTTGGACGTCCACTGTGTTCATCGTCTTCGGTGCTCATATGACCAGTACGAAATTCTGCAAACCACTTACGAATTGTTGCTTCGCCCGGTGCAGAGTCTGGATAACACTCATCAAGCCATTTTTTGGTATCGGCGGCACTTTTTTTCATCAAAAAGTAGTGTTTCATCAACACACGAAATTCCTTTTTTTCCATTTTTTTTCACAATAACAAAAGTAGCTTCACTCAAAATGCAATATCTCACAAACTAATAATCAGACAGCTGTCAAATTTATACACGTATCTTTTGAAGGTTGGTACTAACTGAAAATGGTATGAATTTAATGAATTCTAGTGGCGCCCTCTCATAGAAACGATACGAACTTTTCAGCCGATCTGTTATATATATATAAATATATATATATATATATATATATATATATATATATATATATATATATATATATATATATATATATATATATATATATATATATATATAAATATATATATATATATATACTGACCTTAATAAGGCATGGCCGGCAGAAGAATGTCACAATTCTAGCAGTTTACCGGAGCTCCTTTTAAGCGGGTATAAGGGAACGGAAAACTAAACGTCAAACTTATTTGTTTTTCCTTCACTTGTCACCTTTGATTAACTCTTCCCAAACGGTAGTGCGATTATGATAGATATAGGCTTAAAATACGCGATGATTTAAATCTAAAAATAAAATAAAATGCCTACAATATTATTCAAAAGGGAGTGAAATAAACATAGGATCAATTCGTGAATATTACATAATCTTGGGGAATTCCAGTAGGATGGGAAGCAGTAAGTCTAAGGTAAGTCCTGGAATAACCCTAAATGTTTTACTGGAAGATGTGCCAAGAGAAACAGCCTGTATATCAAATATTACAATTTGTCTTATCATAATGGCAATGAAAACATTAAAGTGTAAAGTTTGATTACATTTTTGTTCTAGGAGACTCCAACGACTGGTCAGAGAGGCAACATTGATTTCTCGCAATTTAAGGCAAGAGTCGATCGTATAAAAGTTACTGGACTTAGTAGAACTCATGATGACTATATACAGCGCGCTGTTCGGGGTTTGTTTAATGCAACAAACTTTCAAGATGTTATCATTGAAACAACAAAGTTAGTTATGAAATAGTATGTTAGCCAGAAGCATAATTATTTTTTTATTCTAGCGCTAAGGATAATCTGATGCAGTTAGGCATTTTCAAGAATATGAAGATTAATATCGATATTAGTAAAGGAACTGGAGCTACAAGCAATGGATACGAAATTACGTTTCAAGGCGATGAACTCTCCCGGTTAACTGGGAGTATTGGAACGGAACTTGGTCAGAACGATGGAGCTGCAACAGCTGGTATTGTGTTCACAATGTCGTATAATTATCAAAATTGTCAATTTTTGTAATATTTCTTCATTAGAATTAACTTCACCAAATATGTTTGGCCGAGGTGAACGGTTGAGTTTGAATTATAGCTACAGCTACGTAAAAAACAGTGTTCTAAACCTTCGACTAACAAAACCGTACTTTCACACTGTAGTTGGCGGATACAGCCCAGAGTAAGTGAATTACCTTAAAACAGTGATTGCGCTTCAAATAATAATTTAAATATACTTTTTTCTTCAGAACATCAATTTCGATTTTCAAGCACTCATCTCCTACTCCTTGGTCTAAGTTCCGCACTGATGAAACAGGTGTAATGTTAGACTTTTCTTTTGCGTTGCCTTTCGGATTGAGCAACAGCTTACAATATGAAATTGGAATGAAGGAAATATTCGTCATGGATAAACTAACCCCGTTTTTCGTGCGAGAACATTGTGGGCCTAGATTATCATCTATTTTTCGGTACATAGGTATATACGAAGGGCGTGATAGTAATGTGTTTCCAACAAATGGTGTGTTTATCAAGACGACCAATGAACTGATGGGCAGCACACTCACCCAGTTTGGTATAATGAAGAGCGATGTGCATTGCGAGCTAAATGTACCTCTTTTTGCTGGAATTTCTTTACAAATGTGTGGACGAGTGGGAGCTCTCGTGAATGATAAGCGAAAAGAACCGATATCAATCAATCAGTTATTCTTCCCAGGTGGGCCTCAATCACTGCGAGGGTTTGAAATAGCCGGTGCTTGTCCTTATCGGGAAGGAGTTGCAATTGGTTGTCAGGTATTCTGCAGATTTGTATGATTAATCATGATAATATGTTTAAACCACCCTACAGACATACTGGGCATCAGGAATTCATCTATGGAGTCCACTTCCTTTCAGTAGTTATTTTGGTGGCTTCGGAAACCTTTTTAGAACGCATTTATTTTATAATTTTGGAACATGTAACACATTCACTACAGGTGCTTATCTCAATTATATTTTAGAAAATGTACGATACATGTATATTTTTAACATTTCTAGATAAGCTGCGAAGTACAGCTGGAGCTGGACTAGCAGTGAGAATAGGTCAAAGAGCCCGGATTGAATTCAATTACTGTCAACCCCTTTCTTTCGAACCAGGTGATCGTTATAAACAAGGTTTTCAGTTCGGCATAGGCTACGAATTCATTTAGGAAATTTTGGTGTTCTAAACCAAGTATACATAGTAATTGTTTTACACACAAGAAGCAGCGCTTTCCGAATAGATGACCTTTTTTATCAAGAAAAAAAATCGTGCTCACATACAAATATTTTAATGTTTATCTTCATTGGCCTCAAATTCTTCAGAAAAAGCTAATCTTACATTATGGGCCGTTTTCTACTTAAATGTTTCATTTCCTTCAGTTTTCATTTTTGTTTGTTTAAGTTTAGGCCAGTAGATACAAACACTATTAAAATATTTGGAAGAGTCGTACTTGTTACCACACCCAGTACCGCAGTTTTTTGTAACATCTTAGATCGATGAGAAATATACTGCCGCTAGCTTGTTACATTTTTCACAGTTATTTTATTCTGTATCACATTTTTACAAAATCGATATTGGTCTAACTAAATTCATTGCCGATTGACATATTGTTATATGTTATATTGTCATATTCTTCTGTCCAGGTATTTGGGAAGCCCTGACTGAGTCTTCTTGTCCGGCATCTTTATGGCTTTCTGGAGAGGGAGTGGCTATAAAAATCGAGCGAGTTAGACTTGGGAGACGCACTAGAAGACCGGCTGAGCTATATTCCTTCCCCTGAGTTTGTTTTACTCTGTGAAGTAGTTGACGCATGTGACGGACGAATACTTATCCGAATATCGAAAGATATTGTTTGAATAAGCGAATTTCTGTGACTTAGACTTTCCCTTCTTCAAGGCCTGAGGACTAGAGATGTGCAGTTCATTTCAAAGAACCGTTCAGTGATGCACAGTTCTATTAAAAGAACTAGTTCTCGAGAGCCGTTCGTTCGTTCTTTTCATAGTTAATTTGCTTGTTGAATGACTAACCGAGATCTCAATTAGAACTGAGGAGGTTTCGTAGGTTCAAAAAGGATTGCTTGAGCAAAAAAAAGGTCAACGACACCGTTCTAAAAAAATAAGAACTATTCATCATTCATTCTTTCAAAAGAACTAGTTCTTTTGAACCGTTCGCGAACGAATTGCCCATCTCTACTGAGAACAATGGGTCGCGTATAAATTTGGAATCAACCACGTGGCTCCTCAACTCGTTTTGCGTATGTGTGTTTAGGAACCTTGTTGAGACGAATTTATTTCTATCCTCTCCTTTCTTTTATCCGAATGCTATCAGAAAATCAAAGCATTGAAACTGACTGTTTCACAGAAAAACATGAGACTTAATTTTTATCGCGACAACATATATGTTTCTTTGTAGCAATCGTATCTAAACAAAGTTATCTAGACTTCGTAACGGTAGATTTATTCGATGAACAAGTAAATGCATACCATCGATATTCGATGAACAAGAAGAGGTATACCATTCCAATCGCTGCAGTTTTGAACAGTTCTCCAGTTTGAAACAACAACACTATACAACTGCAGCGTTGAACTCAAATGAAACTTTTGAAAATTTTACAGAATATTTTCCACTAAATTTCAAGGTGGATTTTTCGATATTCATTACCGTTTCGAAGAATATTTGAACACACGTCTTAAACGTACTGTCTTCAGACTTCAATAACCGCGTTTATAAACCTTTTATTCGTTAATAAAATCAATTTCTTAGATAAGGATTCTGAGGGTGTTTTCTGTCATTTTTGGATAAGTTGCACATATGTAATTCTCAACCTGTTTGGGATGTCATTCTAATTCCTAAGCGGTCCCTATGCTGATATCATGAAAGTAACCTGATGTATCGCGACAGCTATTCCGAATTTCACCGCATACAATTAAATTCGTGGGATATTTTCGTTACGCTAGCAACCAGAAACTTGAGTGATTGTTACTAACATCTAATCATTAGCGTGACTTAAAATACGCAGTTTCTACTAGCTGATAAATCGGCTAAAATAAGTTGCCGTTTCGTTATAATGCCATACTGGAATAAATTATCTTTCCATAATTTGAAAATAACTTGTTATCAAGTAAACTAGTTGAAACTTAGTCATTATAAACATTGAATGAATACAAAATACTTTTCCATCAGCAATTAAAAGGTAGGTACATGAAATCAAAAACTTGAACCAATGTACAAATTTTACAACGATTTTAAAACTGTCGAGAGGAATTGAATTTTAATTAATGGTTTTTTACACACCTTTAATCAGAATTTGTTTATGAAGAACAATTAAATAATCCTATTTTCAGAATGCTCAAAATTAATCCAAGTAGAGTGATTTCTCATTATTTTAAATTCATATATCATGATAATTATACTATTATCACAATCGATGCTCAATCCCTATATTGTTTTCTTCGTGTTTATGATAAGGAGTGTATCGAAAATAAGCTATCCACATACATTTGTGTTGTACGCATGTATTTGTGATTGTTTTTTTTTATGTACAGATCACAGCATGCTGTGCGTTTGGCTGTCAGCTTTCGTTTGTTTACTTCTTTGTACGGTTGAAATTCTACGTTTTCAAAATGTCGCGTATCATTCAGTAAAAACCATCATCATCCGAATTCGATTCCGGATACTAGTAAGAGCTTAAATACTCCAAGGGCTAAACATTATCCACAGGGTACCACTGGGCCATGGATAGTCTATCTTCGAAAAAAAGAAAAGATTTTAAATTTGATGCAAATTACAAAGGATTTGACATCACATTTCTCTGAAGTTAAAGAAATATGTAAAGCTAATAGAAATAAAATTCGAGTTGTTGTCAACGACTTGAAACAGGCAAACGATATTGTAACCTGTAAATTATTTGCTGTTGAATATAGAGTTTACATTCCATCGAAGGAGGTGGAAATTGACGGTTTTGTGACTGAAGCAAGTCTGACAGCCGATGATTTACTTAAAAATGTAGTTGGTCGTTTTAAAAACTCCATGCTTGAGGGAGTTAAGAAACTCGAGTGCAAGCAATTGTACTCAGCATCTATTGTCGATGGTATTAAGTCTTATCATCCCTCAGATTCGTTTCGATTAACATATGCCGGATCTGCGTTGCCTAGCCATGTCTATATCAATAAAATTCGTCTTCCTGTTCGGCTTTTCGTATCGCATGTTATGAATCGCAAAAACTGTAAAAAATTCGAGCATACGGCTACTTACTGTAGTAATAAGTCCAAATGTATCAAATGTCAAGGGCCTCAAAAGGATAATCTTTGCGATAAAGATGTTGAAAAATGTGTTTAATGTGGGGAGAGTCCTCATGATGATCTTTCAGTATGCGCTGCATTCTAGTTGCGTAAATGTTGAGGAATCCGACTCTGACGTAAATAGTGAAGATACCTCGTTTGTCACTCCTCAAGGGTCTGTTAAGAGATTACCAAACCACAAAATACCAAAAAAGACACCTAAAATTACACCTTCAAAAAAATATCCCCGTGTTAAAGCTAAAAAGCCAAATTCAAAACCAAAAACTGTGCCTCCTGGTTTGTCAACTTCACAAACTAATCCAGGAACTAACTCAAGAAAAGACAATAATCCAGTGGACTCCGTTTCACATTCACCAACAGGATTACCGAAGTTTTCGGAAATTGTAGAATGGATTTTCGCCTCCTGGTTTGTCAACTTCACAAACTAATCCAGGAACTAACTCAAGAAAAGACAATAATTCAGTGGGCTCCGTTTCACATTCACCAACAGGATTACCGAAGTTTTCGGAAATTGTAGAATGGATTTTCGCAGTATTCAATATTTCTGAACCTCTAAAGACCATCATAACGGCATTCCTTCCAATAGTTAGAACTTTTTTTGAAACAGTTATCAGCTCAATGGCCAGCTCTCTCAGGTTTTGTATCATTTGATGGATAATTTATCATCCGCCGCAAATGATTCAATCACTGTCCTGCAGTGGAATATTCGAAGCATTATGAAAAAACTTGATTCATTTAAAGTTTTGTTGCATAGTCAAAAATGTGATGTATTTGCTTTGTGTGAAACACGGCTTACATCAAACATAGCCTTAAATTTTGATGACTTTAACATTATATGTCTCGATAGAGACGCCCCGTATGGCGGAGTGCTTTTAGGAATTAAGAAATGTTATTCCTTTTATAAATTAACCATTCCATCTACTTCTAGCACAGACTAACAGACATGACAGTATGAGTAAATTCTTATAAAAATAATTTTTCGTGATGCACTAGTTCCACCTATATTGTATTGCGCGAACTATTCACTATCTGTACACCCCTTGTGTTATGTAAAAGTTATTTTACTAGTTGGTTTCCCCTCGTTTATCAACACCGATCAGCTGCTTGCAGGGATGCCTGATTTCTTAAAAATATTTGAAAATGAATCGTCACAATAAATTATTGGATTACGTTGATAATATATTTAACTTTTTCGCGATGTTGAAAGGTAACCATTTATTTGACTCAACGTTGTTCATCTAGACTATTTTTCATTGTGTTGGTAGTTTTCACCCAAAATTAAGTGGCGGCAGACCAGAAGCAAGTAAATATTGTAACAAAACGGGATCGATTTTGTATTGCGTTGGAGGATGAGAAGTAGGCACAAATATGTATATAGTTTTGGCAATATGTATTAAATCTGTATCCTGCATGAAATTCGCATGGACGTATACAAATCAATACATTACAAGCAATTCTGTATAAATGGCAACTCTGTTGGTAAGTGAAAAAAATAAACACAGTCTAGATGACAGACAGGATGTTTACGATAGGGTAACGTGGCGCCATCATGACACATGTGAGTACTGTCCCAAATAAAGGAATATTCGAACTAACCGTTAAAATGATTGAAGAATCTAATTTGAGTGTCCTGTCTGTTAGTCTGTGCTTCTAGTACAGAAGTTGTTGCTTGTCAAATAAACATTGAAGGAAAAGATATTTGCATTGCTTCGGTATATATTCCTCCAAGAGCTCAAGTTGGACAGCGACAACTTAATGAAATTGTCGAAGCCCTTCCTGCTCCGCGATTGATTCTGGGGGATTTCAATTCGCACGGAATGATGTGGGGATCTGTTTACAATGATAGCAGATCATCTCTAATACGTAATATTTGTGACAATTTTAGCATGACGGTATTAAATATGGGTAACATGACACGGATCCCAAGACCTCCTGCACGGCCAAGTGCATTAGATTTATCACTTTGCTCGACTTCAATTCTATTAGATTGCACCTGGAAAGTATTTCCTGATTTACACGGTAGCGATCATTTACCAATCATCATCTCAATTAGCAGTAACAAAGGCATTGCTAATTCAGTTAATATTCCATATGATTTGACAAAAAATGTTGACGGGACTAAATACCAAAGTGATATGTCAAATATCTTGAATTCCATGGAAGAGCTCCCCCCACTTGAAGAATATGACTTCCTCGTTTGTTCGATTCTGGAGGCTGCAGAACAAGCCCAAACCAAACGATTTCTTGGTCCATCGACGAACAGAAGGCCTCCGAACCCTTGGTGGGACAAAGAGTGCTCAGATGCTAAGCACGTGAAACAAAATGCTTCCAAGACGTTTTTAAAACGAGGAGGAGGAACTCCTCAGAATTTTGAAAAATTCTTGACATTAGAAACCAAGAGCATACTTTGGGCCAAGAAATGTAGCTATTGGAGACATTTTGTCGAAGGTTTGTCAAGAGAAACTTCAAAGAAAAGGCTCTTTGGAATACGGCCGGACGAATGAGGAATCGTAACGTAGGAAATGAGAGTGAGGAATACTCGAATCGATGGATATTTGATTTTGCGAGGTAAGTTTGTCCAGATTCTGTTCCTACGCTTAGCATTATTAGGGAATCTTTTCTAAATAATGGTTCCATTGATAGCCCCTTTTCAATTATGGAATTTTCCATAGCACTCATGTCTTGTAACAATAACGCTCCTGGGTTGGACAGAATTAAATTCAACTTGGTGAAGAATCTGCCCGACCTCGCAAAAAGACGTTTGTTGGAATTGTTCGACAAGTTTCTTGAGCAAAATATTGTTCCACCTGACTGGAGGCAAGTGAAAGATATCGCCATTCAAAAGCCGGGGAAACCAGCTTCCAATCACAACTCATATAGATCCATTGCGATGTTGTCCTGCATCAGAGAATTGTTCGAAAAATTATTCTACGACGTCTCGACACTTGGGTCGAGACGAACGGTTTGTTGTCAGATACTCAGTTTGGCTTCCGTAGAAATAAAGGGACGAATGATTGCCTTGCATTACTTTCGTCTGATATCCAAATTGCCTTCGCTCAAAAGCAACAAATGGCATCTGTATTTTTAGACATTAAAGGAGCATTTGATACAGTTTCCATTTATGTTCTTTCAGACAAGCTTCACCAACATGGACTTCCAGCGGTTATAAATAATTATTTGCACAACCTTTTGTCAGAGAAACGCATGCATTTTTCACATGGCGATTTGGCAACATTCAGAATTAGTTACATGGGTCTCCCGCAAGGCTCATGCCTCAGTCCGCTGCTTTATAATTTTTACGTGAATGACATTAATAGCTGTCTAGTAACCCCATGTACACTAAGACAATTGGCAGATGATGCCGTAGTTTCAGTTACTGGACCCAAAGCTATTGATCTGCAAAAACCATTGCAAGATACCTTAGATAACTTGTCCGTTTGGGCTGTTCATCTGGGTATCGAATTCTCTGCGGAGAAAACATAGCTGGTCGTCTTTTCAAGAAAGCATGATCCCGCGCAGCTTCAACTTCATATGATGGGAAAAATGATCCAACAGGTTTTGACTTTCAAATACCTTTGGGTGTGGTTTGATTCCAAATGCACGTGGGGAGGGCTCTTTAGGTATCTGATAACAAAATGCCAACAAAGAGTAAATTTTCTTCGAACAATAACAGTATCTTGGTGGGGTGCTCATCCGGAAGATCTAATAAAATTGTATCAGACAACGATACTTTCAGTGATGGAATATGGATGCGTTCGCTTTCGTTCCGCTGCAAACTCTCATATTATCAAATTAGAGCGACTTCAATATCGTTGTTTGCGAATTGCTTTAGGCTGCATGCATTCGACACATACAATGAGTCTTGAAGTTCTGGCGGGAGTTCTTCCATTGAAAGATCGTTTTTGGGAGCTTTCATCTCGACTGCTAATAAGATGTGAGGTACTGAATCTCTTGGTTATTAATAACTTCGAAAGGCTAGTTGAGCTTCAATCTCAAACAAGATTCATGACAGTATATTTTAACCATATGTCACAGAAAATCAACCCTTCAAGATATATTCCTATTCGTGTCAGCCTCCTAAATGTCCCTGACTCAACTTTATTTTTCGACACATTCATGCAGCGCGAAGTGCGTGGAATCCCGGAACACCTACGCTCGTTGGAAATCACAAAAATATTTACAAGTAAGTTCAGGCATATTGACTCTGAGAAAATATTTTACACGGACGGATCACGAATTGAAGAGGCTACTGGGTTTGGTATATTCAACAATAATGTTTCGGTCTCATTTAGGCTTCAAGAACCTGCATCTGTTTATATAGCGGAGTTAGCAGCAGTTCATTATAGTTTGAGTGTAATCGTCACATTATCTCCAAATTAGGGGCTGGGGTCCACTAGGAGATTGATAGTACCTATTAGCTCTCTCCGGACTGTACCAGCCTAGATGCCGTGTGGAATCCGGCGGAAAAAAATGAACCAAGAAAAGATCCACTGGGTTCCTGCTTCCATGTCGTAAAAGGCGACAATTGCAGGAGTTTCTTTTTCCTTTCAGTTATCAGATATTTTCAATGTTTTACTTCTGATTACTCTATTTTACTAAATCATCTCTTTATTCAACCTATCAATTTCCGTCTAGCTTCGTAGAAAAGTTTTATTAGGAATGATTTCTTCTTCCATGTTATTGATTGTCTTTCAGGATTATAAAATGAATGATAAAAATCAACCATTGCGCAAATCCGTTTATATTACAAAGTTAATAACAGAGATGACATGTATCGTTATATTGAATACATAGTAAAAAACACTTGATATTAATATTTCAAACAGTAAATTAATATTTTTCTCGGTAGCCGGCTGCCCAGCTCAACTAATTTAACCAATTAATAATTTTAATAAATAATATAAAATAATAAAGCGGAAATAATAAAGAATCAAGACGCGTGTGAAATCTGTTGACCTTTGTTTGATGATTTAAAATGATTTTATAATAACTGTTTAGAATATTTCAATGCAATGAATCAACTTTTTTGTCTAAATCCTATTCGCTCGTTTATTTTGTATCACGTAGTTTCATTTATAAAAACGTGCTTAATCCACCTAGCAGTGAGATGATACCTTTTTTTATCAATCCAAATGTGTTTTTTTTGCATGACTAAAAAAACGCGAAAGGTAGATGCATAAACGAGTGACTGCATACTCGACAGCCGGCTGTCCGGAGTTTTGTCAATTTCGGAGATTGACTGTTTCGTGCATTATATTTCCAGCACAAAGTAACACATAAAACGATAATACTTTAAAACATTCTTGGTAGCCGGCTACCCAGAGCAATAAACACATGATAACATTATTAAAACATTTACTAACAAAGTATCCTCTCCTGTGATGCATGTGGGAATGCAGAGGATTCCTCGGTTCTTAGTAGCAGCATGCATCGAACTAACAATCCTGCATTCGGACGTGGCCGGCGTCGGTATTGATCAGCATGCATGGTTCAATACAGTTTGCACAGTGTGAAACAATGTGTTATTCCCAAACATGTTACTTCAAAAAATCATTTTGCAATCTCAATTGGTCCAGATCAATAACGGAGTAGCAACACACGGGCGGTCTCTAATGCTAATGCTAATGCTAAAATCGTCACATTATCTCCAAACTATTATTTTCTCTTCACAGATAGTCTGAGTGCAATTAAAGCCATTCGCTCAAACGCTGCTGACAAAAATGAACCTTTTTTCTTGGGAAAAATAAAACAGTGCCTGAACGTCATATTGAATAATAATTATCAAATCACAATAGTTTGGGTCCCGGCTCATTGCTCCATTCCAGACAATGAAAGAGCCGATATTTTAGCCAAACGTGGTGCTATGGAGGGTGAAATTTATGAGAGACCGATTGCTTTCAACGAATTCTATAGCGCGTCTCGCCAAAGATCACTTGCCAGCTGGCAAGCTTATTGGGATAAAGATGATTTGGGTCGGAGGATGCACTCAATTATTCCTAAAATATCGACAAAGGCTTGGTTCAGGGGTGGATGTGAGTACGGACTTTTTTTTGTTTCAATTATAGAGGTTTTAACATTTTAAGGTCATTCGCCTCTTCGGACCAGAAAATCTTTCTGGCCCTATGTGCGGGGCTAGGAATCGAACCCAGGTGGGCTGCGTGATAAGCATCGACTATCCCATCACGCTATACCCGTCCCCGGTAGTAGGGACTTCATTCGTGTGATGTCCAGACTCATGTCCAATCACTACAAGTTAAATGCACATCTCCTTCAAATTGGACTTTCCGAGACTAATCATTGTGCTTGTGGCGAAAATTTTCGTGATATTGATCATGACGTTTTTACATGCGTGGAGTATCGTGATGTTAGATCTCAACTAATAAATTCCTTGCGTACCCAAGGTAGACTATCCAATGTCCCAGCTCGCGACATTATTGCTTGTCGTGGCGTTCCTTACATGAAACTTCTTAATTATTTCATTAAGTCCATTGGAGTTCCAATTTAAATTTTATTTTATGTTAAACTGTTTTCTCTTCCTTGAGTTCAACCAATAGCCAGCTATCTTATATTAAATAAAAGTGATGAACTAATACAAACAAACCTGAAATAGTTATAAGATCATGTACAAAATAAATGTATTTCATTTAATGTAATTTATAATAGCAACTCGTTTGATAAAAACAGTGTTTAGGTTAACTAATGAATACCAACATACTAATATGATATTCGAAATATATTAGGTTTAAAGTACTTGTGGACAGAGATGACATTTCACCAGAGTGATACACGCTGGAGTCAGATTCTTGTCCACACCAAGGATGCAAAAAACGAAGCACCGCACAGAGAGGAAAGCGCACTTCTTCTCAGTGTCGAATAGACAGCATTTGAGTGTGTGCTAGTGGTTAAAGCAGCTGGCGAGAGTGAAACACATTCTCTTCGCATGAATCGCTCACACGCGCTCTCGTCTAAATACACCCAAGTGACCACTGGCGCGTGATGGTGAGCGAACACTTCTGTGAACTTCAATTAATAGAGAGCAGATCTTTATTTTGCTGATTTTGCGTGTCCACGCTTCTTCTACGCAAACCATACAGCAGAGTACTCACCGGCGTGTACACCTCTGTGAAAGTATCTGCATCCACCTCAGAGAATTTATTAGCTAATGCTCTAGCACTTTGGCGCGATTCAATGGAAGAGGTAAAAGGAAATAAACAAACGCACTCATGATGCGTGCACACTTTATATAATAGTGGTGTATAAATGTGAAAGAGAAGAGCTCTCGTTGAAGTTGTCAGTGCGAGGGGAGAAATTTTGCTTGCTCTTCGTCACACAGAGGAGATAGACATCTCTGCTTGTGGATGCCACGGCGAAGAAAAACTTATGTATATTGCCTATGAAATAAACGTATTTATGGAAAAAAATGTCGCGTATTGAAAGAAAATGAAAATTAAGGTTTTGGACACATGGCTAAGTGAGCAGGGTATTACTATGCAAAAATTGGCGAAGCAGTTTGGAATTCATCATGTCAGTGTTAAAACCATCATTAATAAGGGGAACACTATTCTTAGGATGAGCTACCAGGAAGAGGCAGAAAACCTGGTTCTTCCATCCCGAAACCAGACCAGAAAGTAGTATCTCTAATCATGAAGATCAAATCAATGTCAATACGTGATTTGGCCAAAAAAGCGGAACGAGTGTCGGAATGATCTAGAGGCGAAAACACTTGAAGCAGAAAATCTCTGAACAAAGTGAAGAACAGAAGAAGTGAGCTGCAACAAGGGCCCGGAAATTGTATTTGCGTCTTTTGCAGTGTCCGGATGCATACGTTTTGATGGACGATGAGACTTATGTAAAGGAGGACTCAAAAGCCCTTCCAGGTACACAATACTTTACTGTCGTCGTTAGGGAGAATGTAAGCGATGCGAACAGGTCGATTCGAGTGGAGAAATTTGGTCGAAAGGTACTGATATGGCAAGCAATATGTTTCTGTGGTTTGAAGTCAACTATTTTGTACACTACTGGAACTAGAAATGCAGCAATATATCGATGTAAGTGTTTCCAGAAGAGATTGATGCCTTTATATAAGAAGCACCTCCACTGTTTATGCTGGATTTAGCGTCGGCTCTCTATGCCAAAACCACTCTCAATTGGCTTGCGGAAAAGGGTAAAAATTCGTTGAGAAAAATATCAATCCACCAAATTTCCCTCAGCTTCAACCCATTGGACGTTACTGGGCAATCGTGAAGAGGGTCTTCAGGAAGACTGGTAAGGCAGCTTGGAACATGCAGGAGTTCATTCGATTAAAAGTTCGAAAATTCGTGAAGGAATAACTTAAATTTCATCCGGTTTTCATTATGCTCAAGTTTAACCTCGTACAATAAAGGATCAATTTTTAGTTTGAATAAAATATAGTTTTTTATCAAAATTTGAAAGAAAAAATTGTGGATAGCTTGTTTTCGATACACTCCTTAGTGCATAGAACAAAAATGACTATTCTGCCTTTCAATGTTTTCGGTAGAAAGTAGTTTTGAAAAAAGTAATATCCTGGTTTTATTTATGTTTCATACACTTCTGGCGACTCCATAGTGTGATCAACATGTTCAAGCCAAAGAAAGTTTTTTAGGTTGCATTTTCGTTATCATTACGTTGGGACAGGCCCGTGCGCAGGAATCGTTCAAGGGGGGTTCAAGAGAGAGTTTAAGGGTTGGTTCAATGGGGGAGGGGGTTTTAAACGGTGAGGAAGGTGCAAAAATTTGAAAGAAAAGTCAAGTTATTTGCACTTTTATATAATAAGTACTCTATTGCTCATGGAACTTAATATAAAAAAATCTTCAATGGTCGGGTTTAAAACTCACAAACCCCCCATCTCTGAGAAATTTGAGAAACATTATTTATCACACTGAAATATACACACTCACACACATACACATATAGACATTTTGGGATGGATGATGATTTTTTTTTTCATAAATACGTTTATTTCTTAAGGCAGTTTACATAAGTTTTTCTTCGCCGTAGCATCACTTTTACATAATATTCTTATCCTAATTTAATACTAACATAGTCACAACGTTTTGAATTTATTAAAACATATTCTCTTATAGCTTAAATATCATCTTAGGTAACTCGTCATTAATTATGAAATCTACTCGGAAATATTATTTGAACCAAACGATTACCTTCTATA
This sequence comes from Malaya genurostris, assembly GCF_030247185.1. Classification (NCBI taxonomy): domain Eukaryota; kingdom Metazoa; phylum Arthropoda; class Insecta; order Diptera; family Culicidae; genus Malaya; species Malaya genurostris. The sequence goes on along the minus strand of NC_080571.1, from coordinate 125,989,536 downwards.
AATTATAAAATAAGCTGTTTTTTTTACATTTTGTTGATAATTTCATAAACTGTTTCGAGTTTGTTTGTATCATTACATAATTTTTATTCTAATTTAGCTATTGGTTGAACTCATGGACGCAGCTGGGACCAGAGCTAAGTCTTAAAAGGGGCCTTTATTAAATTGAAACTCCAATTTTCTTTATGAAATGATAAATAAGTTTCATGTATGAAAGGTCACGACAAGCAAGAATGTCTCGAACTGGGATATTGGATAGTCTACCTTGGGTACGCAAAGAATTTATTAGTTGAGATCTGACATCACGATACTCCACGCATGTCCAAACGACATGATCAATATCCCGATAACCTTCTCCGCAAGCACAATGATTAGTCTCGGAGAGCCCAATTCGAAGGAGATGTGCATCTAACGTGTAGTGATTGGACATGAGTCTGGACATCACACGAATGAAATCCCTACTCACATCCAGTCCCCTGAACCATGCCTTTGTCGATATATTCGGAATAATTGAGTGCATCCACCGACCCAGATCATCTCTATCCCAAGAAGCTTGCCAGCTGGCAAGTGTTCTTTGGCGAGACGAGCTATAGAATTCGTTGAAAGCAATCGGTCGCTCATAAATTTCACCCTCAATAGCACCACGTTTGGCTAGAATATCGGCTCTTTCATTGCCAGGAATGGAGCAATGAGCCGGGACCCAGACTATAGTGATTAGATAATTATTGTTCAATATGTCGTTCAGGCACTGTTTTATTTTGCCCAGGAAAAACGGTTCAGTCTTGCCAGTCATGTTTGAGCGAATGGCTTCAATTGCACTCAGACTATCTGTGAAGAGGAAATAATGGTTTGGAGATAATGTGACGATTACACTCAAACTATAATGAACTGCTGCTAGCTCTGCTATATAAACAGATGCAGGTTCTTGAAGCCTAAATGAGGCCGAAACATTATTGTTGAACATACCAAACCCTGTCGCTTCTTCAATTCGCGATCCGTCCGTGTAAAACATTTTCTCAGAGTCAATATGCCTGAACTTACTTGAAAATATTTTTGGGATTTCCGTCGAGCGTAGGTGATCCGGGATTCCACGCACTTCGCGCTGCATGGATGTGTCGAAAAATAAAGTTGAGTCAGGGACATTTATGAGGCTGACATGGATAGGAATATATCTTGAAGGGTTGATTTCCTGTGACATATGGTTAAAATATACTGTCATGAATTTTGTTTGAGATCGAAGCTCGACTAGTCGTTCGAAATTATTAATTACCATGGGATTCAGCACCTCACATCTTATTAGCAGGCGTGATGAAAGCTCCCAAAATCGATCTTTTAATGGAAGAACTCCCGCCAGAACTTCAAGACTCATTGTATGTGTTGAATGCATGCAGCCTAAGGCAATTCGCAAACAACGGTACTGAATTCGCTCAAGTTTGATAATATGAGAGTTTGCAGCGGAACGAAAACAAACGCATCCATATTCCATCACTGAAAGTATCGTTGTTTGATACAATTTTATTAGATCTTGCGGATGAGCACCCCACCAAGATCCTGTTATTGTTCGAAGAAAATTTACTCTTTGTTGGCATTTCGTTGTCAGATACCTAATGTGTCCTCCCCACGTGCATTTGGAATCGAACCACACCCCGAGGTATTTAAAAGTTAAAACCTGTTGGATCATTCTTCCCATCATATGGAGCTGAAGCTGCGCGGGATCATGCTTTCTTGAAAAGACGACTAACTCTGTTTTCTCCGCAGAGAATTCGATACCAAGATGAACAGCCCAAACGGACAAGTTATCTAAGGTATCTTGCAATGGTTTATGCAGATCAATAGCTTTGGGTCCAGTAACTGAAACCACGCCATCATCTGCCAATTGTCTTAGTGTACATGGGGTTACAAGACAGCTGTCAATGTCATTCACGTAAAAATTATAAAGGAGCGGACTGAGGCATGAGCCTTGCGGTAGACCCATGTAGCTAATTCTGAATGTTGTCAAATCGCCATATGAAAAATGCATGCGTTTCTCTGACAAAAGGTTGTGCAAATAATTATTTATAACCGCTGGGAGTCCATGTTGGTGGAGCTTGTCTGAAAGAACATCAATGGAAACTGAATCAAATGCTCCTTTAATGTCTAAAAATACAGATGCCATTTGTTGCTTTTGAGCGAAGGCAATTTGGATGTCAGACGAAAGTAATGCAAGGCAATCATTCGTCCCTTTATTTCTACGGAAGCCAAACTGAGTATCTGACAACAAACCGTTCGTCTCGACCCAAGTGTCGAGACGTCGTAGAATAATTTTTTCGAACAATTTTCTGATGCAGGACAACATCGCAATGGGTCTATATGAGTTGTGATTGGAAGCTGGTTTCCCCGGCTTTTGAATGGCGATAACTTTCACTTGTCTCCAGTCAGGTGGAACAATATTTTGCTCAAGAAACTTGTTGAACAATTCCAACAAACGTCTTTTTGCGAGGTCGGGCAGATTCTTTACCAAGTTGAATTTAATTCTGTCCAACCCAGGAGCGTTATTGTTACAAGACCAGAGTGCTATAGAAAATTCCATCATTGAAAATGGGTTATTAATAAAACCATTATTTGGAGGAGATTCCCTTATAATGCTCTGCGTAGGAACAGAATCTGGGCAAACTTTCCTAGCAAAGTCAAATATCCATCGGTTCGAGTATTCATCACTCTCATTGCCCACGTTACGATACCTCATTCGTCTGGCCGTGTTCCAAAGAGTGCTCATTGAGGTTTCTCTTGACAAACCTTCGACAAAATGTCTCCAATAGCTACATTTTTTGGCTCGAAGTATGCTCTTGTACTTGGTTTCTAAAGCCATAAGTTTTTCAAAATTCTGAGGAGTTCCTCCTCCCCGTTTTAGAAACGTCTTGCAAGCATTTTGTTTTGCGAGTTTAGCCTCTGAGCACTCTTTGTCCCACCAGGGGTTGGGAGGCCTTCTGTTAGTCGTTGGCCCAGATGGATGATGATTGGAGTGACCAAACCAAAATCCTAAATTTCAGAAACCGCAGGCCTTAACCGTGCATCCTGTGGGGTTAAACTGGATAGAATTTGAAAATAATACCTATTCCACCTAAGTTTTTATCCAATTTATCTATACCGTTGAATAGCTTCAACATTCAGCTACAATTTCCAAATTAGTTAGTTTTCATACCAAGTCGCGATGAAGTGACTCAAGCAAAATCCAATAGTTTAGGAACCAGAGGGGCCAAACCGGACTATCTATGAGGGTAAACCGTACTATAAAGTTTTCACACAAAAATGAAAAACGTACAGGAGGGTTTCAAGTCTTAAGAAAACCTAATGAGCGCAAAAGAAATGCTGTGTGCATGTACAGCTCAGCCATAGCTGAAGCAGAAAAAAAGTAAACGCCGGAGAGCTCGGATCGGTCGAATCGGCATAATGCGGATAGCCTTATAATCCTGCTCGTGCTATAGGTATTGTCTCGAAAACTGATGCCCTGCAGTATGCGGTGGCCTTTTTTACGCGATTTTTATGCAGTATTTTTATGCGTCTTTTTCATGCGGATTTCCGAAGTTACGCAGTTTTTTTTATGCGGATTTCCGTGGTTACGCGGTCCCAGTCTCAAATTTTTTAGATTACACCAGATCTCGACGTATCATGCAATTCTAAGACATTTGGCATAAAATATAGAGGGTTGTATGCAAGACACGACCGATCACGATTACATTAAAAATGAAATAATTCTAAGGTACCTTATTATATACAAAAATAAAGATGATCATTAAACAGTGACAAACTTACTCTACTTTTAGTGTTTACATTTTTGGCGAATGATCAAAATGACAATTATATTCTTTCAGAACAATTGATTCTACTCTATTTTGATGCCTTCAACATTTTTTTACATTTGAAAATTTTTGGAAAATATCCTTTAAATGAAAGTCAATTAAGATAATTGAAATACTTAAATGACGTTACCGCATAAGTTCAAGTTAAATATATCCGAATCGATTGGTAATTAAATTATATAAATTCATCAACAAATTACTGAGTTATGCGTTGTTTTTATGCATGACGCAAAGCCTCCTATGCCGAACAAGAAATTGCCGTCATTTTGTACAACTGGGATTGGTGGATGAAAACATAGGTCGATTTTAACTATTTTTTCAATAGTATGCTAATGAAACACTGAAACAACGTTGCCATAAATGTTTAAGTTAAAAGTTTCGAAATCGATTGGTTGCTAAATTATATCAATCCATCAACAAATGACTGAGTTATTAACGTTCAAAATTGTGACAAAAAAAGGTTACGCGGCTTGAAACTTTTAATTGACAGCCGGCCCCGTATAGCGAAGAGTAAGGTATTTCTAATGCCAAAAAAAATTCGATTTCGGAAATCTCAGAATTTTTCGAACATCTCAGAATTTTTCGAACGTTTTTCATTACATCATCAAGCATGTGTGAACCGATTTTCACAAATCTCTTATGATTCCATACAAAATTCCTTAAGTTGAGCTGAATCCGACTCCCGTAATCAACACATGGGTTGAAAAGTCCAGGGTCCAAAACATAGATAACGTTAGTTTTATTGCAGTCACCTTTTTTCAGTTTATACGATCCTTTAAATGGCAGCTGTTAAAATTCCATATATTATATTCATTAGTTTACGAATTATTGTGCTAAGTCACGCTACTTTTGTTATTTTCAGAACAATGGATCAAAAACCATTTCATGTTTTAATTTTACACTGTTTCTTGATGGGAAAAAACACCGTTCAAGCAAAACATGGACCCATCACTTCACTCTGGAATCAAAACGATCGTCATCTAAGTGGATAGTAACTGGTGAACCTTGTCCAAAGCGAAAGCACGATAATCGGCAGGAAAGGTTATGGCTTCGGTATTTTGGAATATGCGTGGTGTAATATATATCGACTATCTTGAGAAAGGAAATACCATTAACAGTGAATATTATATAGCGTTATTGGAGCGTTTGAATGCTGAAATTGCAAAGAAACAATCGCATATGGCAAAGAAAAAAAATTTTTTTTCTATCAATATATCGCATCGTGTCACAAGTCAATCAAAACAATGGTTAAACTATATGAATTCTCGGGTAATTTTTCAAAAGGGCGTATAATCAAGTGACAGTTTTTCTGTAATCACTCTCTCTTTCGATTATTGAGATGTGTTTAAAAAGATTTTCTTTGATATCACTATTCTGTTTGAAAGTCGAGAGTTTCGGGTATCATTTCATGCAAAGAGTTGAGTGATAAACGTGGAAACCGCTTATTAATTAATAGAAGATAAAGTAAACAAAGAGAAATTGTCACTTGCTTATACGCCCTTTTGAAAAATTAACCGAGAATTGAACTTCGATTTGCTTCCACGTCCACCGTATTCGCCAGATTTGGCTCCCAGCGACTACTGGCTGTTCGCAGACCTGAAAAAATGCTCACCGGTAATAAATTTCGCACGAATGAAGAGGTTATTGCTGAAACTGAAACCTATTTTGAGGTAAAAGATAAATCGTTTTACAAAAGTGGTATTGAAATGTAAAAGCGGCGCTGGAATGATTGCGTTGCTCTTGATGGAGATTACGTTGATGACTACAGTTAATTTTCAACCAAAAAAATCGTATTCTCTTTGTTAGGTCCGGGACTTTTCAGTCCATGTGTTACAGACTTATGAGTTTCTAAATTTCAAACCGTCGCATGGAGCGGCGATGCAATAATGTTATTATTTTTCGAAATTGGTTCTAATCTATTCCAGCACCGGAATAGTTTTAAAAAACTTTCTCACTGGCTTGACCGATTCTAAAAAATTGAGATTGTGAAAGGTCTTATGGCCTAAGAAAAAACTTTTCAGCAAAACTTGTTTTCCCAAGATTGTAAACTGTCTTCTGAGTTGCAGTGCAAGGTGTTCATTTCTCTATGGTCCCATACAAAGAACAAGAAGTACTGTATGATAAGATATACTTACCCTACACTTAAGTTTTATCAATTCATCAAGGTGGATTGTGGTTCGCTAAATTTCAACTGCCCGCACTAAACTTCTAGTGTTAAGTATTTTTGGTCTTTGAATTCTTTAAACAATAGAATGAAAAAAAGAAGGTTCTTTTTGTACTACTCATTGCATAACTGATTTACACATAAAATAGAGGAAAAATTTTCTTTAATAATGCTCATAACTGAACTGACAGAACAAAATTAAGTAATTTTGATGTTGAGAAAAATACGGTAACTGAGTATAACTTTCTTGTTCAACTATTACTTGTGAATTTTACATCAGGGTTCAAAATGGTAACGAAAAGTTATGTTTTAAATGGTGGTACGCTTTCAGATAAATACATATTTCTAATATCACATACTTGACTAATAGGTATACCGTGTTCTTGTTCGATAATGCATATTGTTTTTCTGTTACTTCAGATTACCCTTATGATTTTACAAGTATACGTCCCTTCTGTACAATATTCGAAAGTACATTCATAGAAATAATATTGAGGTTCTATTTTTTTGTTTGTTCTCCTGTTCGCGTTCGGCTAAGATGCTCAGTTTTGCTTATCGTCTTTAGTATCTTCCGGAGCCTTCGTGTCCGGATATTCAAGCTGGACCCCTGGCTCACAGGTGAACTTAGGACAACAGTATGGGAATGGCGCAGTTTTGTTAGTTTTCTCAGTGTCCAATTTGCATTTATCATTGGCTAGTGGAAGTGGCCCGCAATCCTCGACTAATTCCAACAATCTGAAAGTACGTCAACGTGATATAGCAACACCTATACACCTTTAAATGGATTGTTCCCGAAATAACACTTACTGATTTTGATTGCTGTCAGAGACGACGCATGTAGAGCGGCCACAGAAAGGAGCAAGATCCCATGATTTGCCGGGTTCAACAGTAGCACATCGGGTTGAAGCAAAACACATGCCGGGGAAATCTGGAACAATGTAAACAAAATATTTCATTCAATTGGTGAGAAGTATGTAGATCTGACACTAACTAATCCATTAATATATAGAAAATTGACTTGACTGTGTGATTGCAAATTACTATGTCCGGTATTCAATAGAAGCAGAGTGTCTGCGTACAGTAAGCCAATTTACGTCCACCAAACTGCTGCTCACAGCGTAGACCTATCTGGCTTGCGATCATTCAAAGTAGAAACACGCGTTATGCAATATTAGCACAAAAGGCGTGTGCATTAAACAAGAGGAGTAAAAACTGGTTTGCAGATTGCATTTAGGCACAATATAGCGGTAACAATGCAAAAAAGGACGGTTACTTTTGTTGCTACCACTTACGATCAAGCCCACACGATACAAGCTTCAATCGTGGTTGCGCAATAATTGAAAGGGTTATCACAAAGAATCAGTAATGCGTACTACTAAAATCTTACAATGCAGAATGATGCAAACTTTGAAATAAATGTTATGATTGGATGCTATAATCGATCTCGATTCAAAATTTGATAACATACAAATCTAATAAACAGCAATTTCTATACCTATAATCGTTTGGAAACCCTATTATCAATAGTTTCGATCTTATCCCGACTAGCTTATGTGATTTTTCGCATGATAATGCTTTTCTCACATAACGTTTGTATGTATCATCGCATTGACGTAATTGACGAAAATGCTTGCAGTGGTTGATAATATTCAAAATCATCAATTGTCGTTGTCCGAGGTGTCAACACGTCCAATGCTACCCTTTGACCAGTAGACTTGTTGTTTCATTGCTTGCTCACTGCGACAACAATTTACTGCCCATCAAGTCTATACATAAATCGAGGTCATTGAATTATAGAATAAATGAATTTTCTGCTTCACTAAAACACTTGGAGAATGTTGATTGGTTAACCCTGCAAGAAAAAGGTAATGTTCATGAAACTTTGCTTGAATGATTAAGTTCAAATTTTGCTTTTCGTTCTGCTTGGACCACAACAGATCTTCTTGAATTAAAACGGATTCGCCATACTTGGCAACGTAACCATTGTCATTCACTGTTCAAAAGTTCCAGTGAAATTGAACTTGGGATTACACATGGCCTACGTTATGCGTGAACTGATCTTCGTCGGAATCCAACATATATATGGGCAACATCGGTTTTTTCAAATGTTTTTTTCAATGATCAACATTGAAGCCATGTAACTTGTTTGCAAAGTTCTTTACTTTGCTTTATTCGCTGAAAATACCGCCTCCGACATAGAAGCTGAAGTCAACACGTTGGATATTCTCGAGAACATGCGAGGCGAGGTACATATCCTTCACGGAAGTCAAAGCTTCTGATAACAATACATTCGTTTCGACCCAAGTGTTAAGACTTCAAAAAAATAACACTACTTCCTTCTCAGCAGGCCGTTCTATTTTGTTGGTCTTTGAGCGCTTGTTGAACGACATATTGCACGAAATATTCGTTCAATTTGCTGGAACGGTTTGATGTTGTTTTTCCTCTTGCAAAAATAGTGTGAAAATTAAGTGTTACCTTTACATAGAAAGAAAATTTGTTGTTATTCTACGTGAAGTAGAAGTATTGTGCAGGTATGTATTGTTAGTTTAAACAAATAAGTGGAAAAACTACAAGGATCAGCCCCATGGGGTTGTTCGAGCCGTTGATGTGGAACAAGGCAACCAAAATTTCCAATGATTGACATTTTCAATTAATCGTCACACTTTTGAATCCGCAAATGATCAAGAGTCTGCTTAGATTGATCCTTATCAACACCGAACACGCGAACCCAGCATATAGACTCTATTTATCGTGATTTGTATTTGTTTCGTAGCCGACGAAATAATATCAACAATTAAATGTTTGTACATGCTTGCGATACGGATATCGATATTTAAGCTTCTCTTCACCAAGCTTGTGTTCAAGTTTTGTATGCAAGCAGTTATTTTTATAGCGTTTCTGTACCATTACTACCATTTTGCTATTCCGGCTGGAGCGATAAAATATTTCTCATTATCAATCGAGTTCATCTTATATTAATTAGAAATTAGTCTTATGCACTCAAAATTTACCCTGGGGTAGTTGTCAATTTCTCAGGCGAAACGACATACCATGGGATTTCATCCAATCTTGCATGACACAAGATCAGAGCATACCAATAAAAGCTTCAAATCGTTTATGGCACTTTTTGTCTTGCTGTGTAGCAACAACCTACCTCTAGCAAGCTACGCATAAGACTGAAACGTTAGCTATAATTTCACTTCTATTTGTAAATTCGCGTGCTTCCAACAGCTTTGCTTTTGCTTCGATTGACCAATCAGAGCGCTGCTTTCCCTTTGATATATCGCTTACTCCTTCAAAACCGTCGACTATGGCAGGGAAATCCGGTATGCCGGAGATTTTTTGCAGCCAAAATAGGACACTGCTAGCTATTAATCAACATTTCAATGATATAAAATTAAAAATACATGGCTATGAACATTCAAATCGATACGTAGAGATATTTCCAATCAAATGGTGACATAATATTAATAATTGATACAAAATTGACTGAGCTGTAATTGTTCAAAACCTGACCACATTTCTACGTGTATTTTTCTTGAGTTTCTAGTTTGCACCGCTATATAGAAAAAAATGTGTTTCACATTAAAAACTTCAGAAATTCTGCAGTAAAACTAGTCCAACTTCGGTGCTCATATGATCAGTACGAAATTTTGCAAACCACTTACGAATTTTTGCTTCGCCCGGTGCAGAGTCTGGATAACACTCATCAAGCCATTTTTTGGTATCGGCGGCACTTTTTTTCATCAAAAAGTAGTGTTTCATCAACACACGAAATTCCTTTTTTCCATTTTTTTACAATCACAAAAGTAGCTTCACTCAAAATGCAATATCTAACAAACTAATAATCAGACAGCTGTCAAATTTATACACGTATCTTTTGAAGGTTGGTACTAACTGAAAATGGTATGAATTTAATTCTAGTGGCGCCCTCTCATAGAAACGATACGAACATTTCAGCCGATCTGTTATGCCGGGTTTGTTGAACGAAAAAAATAGCATTCGGTTCAATGGTCTGTTTCAAAATCGGCAAACGAAGATCCCGTGTTGGCCTCCCGTTCAACGATTGATTGGACTTTCATTGGACCAATGATCCAACGTATTGGACCAATGAAGGACCACCGTTGAACGTTTTTTCTGAGTGGGTGAGAGGGTTGTAAAAGGCATTGAACAAAACGATATATTTTCAGGATACGAACAGGATATGCGAAATGTTGCTCAACAAAAAGGAAAACGGTAAACTTATATAGTAATCTTGTGAACGATAAAACTATGATTTATAAAAAAACGAATACCTGCTATACCATGAAAACTGATTGTTAATTTGATAATCATGATAACTGTAGAGTACACAGGAGAGATTATTGTATCAGACCTATTTCTCAATTAAAACTATCTCAAAACACAGAACTAATTTGATACAAACTTGCATACAACTGTACTCTACAATAACATCAAAGAAATGTGTTTATCATTTAAACTATTGTTGATTAGCTGAACATTTCTATGCTTCCAATGTTTTTATTAGGATCTACCAGAAGAAGTTTTCAAAGCTAACATTCACTAAATATATGGGTTTATTATTTAATTATTTTATTATTTGAAGCAGACAAAAAAAAATTTCAGAACATAATTATTTTCATGAAGGCAGTCAACGGCTAGTATAGATCGAAAAACAGTTGCACGCATAGCATGGAGCACACTTTATGTATCAGTTCGGTTACGGCCAAGTTCATCTAGCGGACGATATCTGTAAAAAATAGCATGGGGAAGCACTATAAAGTAGAATAAAATGACATGTATGCAAACAATCTATTTCAGCATATATCGTTCGATGATATTGGCTATTTAGCTAGAGGTGAAGGCTGAACAAACTCCTGAACAAACTTTTTACTTTAACATACCATGGTTTAACATGATTTCCTTTGACGGGTTCAGACCAGAATAGATACAAAAGAGCAAAATGAACGCAAAGTTCCACTATATGCTGACGAACAACGAATTTCGGCGGAAGTATTTACAGAGGCTGGAAATTGAATTTGTGCTTCCAACAAGGCTGCGTATCATTTGTGAAAAAATGCACACGTTTTGTTCAAACTGATGTAAAACTTTTCAATTGATCAAACCAAAATTACCAGTAACTATAAGTCTGAGTAATTTTGATTGTTGTCAAGGTTCTCGATTCAAACCCATTTAGGTAAATGAAATTTCCTAATTTCATTCAAGTTCATCTTCGACTGTGTTGAAGAGTGGAGAAATACTTATAGGCAAAATTATGCCTAATTGCAATTTGGCACTCTATTGTCTGTTACCATAGACGTGAAATAGAACTTTTATGTACGTGGAGTTCAGCATAAATATATATTATCGTAAACGCATTATCAAGTTTAGCAGTTTGGGTGTATTTAATGAATAATTAAAACTCACATCACGTTTAGTCAGTATCGTCTAAACGTGATGTTGGCAAAATTTGTTTTATTTTCGTATAAAGTTAGCGTTTGAAAATACTACTGTCGAAATTCCGTTAGTTGGTACTTGGTTGGTTGGAGTGTTCGTCAAAGCATAATCCAATTAAAAAGCACTGCTCAAGGGTGGCAAAAACTCACTCATGAGGCTAATTTTCTTCTATTCACGTGAGCATAATTTAATATGCAATCCGATGAATGGTGGTAAAGATGAAATTCATTGCTGATTCGTACAAACACACTGACCTATACCATAAATCAAATAAACATAGATTTCCGACTGTACGGTGACACTAACAGCACCTCTAGTGTGAAACGTGTGTATTTTTTTCCATTAGCTACTGTGGTTTTGTTAAATGCGCAGGCAACTTTATGCATGCATTTAAGGAGCATTTACGCACCCATTCTCCACCAGACGGTGCTTTTGCTGTCACGGGTTGCTCAACTACATTAGTATTACACTGGGAAATCTATTAGGTTTTTTACCGTCACTGCTAACCTCAATCGGATGAACACTTTTTGACAGTCCAGCAGTACTGTTTGTAAACAGAAATTTCTTTTGTTTGTTTATTGACAAATTGGATCAGACCATTTACGGTCCGTATCGCCTAAATAAAGTTTTGAAACATTGAATACGGTTCGTTTTTGATATTTATTAAATAAAAGTGACTAGTTGCAAAGTGTAAAGATGATTGTTTTAGATGTGCTCTTCGATTTTTGTTTAAGCTTGTTTGTAAATAGTACCGCTGAACTGTCAAGGATGAATACTTGTTCATTTGTGTCGTCACGATAAAAAACCTAATGTTTATTTGATTTATGCCTATACATAGTACCAAAAACATCATATTAACAAGATATCCAGCTCTCACATTTCGCGAACGAATCATTGGCAACATCCTTTTTTGCGAGCATGGCGCCCTCAGGCGAGTCCGCATCGAATCTCGTACATAGAAGTAGGGGAGAGAAATGACAAATTCGTGCGCGACAAAATAGTAGCACAATTGAGATTATATGTTGAATGTGATACCGTGCGATGGCGTTGCTGAAATGATGATTGACTTCGCTCTAAGCTCACAGGGTTTACCATATTTACCATATAAGTACTGAGTTTAGCATCGCTGTACTGAGCTACGATGGTGGCTTTATGAGTTTGTGCTGGTCCTCAAAACGAACACGTGTACCGATGTACGAAACCAAAAACCGAACCATAGCGTGGGCGAGATGGGCCTTGGTCTTATCCTGTCACGTTATGCCTATACATAGTACCAAAAACATCATATTAACAAGATATCCAGCTCTCACATTTCGCGAACGAATCATTGGCAACATCCTTTTTTGCGAGCATGGCGCCCTCAGGCGAGTCCGCATCGAATCTCGTACATAGAAGTAGGGGAGAGAAATGACAAATTCGTGCGCGACAAAATAGTAGCACAATTGAGATTATATGTTGAATGTGATACCGTGCGATGGCGTTGCTGAAATGATGATTGACTTCGCTCTAAGCTCACAGGGTTTACCATATTTACCATATAAGTACTGAGTTTAGCATCGCTGTACTGAGCTACGATGGTGACTTTATGAGTTTGTGCTGGTCCTCAAAACGAACACGTGTACCGATGTACGAAACCAAAAACCGAACCATAGCGTGGGCGAGATGGGCCATCGGTCTTATCCTGTCACGTTAGTGACACAGCAAATAAAAAAAATCATAGCGTGGTGTACACGCATGGCTGCCGAGAGTGGAGGGGGAAAGGATTCCCGGGCCCGAACTTTTTTAAGGGGGGGGGGGGGTGTTGGAAATGCGAAGATTCAATATTGTTTTTACATTCCTCATAACAAAACAAAATATCAAAAATCGAAACAAATTTGGCTTGCGAACCAAGGATGGCTTTTATCATATCAAAGAATGCTCACTGGCAACTCTTCACACGATTGAATCAGTGCCGTCAAAGAGAGACGGATATCATCGCAACAACAAAAAACTGGCATGGTTCATTCAACATAGAATATACACCAGTGCGAGAGCGAATTTATTTCGATAACCTGTCTGAGAATCAAAGGTTAGCTCGCTGCTGTGGGGATTCTCTCTGAAGCAACAAACGGACGCTTATTCTCGTTTCGCGATCCGATTCTGTATGGGCAGTGGATAATTGCGATAGAATCATTTTGCTATTGCCGCTTATTCTAACTATGTGCATATAACCTTTGTATAAGTTGTGTCTATGACAATGTCTGTGAATGCTCCAAACAAGGGTTTCGAAATATTGCAACCTAGTATAAGAATCATCAAGTCGAATCATCGATTCGATTTTCAACGATAATTGTCAACTTGCGATTCCCTCTTGGTAAATTCCACACAGCACCAATCATTATCAGACTGTAATTTTTTTAAGGGCCGTGAAATACTCAGAGTATGAAGTGGAGCGAAGAAATGTAGAAAAATTCTCTCGCGGTTCATGCGTTGAGAGACTCGAGTTCTTGTAGCATCTTCTACCGGATTGAAAATGTTGTATACAATATAGATAAAAATCGAGCAGCTTCTGTCCAATTTTCGGCAATCACCAACACTGTTGCGAACTATTTTGTTCGAATAATGTATTTAAAAATCTCTTAAGACGATGACATTCCCATGCTCAAAATGTTTTTCAATTCTCATGATTCGGGGCCCGTAATATTGCAGTTCCCCTGGGCCCGAATTTTCTCTCGGCGACCCTGTGTACACGATATACGGTTGAATTCAATGTCTCGAGCTCAACACAACTGGCTGCTGAACCGAACAAAGCATGCAGGATATAAGAACATGTGTTGAGATTTGGATTGAGACTTCGAACATTGGCAACTCTGGTGGATGGGAATACAAGCGAGACAATATCATAAGAATTTGATGCAATGTGTTGATGTACAAACACATCAAATCACTGCTCAAAAAACGTATCTCTGTGGGTTATAACATTTGACGGGCGCTCAGCATTTGATTTGAATATTTGTTTGTTTTGTTTTTGTTAAAATATAACTGTTACTTCATAATAAAAACTGAAGTTAAGAAAAGGGTCTAGGCATCCTTGATAAAACCCATTGAATGGCAAGTTAAAATTAGAACACTTACCAGACGCGTTGTCTGGTAGCAAATTAATCTAAATGGCTCATGCTTTTCGTATAATGCATTACGAGTTTTCAGAAGAACGTTGGTACTACACTTTCACTACAAATAAAGTTTGAGAAAAAGTTATTTTCGATTCCAAAGGTGCGATGTGTAGTAAACACTAACGATCTTGATAGTAATTTTAACGACATAAACTGAGTGGGAAGACATGGGTATTGGACGAAGATCTATGCCAACATCGACAGCCAATACGGATCAATTTAGAAAAGGTATTATTATGTGTCATGCTGAAGCAACTCATTTCATCGGCGTAGATAATAATACTGCTAGAGCTATATCATCCAAAGTGGTATGAAATACTGTACTGCTCGATATTATGAAGAGTTGAAGAGATTAGTAAATCCGACTAGTTCTTCAACTCCTCAAAATTCTCGATGATATCAATGACGATGCTGGCAATATATCATACACCACAACTGAGCTAAGGAGACGTTGACGTGTAATTTGCGACAAGGATTGAAGATCTGAGGACTGATGAATCATTTTGTGGAACGACAGTCAATACTCGCGTAAATTGTTGAATGAATGATTTTTGTTAACTTTCATACTTTAAATTAAATCGTTTTCTTTCTGACAACCTTTTCAATTTTTTAAAATTTTTCTCAAAAAAAAAATGACAGAGTACTTTTTGAACTCTCATCAGAAACCGTGCTAATTACAAAAACCGTGTTAATTCTGGAATCCGTGTAAAAAAGCCGTGTATAAAAAACCGTGCAAAAAGAAACGTGTAAAAAGATACCTTAGTGTACAAAAATAATTACTGTTGGCTTTTGCACTGCTATGTCATAATCTAGTGTAAGTGGTATACTGATGTTCGAAAGTCATTATAATTCAAAATCACAAATCTAAAATCGGTAAAAAAAATTGACACCTCCTCTCTGAGAGGCCCCTTTTAGAGATTATGATCAAAGTTGGTTTTGTTTGTCCATTTTCACATAATTTATCATACAAATGAAATTTGTATGAGTAAAATAATTTCAAATTTCATCCGAGATTTTCAAATATATAGGACAGTTTTAAAACATACGTTGGATGACAATACATGAATATTCATTTTTACCATATTTGTACGGTTTTACTATCAGCAATGAGGTTGAGGCCCTTATTACCGTTCTCATTTCCACTTCCATTTTCACATCACTCCCATATCACTTCACTTGATTTTACATATTACCAGTATCACGCATAGTGAAGTTGTGGAAAAAACTCATTTTTTCAACAAAATGTTGGTGGCGTGATGTTCATAATACCATCAAGTTCATCCAAGTAATTACTTTTGTCTCCGGAGCGACTTCCGTAATAAGGACCTGAATTCACTTCACTCGATTTTCACTGTGAAGTGATACTGATATTAAGGGTCGCAATCACTTCATTTGGTTTTCATCGTGTAGTGATACCGGTAATAAGGGCCTGAGTGAATTGAAAAATTATTACACATATTTTTCAAATACAAGGGAAAAACCTGTTTTAATCCACCTAATGGTGTAATGGTGAATTTATCATTAGCATTTCACGAGAAATCGATGCAAGTTTTATATTGGACATTTTGAACAACTGTTTACGGAACCGGAATCGGGAGACGGTCGCAGTTGCAGTAAGTTTTCAGGATCTTTAAATAGCCAGACTTACAAGTTCGAATAGTTTTACAATCTGCTTCAAAAATTTCGTACTTTTTTGTGTCGTCAACTATATGAAGGTTAGACATTAGTTTCTTTCATTATCCTGGAAGTCGGATCCGAATAAAGTTCAACCTCATTCAATAGGATAATAAGACAAATATTCGAATCAGAGTTCGATTGGTTCAGTCACGGTTAGCTTGTTTGGTTATAAGCATAGATCGGCATGCTAGAAGAATTTACTGAATAGTTTTAAGGATTGTTTTCAAAACCCACTAACGATAAATTCAATGAAAATATTCTGTTTTTTTAATATTGATTATAGAGACAAAATCTTTGTTTCAATTCCAGTTGTTTGGCTCACCTCTCATGCTCACCAATTATTCGAAAATAAACGAACCAAGCGAAATTCTGCACTTATGTTACTTTTCTTTATTAGGTTTAAGCTAAACAGGGTATTATTTTCGAATCAGTTGCATAAAACCTACTTTGTGATTGGATTTTAAATCAATTTTGGTCACAGTATGTATGTAAATATTATTTACAGTTTTTATTGTTATGGTGCGATATTACTGTACTACCGACTGTAAACATTTCATATCCATTTCGGAGCATGCAATTCCGATGCAAATATCTTTTCAAATAAACTTGATTCCATTGAATTTTTTTCTTTCTTTCGGGTACACATCTCGTAATGTAGCTATGATTTGTCTCTACCTCAGTATCTTGTTAAATCACACACCGGTAACAAAACAAACAAAGTCGGGCTCATGTGTGTTCGGTGCCAATGAACTCGCGTGTGTTTTCAAAATCGGTGTTGGTTTTAGTTTTCTTTACCGCGTGCATGAAATCGAACACCACACACAGCGTGCTTCGTTCGTAAAGGTGTTGTTGTGTTTTCTTCTCCCGTACCAATGCATGTGCGTACCTCTGGACATTCATCGCCTCGTAAATCCGGAGCCGGAAGTCAGATATGGATGAAATTCAGGAGTTATGTAAGAAATCATAAAACCTTCCATTTGAGCCGAAATTTGTGAAAATCGACCAAGCCATCACTGAGAAAAATGAGTTCGTTCCACTTCAGAGTTTGTGGCCACTATTTCGGTGATTTTGGAAGCACTGGTATACTGGTATAGCCAGAACGGATACATTTAGCCGTCAACTGATAACTTTTCGTGTTTTGCATCACCGCTCTGTATAAATGCTCTTTATCCTGTAGATCCGGAATTGCAAGACGTATCCAGATGAAATTGTATTGTATAACTTGTAATTGGAAATTTTACTCTAATCGTCCTGTAATTCCGAAACCGAAAGTCGGATCGAGATGAAACTCAGAAATTCAGACTATATAACAGAGTTATATCTATATCGTTTCTTGTTTTGATACTTGTTATTTTTTTTTTTCATTTGAGCTACTAATGAAATTAGACTTATATCAACACTTTTTACAAAATTTGCTTTCTGTTATAAACTTGTACAGCTTACTGATAGGGATATTTCTTTTCACATGCATATAAAGAATCAATTTGACAATTTGATCACATGGTAGATGGTTGATCAAGCAAGTTTTATTATAATTTACATCAAGCAGGTTTTATTATAATTTTTATGGCATAGATGTTGTTTTTTTTTGCAATAAATATCCATGCTTTTGATTGTGCGAACAATGAGAGAATCAGTATTTCATTAATTCTGTTACTACGTCACTTTCTAAATTGGTCTATTAGTTCACTAACATCATTATTATCTGAAATGCATCTACCATCAAGGTCATTGCGAAATCGTTCCGTTGATCATCAGCTGAATCAATTAACATTGAGCAAGGCATCAGTATGGATTGTTTCACTTTCAACAGACAAACTCAAAGTCACCGTTCCTAATAAATTCAATTTAAACCGGAAAACAACCCCTGAAAGCAGTAGCACGAGTTGATAAATGAGTCACCATCATAAACCGGTAAATTAACATACAACTATCCATGACAAACTTTGGAGCGACGTTCACTTGAGTTTTACTAGTCGCAACAAGCAAAAAACTTGCTATGCGTTATAACAGTTGCTTAGAAAAACTTGTGTGTTCGTGGTAATAAGTATTTGGAATATTTTTCATCGTCTCGGTCATCAGGTACTATTCTTAATGAACAATGCAGACGATAAGCAAGCAAATCTTACAGATTAACAAACATGTTAAACAAGCTAATCATGGACACAATACATAGTTTAGTACAAAGGAATAAATTAAATTCAATTAATCTAATCAACCAACCATGAGCATATTGCTTTCCCACATTCAGTATTGTAGACAGTAGCTCAACAATTTATGTCTTGAGGCGTAGGCTTTCTGTGCGTTTGAGCATGACATGAAAATCTATAGACATGAAGGTCACTTGATGTTGTATACAGATAAATAATTAATGATTCCACCGTCTGTAATTTCTGGTTGCGTTTTTGACGAGATAATTCAATAACTAATTAATTTGAGATGATCAAAAAAGTAAACGGAAGTTTACCTACTAGTTACAGCTGGTTTTGCTATCCTTACACCCTTACATTATGCGTGAAAATTACATAACCTAAACAACGTATACTGCCATTCAGTGTTTCGTTTAAGACTCAAGTAAATAAGCGTTTGTCAGTGGTTCAAGTAAAATACCTGCATTTTGTAGGGTCGAAGAAAAACTGAAAAGACATAATACTATTTTCATGACATCTAAGTAATTAATACTTCAACCTTCTTCATAGTACAGAACTCGCTAAAACTTGGGAATGGTTCTAAGAGACTATCATATCATATACCAATCGATTCAGCACGACAAATTGAGAAAATCTGTGTGAATCAAACAAATAGGTTGAAATGTCTAAAATTTCTAGACCTATTTTGAATTTGATTAAGTTAAATCTCAATTGATTGGTTGGTCCCCTTTTCAGCCCGAACGTTTTTGATTAAATTTGAGATTAGGTGTTTACAATTTTAGTGATTGAAATTTGAAACATATATTGATACTTAGATAGGTTATGGTACTACCTATCAAACAATATCCACTGAAACGATAACAACATAGCAAGAAAATACATGAGAAAGGCAAAACATGCAAATTTACATCATGATAGATGCACATAAAAGGAATGTCTTATTTAACTGAAACTTTCAAGCCAAAATCGTAAATCGTATCATTTCATAAATTTTTCAGCTAATTTAGTTTCATTTGACAACCAATCTGAAGTAATATTTACTTTCAAATTGTAATAAATGTAGTTTCCTGCCATTACACACGAAAATACGGTATAATTTGATTTCGTTAAGTACCCCATAGCATGTACATTCAGTTTTACGGACAATTTTTCGTTAATCTGGGTCGAAGCGAAATTGTACCCAATTAAATTATTCAACATTGGATCGGGATGCAGTCTGAAATCGTAATTAATTTCTTTTTTTTAATGCGTTTATTTATACCCGGTTTTAACCTTGATAGGTCTTTCGCCAAGTGGTATGAATTTCTTATTAAATTTCGGACGATTAAATTAGATACAACTCCGTATTGATTCATACGCTGTCCGTAAATTGAACGTGTATGAACGTGCCGTGGGCGTAACGTTTTCAGGGTGGCAAACCAATCCTTTTTTTTCATCCAAGTCATCTTTCCGGAAATGGAGCTCAGCTTTTTTTTGTTCGCTTAACTTGCAATGGGGGCTCAAATCTTATTTTACCCCGGGCGTCAAATTTCCGCGGTACGCCACTGATTTGAACAAAAGTTTGTCAAAATCGGTTCAGCCATCTCCGAGAAAACCTAGATTATTTGACACATACACATTGTTCAGCTTGATGAACTGAGTCGAATGGCATATTACACTTGGCCTTTCGGGCCAATTCTTACTAGTCGATTTTTCAAGTGGTTTCATGTACCTTTCTATATGAGCCTGAGCTGGAGCGACTACCACTGGTTGCTATTCCGTTACTTTGTTACGGGATTAGCTGACATTGTACAGAGAATCCCTAGATGACCTAGGATTGGCAAATCATCCTTCTGGAAACTCTAGATATCTAGGGTATAATACCCATCCATCCTTTTTTAGAGTGCGTGATAATCGTTACTATTTTGGTGTGTTATATTATCTCAATATAGGAAAACAAATTAGTTGAAAATACTAAATGGTAAACAAATTATTTATTATTCATGGTAAATTTGAACATTTATTCAACATTGTTATTACCATGATTGTTAGAATTCGTCCAGTTTAGACGAATGTGTCGAGAGAGCAGGAATTTTGAACACTACATGATGAAGTGATATTTAAAATCAATTTAGACACAATTTTCAAATTTTCATTCAACCCAAAGTTTTTAAAACCATAACGCTGATTCTTGGTACTATTACGACAGATGACAGTTTATTTTTTTAAATATTACTGAACAAGCTATTAATATTATCATTTTACAAAATTTTATTAGTAGTATACTTTATTCATCAAGCTAACTAAATAATAGCAAAAATTATCATGAAACTAATATGCGAATGTAGACAATATAAAAATTGTACCAAAAAACAGAACTTTGATAAAATGAAATTTATTAATTTTGTTAGTAAAGCTGTTTAAGTGATTCATAATGCAATTTTTTTAAATTCAAATAAAAACTATCAACACCATTGAATCTTGATGCAGAAGAAATACGAGAGCGAAATCTAATGGCGTTTTCCATTGATAAACATTAGCAGCGTGGATTGCTCTGGTTTTGTACTTTCGAGCAGAAATGACGACGAAACACAAATTACACTTCTGCTCGAAAGTGCAAAACCAAAGCAAATCCATGCCACCAGTGTTTATCAATGAAAAACGGCTGACGATTTTGAATTGATGGGATGATGTTAAAATTTGCTAAACTAATAAGTTTAATAACACGCGGAAAACGTTATAACGAAGAATAAGGTCATATAAAATTGAATGTTTTGAAATTTGAATAATTTCAAAAAAACAGTTAACAACAGATCGTTTTATTTTTTGGTTTACTAGTGCAAGTTCATCTTTACAAACAAACAAAAAGTTTTTTGGACCCTTACAGCTAGTACAGAGATAACAAAATATATAGTGAAATATTAAATTTTTGATGTCAATTCTATTGTAATAACAAACAAACAAATTGTGATCTTATTTATCATGTGAGTCAAAGGCGTTGTCACACAACATAACAGTTCAACTTGTTCAGTTCACTTAGATATCGAACACTTTGTTTCTCAACGATAATTGATGGAAAGATCTAGAAAAACATGCAACCGGTTTATTTTGTCGTAGATTTGTTATGGAAATTGCCCCACAAGATCTACAACAAGGTGCACCTGGTTGGTCGCTGAGGCGATTCCATTTTTTACTTCTCGTTGATATATTTGATAATTTATAACGATTAGTGTGTAATAACGTCAACCTACACACGCTACTGAATTGAAGGCTGACTTTCCAGATGTGTGTGTGTGTATGTCACTAATAAGTTATATCTCTGAAAAAACCGAACATTCGTTAACGGTAAAGTAACGTGCTTCACTAATTGTATGAAATAAAAGTCAGTAAATTGCATTTTGCACATTCCACATTGCGTATGCTGCATCCAACATTCGGTTCGTTTGCTATAGTATACTACGACAAAAGATATTACAAGAAGCAATTGCAGTTCATACCCTTCCGTTGGGTGTGTTAGCAATCGTCAATTATGCCCGGCAACGAATACCTTATGCTTTTTCAATGGAAACATATTTCTATTCTTATGTGCAATTGAATCTATTGTATCGATTGTGTAATATACGCGAGCTTGCATATTTTCAGTATTGCACCACAAAGAGCACTGTTGGACATTGTCTTCATTGATTCGATCTTACCTCGAAGCACATCGGCAGGAATCAGTCGTTTGTAAATTCGAAGACCTTCTTCTTCCTCCTTATCCTTCGCTGGCTCATCGGCACCGAATACACAGACTGCACAAAAAGCAATGACTACTCCAAAAGTGAATAACTTCATGATTACGATTTGTCTTCGAACTACAAAAAAGCACAACTCTTATAAACACTTTGTTTTGCACGAGTAATTCTCTAATAGACGTTAATCAATGTGTTCTGTACAGTAGTATCCCGGTGGAATCTACAAGTTTAACTGGCGTAACGTAATTGATCACACGCTTACGAACAATGATATCACCATTCAAAATTTAGTGTTTTATTAGTTGCACAATGTTCTACGAAGGTGAACCGCGATGCTTTCTGCTACCTGGCAGCGCACCCGCAAGCACGACAAGAACAAGCTGCGTAATTTAAAGAGACGTGGACCCAGTGAAAGTCGGTTCAGAAATAAGCTCGGGGATAAAATAATCGGTCGTATTTATAGTAGTAAAAGGAATGACCAGAGCCGACAACCAGACCCGCGATTTCCCAGTCTGCTATATTCGTTGCAATCGGTTTGTTTCTACTGCATACAAGCAGCTTTTCTGCCTTTGGTTTGGGTGGCACCGAGATGTGAATTAGTGGAGGGGACAAACTTCAATCAT
This sequence comes from Malaya genurostris, assembly GCF_030247185.1. NCBI lineage: Eukaryota > Metazoa > Arthropoda > Insecta > Diptera > Culicidae > Malaya > Malaya genurostris. The sequence goes on along the minus strand of NC_080571.1, from coordinate 125,966,764 downwards.
TTACTAGGTTTTCGGAGTGCAAGCTAAACAGAGAAATAATGTTTATATGTGCCGACAACCTTATTGAGCAGCGTCTATACAATATATGATACATATAAGAAAATACTTCAGAAATCATCAGAAACATTAGTTTTACCTTATTGGCTTGATAACTGATGAGTTTAAATTATTACACCAAAGTGACATTTTTAGTTTATTAGGTTGTAAACCACTTCGCGAATGATTTGAATTTTTGGTTAAAATTTGACATTTTGATAGTTGTTTTTATCGAGCAGTTAAATTTGACTAAATATTCGACCCAATTAAAAATTTGACGAATGGAAGGTTATTTGTATTTATTTTGCATTAAAAATAATGTTAAGTAGCATAATTATTGAAATACAGTGAACAGAAGAAGAACTGGAGAAGAACTTCGAGACAAACTTCATTCAACTGACGTTACATTTTTACATAATTTTTGAAAAAAAAAACTAAAACTTGGTTTTCTATGAAGAATTGTTTTCGATATCTGAAAATATCTATCAAACGTTCAAAAAAAATTATAAAGTAAATAAATTCCACAATTATGATTTCATTTACCCATTTTTTTTCAAACAGCCAACATTTCTTTGGTAAAACTATATTCTAGCTTAAATCAAGCGTGAATAATGAAATAAATAACTAATCTTCTGTCAGATTTTATCTGGAAGTCAAAATTATTCTCGAAATGGTTCACAGTCTTAATAAAAAACAGATTCTCCCGGTGACTGATTTCTGAAATATCACAAATTTCATCAAATAACCTCAGGGGCCGTTCAAAAACTATTTAGATCACAATTAGGTACTTTTAAAGCACCCTGTCCCCCATCTACAACAATTCTGAAAGTCTACAAATACTTCGTTTTTACAAAACATGATGGATATTTTTTTAATCAATTCTCGTTGGCAAGTTGTATTACTACGCCTCTGATATATTTGAATAGGATTTGATCCAGTGTAATTCAACCAAGTATCGAAAAAAAAGCCCCGAGAACACTCCGAGTAGTGTGTCAGATTAAAAAAATAGATTGCTGTTATTTTTATGAATCACGTCAAAATATGTAAACAATACATGGATGAAAAGTTTTTTTTTGAAGTGATTGAAAAGTTACACGACCGGCTGGGCCCGCTCAACTTTTTAACACATTTGTTATGATTTTCTCTAATCATCTCTAGCAGGTCTGGCAAAATCACCGAAAATCAAAAATCATTGTTGATCTAACATAACTGCTGATCTTAAGATTACTAATAGCATACATAAAAACCCTTCCTAATCCATCTAGTGGTGTGATAATGCCTTTCTCTTTCTTCAGTCTTATGAAAATATTTTTTATCCTTTCATTAAATAATTTGTGACATTAATTTGGGCTCATTTTGACAACAATTATTGACGTTGATTTGAGTAGTTCAAAAAAGCATGCTTCAGTGTTTCTGTCATATACCATTTTTCAAACCAAGCGCATGACATTTGCGTTGCCTATTTGTATAAGAAGGGCGCTGCTAACCTAAAAAACTTTTTGAAAAAATCGACTTTCTGGGACTTTTTCTAAGTTCCAGAAAGTTGATTTTTTCCAAAAAAATGTTTTAGAATGACACTAAATCTCGACATTTCATGCAATTCTAAGACTTTTGGCATCAAAACAAAATTTTTGATTTCGAACAACGCGTTTTGTCGGTTACGTCACTTGTATAATCGTATCTCTGGAACCAAAAGTTTGATCTTTGAACTTGATCAATGGCCCGTAAGTAGCTTTCAAACGAGAATAAGTTTGTTAAAATCGGTTCAGCTATCTCTGAGAAAATTGAACGGTAAAAATATCTTCGGAAAGTGCATACAAATGCACACACAAACATTTTCCGATCTTATCGAGCTGTGTCGAATGGTATATAACACTATGGGTCTCCGAGGCTCCGTTCGAAAGGCGGGGTTTTCAGCAATTCTAATACCTTTCTATGGAGAAAAGCAAAAATCACTACTGATTTCATCACAAGTGATCTTAGCCAAGAAAAAAATCATCGTTTCGTTATCACAACTGATCTAAGTGATTTCGATTATTGTATAATCATGATCATGTCAAGCCAGGATCAATCAGGATCTAACTTCTAAAAAATCATTACTGATTCGATCGGAAATAATTGATGTAGAAAATCGTTTCTGGTGTAATCAGCTAAAGTGAACAGAGGGGTGAGTAAATTAACGATGTTTATAAATTTTGCAGTATTGAAAGATGATGCCTACAAACGGTTGAACTAAAGTTATGCATAGATCATTTTAATCAATTTATATGACCTTGGGTGCACCAATTACTGGGAATTATCAATTTTCCAATTTTCAGGAATCTAATGATAGGTGATAAGCAAAGGTAGATTCTCAAGTAGCAATATTAACTTATCGAAAAAATAAATTTAACATTATTCGAAATTTCAATGATGTCCTACAATAGTTATAGGATTGTTATTGATGTTAGATATGTTCAGAAATATTTTGAACATATTAAAATATATTAAGTTTCACAATGCTACCGAAAAAAATCATTGTAGAACAACTTTGAGTTTTGTGCAGTTCATGTTGCAATAGCAGCTATAGAAATTCTGCAAAGATTTTCACATCGTCGTGTAAAAAGGAAGTAACTATAACAATTGTGCAACTTATTAAAATTGTTACTAATGGTTATGTACCGAAATGACTATAAATCTGTTTTTTTTAAGTAAAATATGTGAGCGAAATGATACTCTCCGCAAGGTAAATAAATTGATAATTTTTCATTTTTAGACAAAAATGACAATAAATTAAAAACTTGCAATTAAAAAAAATGAACTCAGAACTTACAAACTTAAGAACAGTATCATCAAAGTAGCCGAAATACAACATCACATACGCAATGAAAGCAAATTCAATCAGAAAACTAGGTTTGCTCTTTGCTGAAGTAATGAAAAGACCTGACATCACTCTAGTCCTAGTAAGACAATCAAAGGCGATTGATATAGTTTCATTTTGACATTCTTTGTGCTGTATCACTATAGTGATGTTCTATAAACTCACACACTATTATAAATGAATATTCGCATGATTATTAGTCATACAGCGATTTTAACTGGAACATTATGATACTCTGATTTTGGATTTTGCCAAAGCAATATTCAATTGAAACACCCTGTTTTAATCTACCTAGTAGTGTAATGATGCCTTTCTCATTAATATTTCAGGAGAAATCGATGCTAGTTTCATATTGAATATTTCGAATATCTATTTTCCGAACCGGAATCTGAAGACTGTCGCAGTTGCAGTAATTTTTTACAGCCATCAAATAGTCAGGACTACAAGTTCAAATAGTTTTACAATGGTTCGGACCTCCAGGTTGGTTTTCACAGTGATTTCAATATGAGAAAGGCGAAAATTACATTCTGAACATTGATTACAGAGATAAAACATTTTGTTGTAATTTCAGCTGGTTGATTCACTATTGCACTATTTTCATTAAATCCAATTGAACGCTATTTAGCATTTGATTGACTGAAAAAAGGGAACAAAGGAGTTTGTTGTCTTGAGCACCCAGCATGCGCAGCGTTTGAGCGCTTGTTTGTCCATTTAGGAATTAGCCGAAATTTGTGCTAGGACACATAACCGTTTTTATTATTTTTACGTTTCGTCTTTGACTCATCAGTGCAGAGCAGTGCAAATTGAACTGCTTAGTGCTAAACTCAGCAGTTCAATTTGAACCGCTAAGCACAAAATTTTTCTAGCCCCTAAATGAACAAACCTGCATCGGCCAGAAATACTCGAAAACACGTTTTCGTTCGGCACGTCAGAAAAGACATTGCACTTCGTTGCAAAACAAACAGTGTTCTGTAAGTAGCAGAAACATTACGTCTGCTTATCGGTTTAAATTGAGCTGCCGAGTTTAGTACTAAGCAGTTCAATTTGATTTGCTCTGCACTGATGAGTCAAAGACGCTGTGTTTATTGGGTCGATATTTTGCTAAATTTCGCAGCACCGATCAGGGGTGATAACGCTGCCCCAATATCATTGTTACGCCATTTGCGAACGTGCTTCTCCCGTCAGTTGGTGGTGCCCCCATCGAGCAGTCAAAAGGTCACTGCGCCAATGGAACGAAGAGGAAGCAGGAACCGCTGTCAAACTGAAAAAGTTGAAAGTCACGGTGCAGTATCAGTACAGTACAGTGCAGTGAAGTACTCTTTACTCTTATTACTAGTGATTACATACTAAAAGTGAACTTTAAAACATAGGTACGGAATCTAAAATCTTATTCTATTGAATTGTTATTTATATTACAAACTAATTACTGAACTGAATTACCTAACACTAAACCTAAACTATTCTAACCTATATAGCCTGAACACCTGCGTGTGAACAACAGTTGAACGAACCATAGTAAGCGAGAAGAAGAAAACTAAACGTAAGCTAAAATTTCTTATAAATATCTTTTTCTAACTGTTGAAATTCTGCAGGAAATTAAAATTTAAATACCTAAAACAAAAGGTGTTTTTATTCATGTTTCGGAAGCAGTTGTGTTGTCAGTGAGAACAACAATTTTTAATTTCGTTTACTTGGATTATAACGGTGCTGGCAGAGCTGATAGAGGCGATAAAGTTCTGATCTGGGCTTGGATTGTTTACTGAAGGATGTCTGCAGAACAAACTGATGTAAGGGCAGGTAAGACAGGTGAACAGCTAGAACTCGGGAATGAATCAAATAAAGATAATTCTCTCACTAACGTCCCCCCACCTAAACCGTCTAGTTCAAATGAAAAATCTCCCCTGGTCAATGAATTCCCCGGTGCGATCGCCGCGTTCGAGTCGAATAGTTGCCGTATGTGTCAAAACGTCGATAATAGCCGTATGGTTCAGTGTGATTCGTGTGATAATTGGTATCATTTCGAGTGTGTAGGAGTAACCCAGGAGATCGAATACAACGATTGGAAATGCTGTAAATGTGCGAACGCGAAGGCAGTCCAGATGTTCTCGAGCTCGAAACGGAATCCTGCGCGAACTGGAAAGACCAGTAAAAGCAACACGAAGGAGAAGAAGTCGACAAAACTGACGAAAAGCTCCCCGAACCAGGTGAAAAGGACAGACAAACAACTTAGAAATGCGAACCGAAAGAAGAAAGCTGAAGGAAAAGCGGATAAAGTTAAACCGGAAGAAAAATTGGAAGAGGAAGCAAAGGAAAATTGCAGTTTGAAGCAGGACATTAAATCATTAGTGTCGAATTCTTCACGAAAGTCGGAGCGAGCGGTGCTGGCGCTGAAAATGAAGCGGCTTGAGGCCGAGCAGACTCTTTTGGAAGAGGAGATGAAGCGGAAAAGGGAAATGTTAGAGAGAAAGTTTTCATTGTTGGAGGACATGGCTGAAGCTGAGGAACGTAGCAGTACTCATAACAGCCGTGCTAGTGTTCAGCGCAGTTCAGATGCCAAAGTGCGCTCATGGCTGACGGAGAACGATTCGAATAATCCGAATGATTCGCAGTCGAGTATTTCGGGATCGACCAGTGATAGTGAAAACGAAGATGGAAGTTCAACAGATAAATACACTACCACAGAAGGAGAGGACGAAGTAAAGTTATTTCAGCCACCAAAGCAGTCGACTCCCGTGGGTTCTCAGAATTTCTCGAAGAATCGTTACCATCAGTCCGCTAAAAGACGTACGAGTCTTACGAGAAAACAGATAGCAGCTCGTCAAGTAGTACCTCGCGATCTTCCGAAATTTGCTGGTAATCCAGAAGAATGGCCGATGTTTTTGTCAACGTTTGAGAGCACATCTAAGATGTGCGGTTATACAGATGAGGAAAACATGATTCGACTTAGAAGTTGCTTGAGGGATGAAGCCTTCAACACTGTCCGTAGTCTGCTTATGATGCCATCGACTGTGCCGAAGGCAATCAGTACATTGAAGTTACGTTTCGGACAGCCCCAAATAATTATCAATACGCTAAGAGCAAAGGTGCTAGGAATGCCACCGATCAAGCCGGACGCAATGGATAAGTTGATCGATCATGCGTTAGCCGTGCAGAATCTGTGTAGTACAATCGACGCGTGCGGAAGAAAGGAGTACAAACGAGATGTCACTCTACTGAATGAAATAATCGGAAAGCTGCCATCGTCTCTGAAGCTGGAATGGGCAAGATACCAACGAAAAACTGCGAAAGTGAATTTATTTGTGTATAGTGAATGGATCTACGATATTGCAGAAGATGCTTGCTTGGTGTGCGGACTACAAGGAGGAGATAAATACGTTGACTCTCGTAGTAAATCGAAGGGAAAGGCGTTCCTAAACACTCACTCCGACTACTCACCGTTAGAAACAGCTAAGCAGTATCCGCCAGAGTCCCAGAAACCAGGACATAGTCGCGAAATGACACTAGCTGATACGAGTAAGTGCTGCTTGATCTGCAAGGGAAGCTGCAAGAACGCAGGAAAGTGTCCACGATTCCAAGGTTTATCGTACGATGCAAGGTGGGACGCTGTTCGGGAGTTTAGGATTTGTCGTAGATGTCTTCGGCAACATGGCGGTAGGTGTGACGCGAAGCCATGTGGGAAGAATGGTTGCACCTTCAAACATCACCAGTTACTGCACAAAGAGTTGGTGGTTGTTACCGAAAGCGCTGATAGAAAGTCTTCAATGAAAGAGGAAACGAATGTTAACACTCATCTGTCGAGTTCCGGAGTCAGAATGTTCCGCTATTTACCGGTTACACTGTACGGAGCCACGAAGCAGGTAGAATGCTACGCGTTTCTAGACGATGGTTCGGAGTTGACACTGATCGACCAGAATCTGGCGGAAGACCTAGAGGTAGATGGAAAACCTAAGCCGCTCTGTCTGAAATGAACTGGTGGTACTCAACGGTTTGAATCCGAATCTCGCAGTGCTGATATCGTAGTTAGCGGACATTCTGGGCGTAAGTTTGTGCTAGATGATGTGCGTACAGTGGAAGATTTACAGTTACCAGTTCAATCACTCGATGTCGATATTCTTAAGAAGAGTTACCCGTATCTTTGCGATATTCCCGTAGCGTCGTACAAAAACGTTCGTCCGCGTATCCTGATAGGATTGAAACACGCCAGAATAACATTGGTTCGTCGCAGTCGTGAAGGCAAGATAGGTGAACCGATCGCCGTGAAAACACATCTAGGTTGGACGATCTATGGAAGCAGTAACCTACCGGATCCTGATGGAACAGCACATCGTATCTACCACATTTGCGAGTGCAACCACTCTTCCGACGACAGTCTTCAGCGTCTTCATCGTGCCGTTAAGAGTTTCTTCAGCCTGGAAAGTTTGGGCATTTATAAGCCGGAGAAAATCCAGCCATCCACTGATGAAGAGCGATCGCAACGTTTACTACAAACACTAACATGTCGTGTTTTAGGCCAGTATGAAACAGGATTACTTTGGCGTTATGACGAGATCCGTTTGCCCGACAGCAAACCTATGGCACTAAGTCGATTGAGGTGTCTAGAGAAACGCTTGGATCGTGATCCAGAATTGACCCGCGTTCTTCGGGAAAAGATGGCAGACTATATAGCGAAGGATTATGTTAGGAAATTAACAGCCGAAGAACTCGAAGAGAAGCAGCAACGAGTGTGGTATTTACCAATCTTCCCTGTTATTAACCCGAATAAACCCGGAAAGGTGCGAATTGTCTGGGACGCGGCAGCATCCGTCCACGGTGTTTCTCTAAATTCAGTACTGTTAACTGGACCGGATGAATTAACTTCACTTCCTGCTGTGTTATGCCAGTTTCGTGAATACCGTATTGCAATATGCGGAGACATCCGCGAAATGTTTCATCAGGTGCGCATCCGTTCGGAAGACCAACACTGTCAACGCTTTCTATGGCGAGAAAATCCTGAACAGGAGCCAAGTACGTATATCATGAAGGTTATGACTTTTGGGGCATGTTGTTCCCCAAGTACAGCGCAGTTTGTGAAGAATCGTAACGCTGAGCGGTTTCAAGAACAATATCCGGCAGCCGTCGATGCAATAATCAGGAAACATTACGTTGATGATATGTTGGCTAGTGAGGAGTCGGAAGAAGCTGCAATTGAGCTTGCTATGGCTGTGCGGCTTATTCACGCAGAAGGCGGATTCGAGATCAGAAACTGGTTGTCGAACTCTCAACGTGTCACAGCTGCGTTACGCGGAGAAACAGCGGTGCACAAGGATTTGGATCTAGCGACAGAGTTAGCGACGGAGAAAGTGCTAGGAATGTGGTGGGACACATCGAACGATCGATTGACATTCAAGGTATCTTGGACTCGCTTCGATGAAGCTCTGCTGATGGGAACCCGTCGGCCTACTAAAAACGAAGTGCTTCGAGTTTTGATGACCATATTTGATCCGCTAGGTTTGATCTCCAATTATTTAATGCAACTTAAAATAACTCTACAGGAAGTGTGGCGCTCCGGAGTCCAGTGGGGAGAATTGATCAAAGACAAACAGTTCGAAGCATGGAAAAACTGGGTCACGCTTCTTCCTTCTTTGGAACGCATCAGCATACCGCGATGCTTTCGTAAGCAAACGACGGCTAGCAAGTCAACCGTGATTCAGCTACACGTGTTTGTTGATGCTAGCGAGAACGGTATGGCAGCCGCTGCGTACTTGCGCTTCCAGGATACGAAGAATATCGAATGTACGCTACTGTGTGCAAAGACCAGAGTTGCTCCGCTTAAATTCCTATCAATCCCAAGACTTGAGTTAACTGCAGCAGTGATTGGAACAAGACTCGTTAACAGTTTGGTCACAGAACTATCGTTAGAAATTTCTAAGCGTTTCTATTGGACCGATTCCCGCAACGTTCTTTGCTGGTTACAGTCGGATCATCGTCGATACAGCCCCTTTGTAGCAGCTCGAATCAGTGAAATATTGGAAACGACAGAGGTATCAGAGTGGAGATGGGTGCCAACTAAGCTGAATGTTGCAGACGATGGAACCAAATGGCAGAGACGACCTGATATGAGTCCCAACAGTAGGTGGTTTAACGGTCCGAAGTATTTACAACTGTCGGAAGAGTTCTGGCCTCCCATAGTGCACAAGAACAGTGTGACTGACGAGGAGCTACGTCCTAGTGTTCTCCTTCATCATCAAGTATCATCACCAATGATTTCCGCTAGTAACTTCTCCAGCTGGAAGCGACTGTTGCGTGTGACCGGATACGTAATTCGATTTGTGACAAACTTACAACTTCGTGTAAGAAGGAAGGACCTAATCACCGGTTCATTGTCCAGCGAAGAGCTCCAGCAGGCAGAGAAATACCACTTTAAGAGTGCGCAGTTTGATGTTTCTCCTGACGAAGTCACCTTGCTACAAATTGATAGGCAGCAATCGGAGTCGTCGAAATCTATATCGAAAAGTAGTGCTGTTTATAAACTGTGCCCCTTTCTTGATACTCACGGTGTGATGAGAATGAAAGGGAGAGTCGACGCGTGTGAGTTTCTGCTCGAAGATGCAAAAAATCCGATAATCCTACCTCGATTGCATCCCGTTACACGTCTCATTCTAGCGTACTATCACGAAAAGTTCCACCATCAAAACCATCGAACGGTCTTGAACGAAGTAAGGCAGCGGTTCTACGTTCCTCGATTGCGAGCTTTACTTACGAAAACTCGAAGTAGTTGTCAACGATGCAAGATTCGGGATGCCGTCGCGAATCCACCTGCTATGGCTGACCTTCCACCGGCAAGGTTAGCTGCCTTCACACGTCCGTTCGCTCATACTGGAATAGACTATTTCGGTCCTATCGAAGTCGTACTGGGAAGAAGGGTTGAGAAACGGTGGGGGGTTCTACTGACTTGTCTTACAATCCGAGCTGTTCACCTAGAAATTGCCCATTCTTTAACTACTGATTCGTGTATACTTGCCCTTCGAAACTTCATTGTACGTCGTGGAGTGCCAGTTTCCTTCTACAGTGACAGAGGAACGAACTTTATCGGAGCAGATCGCGTGCTACAGGAAGCGTTGCAGGTGGTGAATCAGGAAAGGCTTATGCAAGAGTTCACAAGTGCTCAAACCTCATGGCACTTCAATCCTCCGGTATCACCGCACATGGGCGGCAGCTGGGAGCGACTGATACAGACAGTGAAACGTAACCTGGGGGAGATCGTTGGTGGTCGCAGACCGACTGACGAAGAGCTGAAGAACGCGCTCATCGAGATCGAGGGAGTCCTGAACACAAGGCCACTCACGCATGTTCCAGTTGATGCTGAATCTGCAGCAGCTCTGACGCCGAACCATTTCTTACTCGGATCGTCCGATGGTTCAAAGCCGTTGACGCTGTACAGTGAGAACGTAGCAGTTTTACGACATGGGTGGGAACTATCCCAAGTCATTGCGAATCGATTCTGGAAACGATGGCTTCGTGACTATCTACCGGAGATAACCAGACGAACCAAATGGTACCAGAAAACTAAACCTATTGAAGTCGGCGATATTGTAATTATTGCTGATCCAGATCATCCCAGAAACTGTTGGCCACAGGGTCGCGTCATCGGTGTGACTAACCGTGACGGTCAGGTAAGACGTGCGACAGTTCAAACGGTAAAAGGGGTCTACGAACGTCCAGCCGTGAAGCTAGCTGTGTTAGACGTCCGAAGCAAAGCAGAGTAGGCTGCAACTAAGTGCAGCATACTGGGGGGGAGTGTTACGCCATTTGCGAACGTGCTTCTCCCGTCAGTTGGTGGTGCCCCCATCGAGCAGTCAAAAGGTCACTGCGCCAATGGAACGAAGAGGAAGCAGGAACCGCTGTCAAACTGAAAAAGTTGAAAGTCACGGTGCAGTATCAGTACAGTACAGTGCAGTGAAGTACTCTTTACTCTTATTACTAGTGATTACATACTAAAAGTGAACTTTAAAACATAGGTACGGAATCTAAAATCTTATTCTATTGAATTGTTATTTATATTACAAACTAATTACTGAACTGAATTACCTAACACTAAACCTAAACTATTCTAACCTATATAGCCTGAACACCTGCGTGTGAACAACAGTTGAACGAACCATAGTAAGCGAGAAGAAGAAAACTAAACGTAAGCTAAAATTTCTTATAAATATCTTTTTCTAACTGTTGAAATTCTGCAGGAAATTAAAATTTAAATACCTAAAACAAAAGGTGTTTTTATTCATGTTTCGGAAGCAGTTGTGTTGTCAGTGAGAACAACAATCATGTTCATAAAATCTAACAATTTTCGTTATGATGTTCGTAGATGATTATGTAAACGGTTATCACCGACGATTATTATTGGTGATGGTAGCTGTTTTTTTTGAGAATTGTAATGCCAACACAGGGTTTTAGAAACTCAATTTTTAACAACATGTTTTCTTGTCAACAAAATTTTATAATCTTACGTATTTGTCTAGATCTGTGGTGTTCTTGCTAAATCTACCAAATGTCTCCATGTAGATCGGTCTATGGTCACTCTTCGTTAGCCATTCAAGGCATAGATATTCGGTCATACCACAAATAAATATCCAGACTAGACACTAACGAAGTTTTTGTGGTGTACATCACGATCCTTCGTGATCAAACTAGCATCAATGATGTTGAACTGGCATCAATGATGCTGAACTGGCAGCGCTGATGAGTTCCCACCACCGCTTGTTTACAATGCAATTGTCAAATTCTCAAGCTGCTAGAATGCAGCTGTTTCTGTTGATGCAGAATCTCGTACCGCTACAAAAAACATTCTCAAACATCTATTCTGAATACATGGAATATTGTGCACTTCCGGTAAAACCCTCAACGAGTGAACACGTCGTATCGTGTTAGTGCAGTGAAAATTCGAGTATTTCGCGAGAAATAAAGGATTTTCATCCGTACTTCGGTGACTCCACGTTGTCACATAGCGAGGGTTTCACTTGTAGTCCAGTGAAAAGAAAGTCCATTGGACTATAAACGAAAACTAATTGGCAATATAGCTAAATCGCTGTGCCATCAATCGGCGTCATCTCGAGTGAGGTGACGCACCAGAAGTGAAGAAGAAGAAGGTATATTGTGTAAGCGATATTTGTAATGTGAATAGAATCAACTTTATTACACGAACATCGTAGTTTTTCATTTGTATTCGCGCCATTAATTTGGTAGGGATTGTTCACCTCTGAGAAACTTTACATCAAACATAGATTAACACAGGTTTCAATATCTGTTTATTCTAGTTGAAGACACATTCCCTCGAATCACAAACGAGCTTGTAGTTGCTGTCTTTTAACACACCAGTTAAATATATTTCGTCGTATGTCTAAGCCGCAAACTATTTGTGATAACAATCGAATTTCAGAATAGGTAAAATAAAAATCAAGTTGTTTTAAGTATACAATATGCTTCACTTGGGTATATTTTGAAGATTTTAAGCCAATCATCACAATCCGGAACTGAAAAAGCACAAAAATTAAAAAAAATTTAATTCTGATTTTTATGCATACTGGATTGTTTGTTGTTGTTGACAGCAGGTTTCGTAACTCACGATACACTTCTAATTGAAATTCAATCAAAACAATCAATTTTACGCTCCGCCAAGTAGTGAGTGCGGTCATTATTGAAGGTACCCGAAACACTAAAAAATTATTCAAAAAATTTTCAAAACTTCTTCGTCAGGTCTATATTATTTGTCTTTGGTCATACCTTGGGAAGTCAATCGATTTTCGGTTCCATGTGTCGTGTTTCCTATTGTAGTCCTTCATTCATCGCTTAGGCCGTTGCCGATTCGTATCACTTGCTAGATTATTCGTAATGGATGTTTTCTGGGCTGGTTGGTAGATCTACACTATCGGTCAAAAGGTTGGGTCCTTTTTATAATGTTTATGAAACGTTCCAAAATCCATGTTTTGTTCTGTTTTTGGCTCTTTCTTTGTAACATTCTCATTATTGCAATTTGGAAGCAATTTTTTTGCTATTTAGAAGCAAATCTTCATCTTTCGCCACAATAGCTGCTCGTGTCTCTACAACTAGCTTTGCTTTTCGACCCATTTCGCTACTAATGAAACATGAATATAATTTCATTATAAAACATGTCAGTAACTATATACTACTCACATTTTTAAAACGAGATGATATTTTTCGAATTACGTCGATTTGCATAAAACATATGATCGAGTCATTATGATTTCGAATGCGAAATATGTTCTATTCGTCTTTTTGCATAGAAAGATGTAACAAACAATTGTAAATATAACGCTTGAAGTGAGTTTTTGCAGCACAAGGATGTATCACATAATAGATACTAGATACAACAAGTTAGAACACGTTCGTGCTTGATCTACAGGCCTTGTAAAGGGCGACCACTCCACTCTGACACTGTCTTCCACTCTGACTGGTAACAAGACGCACTTGCTTGACAAAATCCAATGAGTAGCCAACGTAATTGATTAGAATTAAAAAATAAAATAAGTGGGCCCAAACTTTTTACCGGTAATGTATCTCAACCGCCTGTCCTGCCGGAGGATCATGATGGTTTCACAAAAGTATCAGTAACAATATATGTATATGAACTTTATCAAATACAAAATAAAAAAGCACTTAGCAACTTTCAAACGAGCCCAAATTAATCGAATGTTCCATATTCGAGAGATATGTGCGAATTATCGGTTACATCTCCAGAACCAGAAGTGTCAGCTATGCTATTTAAAATAATTTTTAGACTTGATGTGGGCTATATTTTTACTTTCAAAAGAGCATAAGATTGTCTAAATGACTAGAGCGTTTATCGACAAAATTGTGCGGTTAGAGAAACGCGCTTGGTCGGTTTTTCTTTGGATTTCTTCGGAATGGGAAGTGGTCACCATAAATGATTTGAATGTGTTGTGCGACTATATAGCTTTCAAACAAGCGAAAAAATACGTTTGTCGGATAAGTTACTCCATGAGCTTTTTTATCTTTACAAAGAGCCTAATAGAAGCGTTCAAATGAGCCTAAGATTGCTGAAATCGGTTTGACCATCTTTGGTTTTCGGGTTACACTGCTTGAAAAAAGTGCGGTTTTCGGGTTACGCTCAAAACCAGAACTGTCAGTTATTTGATCTTCGATCTCGATAAAAGTCCCAGCAGTATCAACATCCGCTTCCGCATCCGACAAATTTTAGGCTTTGGCATCCACCGGTCTATTATTATGAGAGTGTGTGATGAGAAATAGTAAGTTATATATTCAAACACGTACACTAACATGTACCTGACTTTTGTTGTTTCCGGATATTTTGTTTTGATAAGTGACTGAAAACATTCTAACGACTAAAACAGCCATCCAATGCTTATATAAATTTTTTAACACATTTTATTCTAAATCCACAACGACAACAAACTCCTGAATCAATACAGATAGAGTATCCGTTAAAGACAACACTCTATAGAGAAGTGTGTTTCTTCACCCATTATTAAGCATTTTACAAAATCATTGTTCGATATTGGGCCGTATGAATAAAAAGTAGCAAGCTTGAATTTCGGTAATAAATGCTACGTGTGGATCACGTTCCAGAACAACTTTCGAACATGCTAAAAACTGTAGTGTTTACTACAATTTTTCGGGAGGTAGCTCTAGAGATTCTTACTCGTGTGCTTGCTGATAAAGTGAAGTTGAAAAATTAAACAAAGCAGTATTTTCGCAGCAGTAAGTATGTTTCTTGCTTTGTACATGCTTGTCTAGTTTTTCCAGCTCCGTGGCGATACTGAATGCAGTAAATGCTCAAATTCGGAAGTAGCATTAACTACATGTTCGAACTTGTTGTCTTTTCACACCAAACCGCGTTATATTCTGTGGACTTTGCTGTGGATTTTACTACATTTCATTCATACGGTCTATTGTATCAAGCAAATCACATATGAAGACATAGGGTTATAGTACCAATAGTCATCTCATACTTTCAAACAACGAATTGTGATAAAAACAATAAATGTGATAAATACAATGTCTTTGTTTCGGTTGTAAGAAGTAATACCGCAGAAAAAAAACGCTCGACAATTGTGCAATACTACTGTTATAGCAACGCGAACACTCCAAGTGAATGTATCTATTTTCGCCTTACCCTTGGAGTAATGGATCGAACAGAGATAGCAGATCTCACTGTACGTTATGGTTTTAGTATATGAGATGAATAATAGAGCTAAGATGAATGAGGGTACCGTTACCCTAAATGAAAATGGTATTATTGAATAATCGGCTCAAACGAGTCTTAACTAGGTTATGAGACCGTCTCTCCGACATAACCTATAGATGTTTGTACTAAGCATATCACGGATACAATTTGTGGCTGGGTTAATGAAATCTGCTAGGACGATAGGAAAACTTTTCTGTAAGTAGTCATAGCAGACCCTTGCTTCAATTCTACACTGAGCCCTTGATAAGATTTGGTTCTATGAGCTTCTATTTTAAATCAACACACAAACGTTCCTAGGCTATGGTGCCCACTTGGTCCTTGTTTTTTGTGCTGATTCAAATAGAGTACAAAAAATTGTTCTTATAATGTATGTTCATGGTTGTGTCTTATAGTTTTAGTCATTGTCGTAGATATGTTTTTATGATAATGTATATTGTGTGCTTGTGTTTCTTAGCTATCGTTTGAACGTCAGTCAGTGTTGTCAGTTATATAGAGATAATGGTAATAGTAATAGTAATAACAATGATAACATTTTTTAGAATGGGTATACCTGTTGAGCACTTAAAACGCCCGAAATTTTAACCGTGCTTTTTCTGGTTTCAAGATGTTTATTTTTTTATACATACTCATCTTATTTGTATTATTTCTCCATTATTTATCTGTCTCTTTATTATTCTTTCTTTGTAGTCTGCATCATTTTCTTCTTCAAGTTTTAGAGCTTTTCTCAGCTCGATTCTCCTGTTTTCTCTGTCTGCTCACCTTCTTCCTTCACACCAACCCCAAACAACCCTAGTACATTTGTGACAGCCATCAACAACAATGAAATATTCTCCTTAACGAAACCATTAGTATCCCATGTTGAACAACAGTAACATCGAACCTACGGACTGGAGCTTGAATAGCGAACCAATACTCCCTCTAAATTTGTTGGATAACAATAAAAACGCCTTTCATCCCAGGAAGAAGCCAACGAGATCCAGCAATGAAAAAAAACATTTTTCTATTGTTAAACGTTGAGTAAAATGAGTCGAAACAAAAACAGTATGAAAAAAGAAACAGACACTACCTGCTATTTGATTTCGGCTTTGTAGAACCTACTAAAAACTCGAGGTTTTTGTTTTTTATGTTTAAATATCTCTAGAACGGATGCTTTTAGGAGAAATGTCGTTATGAGCAAATTAATTTCTTTTAATCCTAATTTTATAGATTAAAAGAAATTAATTTAAGTATCGATATGACTACTTTCTAGAAAAAAAAACTTGATTTTAGCTGTAACTTTGATAGTTTTCAATTTACACTAACCAAATTTGCATCACAATGTGAATTTTCAGTGAAGGGTTAAAAAAATATAAAAAAATATTAATGACATGTTTCTTCTTATTTTTTGTTTTTCGGTTGGTTTTTGAAAAAGTTTTCAACTTTTTTCACATTTTTTATGAGTTCTCAATCGGATTCACTCTCGTGAACTTTCAGTGAAGGGTTAAAAAAATATAAAAAAAATATTAATGACATTTTTTTTTCTCATTTTTTGTTTTTCGGTTGGTTTTTGAAAAAGTTTTCATCTTTTTTTTACATTTTTTATGAGTTCTCAATCGGTTTCCTACAACTTCTTCTTGAACACTATTTTTGAACAATTCGCAGTTTTTGAGTAATCACGAATTGAAGAAAGTGCATGCAAAAATACATAGGCCCTTTTTAAAAATCAGTGTTGACTTGAGCTAGTCTCTCCATCCGTGTGAAACAAATGATTTGTTATTCCAAAAACGTGTGTCAAGTTTCTATCAAATTGAACAAAAGTCTATTCTGATTTTGCCACTCTTACTGCTGTTAATTTCTGAAATTGCTCATAGTAGAGATTGTTTATCTGGTCGAACATAACACGAAACCGTGTTCGAAGTTTTTTTAACACTCTAAAAATCTACGCGGGATTCTTTCAACCGATTTAAAAATTTTCGACGTTTTTTGAAACTGTACTGTACTATATAATAAATAAAAAAGCGGCTTTTTATTGAACGAGAAAAACACAAATTTAACGAAAAATTCTGAAAACTTCGCCGATTCTTATTTTTTTCCGATTTAGCACCATTTTTGTAGAACCTACTAAAATTTTTTTATGTCGGACATATATTGTTGTTGAATAAATTCTGAATAAAACTATTCAAATTTCACCTAAAAATAAAGGAAATTGTCAAAGTTACGACGTTTTGTGCATCAGTTTAATTGTTTTTAGTTTAGAGCTCAGATGGATTTACTGATTGGGAAGTTTACATAAAAAATGTATTAATATTGAAAAATTGAACTTTTTTTTTAATTTAGAAGCAGCCGACTGGGCGTGATATTTTGGTAGCGCCGAGATACCTAAGCTGAACACATAAATAAAAAATTTCATCAATTAGTTTATTGAAATAATGTTTAATAGTTTAAACACCTGAAACCCAACACTGTTGAGCAGTATAGTATTATTTGACGAGAAACAAGCTAGAAACTCGTTGGGACCAGCACCTAATTAGATGGTGCGTTGCATTTCCATACAATAGTGGAAGGTTCATGTTGAATCCACTCAGTAGCATGATGAACCCTGAACCGAAGGTGCCTAAATAATAAAGTTGAATAAGTAGGAAAAGTAACGACTCGGAACAGTTTAACTTTTAGCATCATTGTGCATAGAAGCGAGATAAAAGTGAAAATCAGATTCAGTTCGTGCTCTTTTGTACACATAGTAGAAAGCCACGAAAGTTATGGAATGATGATTTCGAATAGAAACCAATTTAGGAATAAGGCATTGTTTAGTGATAATCAGGCGCGTAGCCAGAGAAAATTTTCGGGGGGGGTTTTAGAACATGGTGATAAATCAACACATGTACAATTTATATCACAATGTTTCCCATGGGTTATAATTTTTGGTTTGGGGGGGGGGGGGGGGGGGGTCATATATATATATATATATATATATATATATATATATATATATATATATATATATATATATATATATATATATATATATATATATATATATATATATATATATATATATATATATATATATATATATATATATATATATATATATGGCATTCCATGCAAAATCAGCCACCCAATTTTTTTATCTAACTATTTGTTTTCGATAAAGAACTCGAAAATATTCGACACGTATTTTTTTATTTCAATATGGTACGTAGAATTTTCGAGATATGATTTTTTCGAAGTTTCGCGTTTGCAAAAAGAGCCTTTTTTCAACAGCCTATACTGTAAAATCTAATAAAGATACAAAAATTCGTCCAAGACATGAAATGTGCGTCTTTTCCTTAGCTTTGACATAAGTGATTCCATAAAACAATCTTTAAAGTTAGTTTCATAAAAACTTAAAAATTAATAAACAAAAAAATTTTTCGAACTTAGGCCTTTTTTTTCTTTTTTTAGTTGAAAAAAGAAGCTATATAGCGGACCTTACACGATCATTAAAAGTGTCATTACTAAAAAATAATATCATTTTAATGAACGTGTAAGGTGCAGTAATAACGAGTTTTCTATGCAAATTTGAAACATCATTACTTAGTCATCATTAAAAAAGTCAAAAATAATTCTCGTGTAAGGGCCGCTTATGGATTTAACTCAATCTTAGCAAAGTTTCAGAGTGGAAAGATTGATACTTTCGGAGCAGTGAATTTTTCAATATCGACCCGCACGCGCGGAGTGTACCGCAGCGCAACTCGCTCGGGCCTAACTTGTTGACACATATCGCCCCACTGATCGAATCCTAACTTTGACAGTTTATTGTTAGCAACGTTACAGTTAAGATCGCGGTTTAGAAATGAGTTCAAAAATCAAAAACATTTGTTGCGTTCTTCCATTCTTGAGAAATTCGTGTTTTTGCAAGCAAATGATGTTTTGTGTGTACAGTGTAAAATTGTTTGACTTTAATTATTATTTCAGGAGAAATTGTTTTCTGTAAAATATGAATATTCATGACTTTTAATATAAAGACATCAGAAGTATGATTACAAAAATTAGTTTTTACTGTTTGTTCTCGGTAATAATAGAAATTCACATTGAATCGATGAACTACTCCATAAATCCCTTTCTTGCGTTGGCCTGTTAGTAGAATTTCTAATCAACTTTGTTTGGTTTATCACAATTAAATAATAACTTTTACTAAGACGCACTACTTACAACACGGATACGTGTTTTGATCTACTTATTTAAGCTAAGGAATACTTATCAAAAATCATTAAGCGGATACAATGATGAAGATTACAAAAAGTAGTTCGGAATTGATATCTGTTTGCAAGCATTACATCTTAGTGCAGTAGCGTGTCAGTAGATGGTGACAAAGAAAGTGAAATTAGATCTTAATGATATTTCCCATCACAACGAATAATTAAAAGTGACCCCTTAAAAAGCATGCAGGATTTTTTTAAATTATGCAGGTAGACTTTTATCAATGTTTAGAAGGTTTTTTTTGTGAAATAAAGAATATAAGAACATAAAATTACTAAACTGTGAATAACATTTTGTTGATTTCGTAAATTTCTATTAATGCTATGCCCCAGCATAAAACTTTGACTTCCAAAGCAACGTTATCGATATAAATATTTTAGAAGAACAATTTCGACGTATAACGGAAAACAAAAAAAAAACATTTTACTGAGCATCTCCGCATCCCGTTTAATCAGTCATTCGCTGCGAATTCATCGGTTATCCCAAAAAATTTTATAGGTATAGTATGTGAGAATGCCTGAGATTTGTTAGATTAACTCAATCAAAGTACTGAATTCAATAAATGAATGCAATGTATTTGGATTGAAATGCGAATAACTTAGGTCCTTTGATTATTCTGCAGTCTAAATATCGTTTAAATTCATAATTTGAATCTAGATATGAAGTTCTCCGGGACAGCTGATATAAAAATAAATTGCAAATAAACTAAATGCTTTAGTAAGTAACAATCCGATGAATTTACCAATGGTCTAGTAATAAATAATGAATCTAACAATAATTAATTCAAAGAAAAGGTGGATTCGGATATTTGCTTACTAAAATAACAATAAGATTTTTAGTTATGTGATGTCTTGGTGAAAGATTACCGTCGTTATAAAAAGCTTTCTGTTACGCCCGTCAATCTTAATACTTGACTCCCATGCCTGTGATAACCGGCTGACAGTCGTGGCATAGCATTCATACGTCCACGCAATACTTATCCAATATCTTATGCATATATACAAGATTCATTATTTTTTTTTGGGAAATTCCGCATGATATCATTGTGTTTCTCCTTGGTATAGATCTACCGTACAGCATTAAAGGGGAGAATGTTAGAGCGGAAACGTGTGGCAATTTCATTTCATTTTCTTTTCATGGTCAAATTCATCAGAACTCAAAAAATCATTCTTCTTTATCTGTTTTAATAAAAAATGATGAAAATGAAAAAAATGAAATTTTTAACCTCACGAGATTAAAAACTTTCGAAAGAATTATTTTTTTATTTTTTCGATTATATATTGCCATTGCTTTGTGCTATCTACCTAAAAGTACAGAAATATATCCAGGTGTTATCACTCCCCTACAAATGAGTAATAATGGGGCAGTATGACGACAAGTGAGTATTAGCATATAGGTGTGAAAAAGTAAATTTCAGAACCAGAAGGAAACATAGTTTAACACGCATCTAAGCCCAGAAATAAAACACAAAATAATTTGCGTACACGGGTAAATCCATTGCCGGTACCATGATTAAAAATCATGACTTATTAATTTCATAAGCAAAATGATTGATATCATAAACAATAACACATCGTTCATGAATATTTTCATGATATAAATCATTTTGCTTATGAAAATTCATGAGAAGGCATGGTTCATGGTTTCTTGAATAAAAAATCAAGGTACCGGTAATAGATTTTTATCCGTGTATAGTATAAAGTGATACTACTGTGAGCAAAACATAGTAAGACTGTTCATAATTTCAAAATTCTTTTTTTATTCTACCAATTTTATTTCGTCATATGTAAAAATTCTAATTTCCAATTACTTACTCGCTTTTCTCAGAGATGGCGAGACCGATTTGCACAAACTTAGATTCAAATGAATGGTATTAAGGCCCAATACAAAACTTTAATTTGGATCCGACTTCCGGTTCCGGAATTATAGGGTAAAGTGTGTTTTATACCAGCACTCAAAGGGGCGAAACAAAATACGTAAAAAAATTTGTAAACTGGCTCAAAACGAAGAAAATTATTATGAAGAATACCACAGTATTATATATAAGAGTTTGATTGATATGAGAAAGGCTTTATTACACTACTAGGTGGAATTAAACATCTTTTTTTTAGTTGAAAAAAGTAGCCTTAATTCTGAAAAAGTTTTAGAGTGGAAACCCGAGTAGAGTGTGAGATCAAAAAGAAAATTCAATTTGATGTTAAGCTGTTCGCATATATCGATTACTTAGTTTGCTATCGTTTTGGTCGTTTTAACGGTTAAAAGAGCACAATCGAAAGCAAAAAAATGCTGTGTGACATAATACTGAAAACTAATTTTGCTATCAGTGAAAGCACATGGAAAACTTAATATGATGTAGATTTTCTCGAAATGACACGTCGCGAGCATAATGTTCGATTATATGGCGAGCAGTATTGTTTCACAAAGTTGGTCGTCAAATGGTGAGATAACTAAGTCCTTTATTATATTATATTTTATTATATTTCATTCTGTTATGGTTTACGATATTATATCACATTATGTTATGTTATATTAAAGTATATTGTATTGTATTACAGTATATTGTATTATTTCCTAATATAGGGGAGAGGTGTTTGACCAGCTTCAGACAAACGTGGTACCGATGACTGCCAATTGTTGTTGATTTTCATTTTTTAAGTTTCACAAAACTTTCGCCTTGAAAGTTTTTTTTGAACGAACAGCAAAATGATAACATGATGTGATATCAATTGAAAATTTGATGAGTCGATATCACATTAAGATTTCATTCTGATGTTGCTATCATAATCGAATTTCAATGTGTTCTTATTACGATGTTAGACTTTACTGGGGAAGATTATCCCTTTCGGAGCAGTGAATTTTTCAATCACGACATGCACGCACGGAGCGTGCCGCAGCGCTACTCGCTCCGACTTGAGCAGTTATTTTGAGTTATTTTCGTTGATACTGAACAGATTTGCATAATTTTGATATCAATGGATATTTTAGTGTTTAGATTAATGTAGATTAACTTGGCTTCGAGCATCGGTCAATTTTGAAAACTAAAAATGTCGGAGCAAGTACTGTAAAATGATCTTAAAAAACTTAGTATTTATCGCGTTAACCTACGTTTTTTTTTAATGTCAAATCATTCATATTGACACTAGTGTTAAGTTATCAAATTTTTATTCGAATTTTGACTTGAAAGGAATCAAGTATTTTCACAATATGACATGTAATTCAATCAATTTCAGCGTTTTTTTTTTCGCAATGAAATTATTAGATTTTTAGAATAGAAACTCTTTTTGTGAACGTGGAACCTCAAAGAATCATTTCTCGAAAATTCCACGTATTATATTGTAATGAGGTAAACGACTGGACAATGCGCAATTCAGGCTCCAATGTGATTCTTAGCCTCTTGTCCAGTAACTCCTATCCCTACCTCTCCGCGGTGCCGGCTGGGGTACGAGTAACCATAGGAAAGATCGGGTAACCAATCCCGGTGGGACCTTGGTCGTATGCTGACAGGGAAGGGGGGGCTTGCCTTCTCTTCACAGAGAGCGAGCCTACCCGAGTGTCTGTTCCCCATGTTGGGGCGGCTCAAAACAGCGTCTGTTCACCGTGTTAGGATCGGCTGATTACCGTCCTTGTGTCAGTGTGGGACTCTAAACAGTGCTGACACGATGGCCCTCCGGCGAGACAGGAGGTTGGTGCAGGCCTAACAAGCCGCCCGGAAAACACTTGTTACGAATAATCAGGATATAAATACGACTCGGAATAATCGGCAAAGACCTACGCGACGAAATAAGGACTACGATTGGAAGCTTGGCACATGGAACTGCAAATCGCTTGGCTTCCCAGGATACGACCGAATGCTGCATTATGAGCTTCAAATCCGCGGCTTCGATGTCGTAGCACTGCAGGAACTTTGTTGGACGGGACAGAAGGTGTGGAAAAGTGGGCATCGAGCGGCTACCTTCTACCAGAACTGCGGCACAACCAACGTACTAGGAACGGGATTTGTAGTGTTGGGCAAGATGCGCCAGCGCGTGATTGGGTGGCAGCCAATCAGTGATAAAATGTGCGTATTGAAGATCAAGGGCCGTTTCTTCAGTTACAGCATCATCAACGTGCACTGCCCACATGAGACGAGACACGATGACGAGAAGGAAGCATTCTACGCGCAGCTGGAACAAACCTACGACAGCTGCCCACGACGGGATGTAAAACTCGTCATCGGCGACATGAATGCTCAGGTAGACCGGGAGGCAATGTACAGACCCGTGATCGGGCTGGAGAGCCTACACGCGGTAACAAACGAAAACGGTCAACGATGCGTAAACTTTGCAGCCTCCCGAGGAATGATAGTTCGAAGCATCTTCTTCCCCCGCAAAGATATCCACAAAGCCACCTGGAGATCACCTGATCAACATACGGAAAATCAAATCGACCACGTTCTCATCGACGGGCGATTCTTCTCCGACGTCATCAATGTCCGCACCTACCGCAGTGCCAATATTGATTCTGACCACTACCTTGTCGCGGTTTGTATGCGCTCAAAACTATCGACGGCGCACAATACTCGTCGCACAGGAACGCCGGGACTCAATCTCGTGCAGCTACGTAGCATTCGTACTGCAGAGGAATACGCGCAACAACTGGAGTTAGTGCTACCAACGGAAGAGCAGCTTGGCGCGCCGACTCTTGAAGACGGCTGGAGGAACATAAGGTCCGCCGTGAGTAGCACAGCTGCAACCGTTCTAGGTACGAGGTTATCGAATCGAGGAAATGACTGGTTTGACGGCGAATGTCAGCAGTTGCTCGAAGAGAAGAATGCAGCAAGGGCGAGGATGCTGCAACACCGCACTAGTGCGAACGAGGAACGATATAGACAGGCGCGGAACAGACAGAACACGGTTTTCCGGAAGAAAAAGCGCCACCAGGAAGACCAAGATCGCGAAGCGATGGAACAGCTGTACCGCGCAAATGACACACGAAAGTTCTATGAAAAGGTGAACCGCTCACGTAGAGGCTACACGCCACAAGCCGAAATGTGCAGAGATACCAGTGGTAAACTTCTCACGAACGAACGTGAGGTGATCGCCAGGTGGAAGCAGTACTATGACGAGCATCTTAATGGCAAAGCACAAGATACAGAGAACGGTACAGGGATCAATCTGGGTGCACGCTCAGCCGACGACAGATTCCCAGCCCCTGATCTGTCGGAGATAAGTGAGGAGATCGGCAAGATGAGGAACAACAAAGCCGCGGGCAATGACCAGTTGCCAAGCGAGCTGCTCAAACATGAAGGAGAGGCACTGGCTAGAGCGCTGCACTGGATGATTTCTAGGATTTGGGAGGAGGAGATTCTACCGCAGGAATGGATGGATGGAATGTATCTTGTTCAATATTGCCCTGGAAGGTGTGATTCGAAGAACGAGGATCGACACGAGTGACACTGGCCATAAATGCGTCGAAAACAAAATACATGAGAGGAAGAGGCTCTAGAGAAGAAACACTACGCCTCCCACCAAGAATATTGATAGACGGTGACGATATCGAGGTTGTTGACGAGTTCGTGTATTTGGGCTCACTGGAAACCGCCGATAATGACACCAGCAGAGAAATACAGAGACGTATTTTGGCAGGGAATCGTGCGTACATTGGACTCAGAAAAACCCTCCGATCGAGAAAAGTACGCAGCCGCACGAAATTGACCATCTACAAAACGCTCATTAGACCGGTTGTTCTCTATGGCCACGAGACCTGGACTATGCTGGCAGAGGACCACCGCGCCCTCAGTGTTTTCGAAAGAAAAGTACTGAGGACCATCTATGGCGGAGTGCAGATGGAAGACGGAACGTGGAGACGGCGTATGAATCACGAATTGCAACAGCTGCTAGGAGAATCACCCATCGTACGGACAGCTAAAATCGGACGTCTACGATGGGCTGGGCATGTCATAAGGATGTCGGACGACAGCCCAGTGAAAATGGTTCTTGAATCTAATCCGACTGGTACAAGAAGAAGAGGAGCGCAGCGAGCAAGGTGGGTAGATCAAGTGGAGGGTGATCTCAGAAGCATCCGTGCCTTGAGTGGCTGGCGACGAGCAGCCATGGACCGAGTTATGTGGAGACGTATGCTTGATACAGCAAAGGACACCCCAGGCCTATAGCTGTTAGGTAAGGTAAGGTAAGTATATTGTAATGAAAAAATACGTATC
The DNA here is from genome assembly GCF_030247185.1 of Malaya genurostris. Lineage (NCBI taxonomy): Eukaryota > Metazoa > Arthropoda > Insecta > Diptera > Culicidae > Malaya > Malaya genurostris. The sequence goes on along the minus strand of NC_080571.1, from coordinate 125,941,225 downwards.
AAATATTTGTTTATTTTATATAATTATATATGATTTTTGAAAAACATAAAAGTTTGTGCATAGGCTAGTATAACCTACAAAATGAAACAGTTCTCAGATCGGTTAGGCAATCTCTGAGAAAACGAAGTAAGTAGTTCCGCTAGTGCAGGCAGGGCCGCCAAGAGGGAGGGGGGAAAGGAAGGTATCACCCCGGAAACGAAATTTTTCAGGGGATGGGGGGGGGGGGGGGGGGGGCAATACTAGTTGTTGTATGTTCGAGCCCCGACCTGGAAGGATTCGCTGTGTCAGTAAAATCGTAGCACCAGCTATGCAAGGATTCTGTACACTCTGAATCGGCTGCGAAGTCTGATGAAACAGAAGGTCAAATTCCACTACAGGAATGTAATACCAAGGCTTTACTTTGATTTACATCGTATGCACCATTTTAGCTATACAAATTAAACGAGCGAAATCCTGCGCTCGTGTTCTTTTGTATTAAAAGTGGTAATATTTTGTATTAAAAGGGTAATAAACTGCAACATATAATGCATCGTGATTGGATTTTTATTATTCCTCTTATCCTTATAGTTTCCTTATTTGGTGCAGAAAGGGTTACAATCAGCTTTACAGCCCTGTCCAAAATGCAATCCCTCCCCGTTATTAGTTTGTATCAAACCGAATTAACGCATACGCGCCATATAAACGCCTCTTTCACTATGAGGAAATTATATTTATGTTTTTATTATTTATTTATGTTGGTTTTCTTACCTTTGGTCGTAGTTTATATCTTGTTCTACCTTAATTTTAGTTGTTCTATTCAACTTATTCTATCATATCTTCGTATTGTTTTTGGTAGTCTTGTAATTATTATTCCTCGTTGTTCGTAATACTTGATGTGTATTGTTTGTTTTCGTTGTTTCTTGTGCTCAGTCATCCATTTCCAAAAAAAGTTCATATACCAATCGATTCAGCTCGACGAACTGAGCAAATGTCCACGTGTGTATGTGTTGTAAACAAGGAGATCGAGATCTCAGAGATGACCGGACCGATTTTCATCGAGATAAGCGGTGTATAAAAAATAATTTCATTATTTTTTCTCGGAGAATGCCTGAATGATTTCTTCAAACTTTGACTCATATGAACAGTTCTATGCTCCCATGTAAGGTTTCTGAATTTCATTTGGATTCGACTTCTGATTCCAGAGTAACAGGATGATATATTCGATCCCGAAAGGCAGCCAAAAATTTTATGGGGAACGTACTACGATTTCTCTAAGATGGCTACACTGATTTCCAAAAATGGTTAACAATCCATTAGGCGAATTTAACTGATTTCGGCTACACCGATTTTCGCGTTCTGTTTCTGAAAGTATCGGGAAAAGAGAAGCTTAAAAAAGGCCAAAACGAATTTAATAAGCAAAAATTCGAATTAAAAAAAATTATTGTTTCATACAAAATTGATCAATTTTATCCGTATCCGACTTCCAATTTTGAAATTACAGGGTGATGAGTTTTTAAAATTCGAACCTTCATAGAAGATGATAATACAAAGAATCTTTAAAGTTGGGCTCAAATCTATTTCAATTTATTCGCCATAATAATTCATGGACATACGAACTATTTTCAGTTATGCTGGTCTCTGAATACCGTTTCTGGAAGTACCATAAATAATGACAAAAACTTTAATGAACTTAAACTTCTACATCTCATGGAATGCTTGACCGATTGTCACAAGTTTAGATTAAAAGGTATAATTTTAAGATTTCATGATAGAAATCTTCGATTCGTCTTGCAGTTTCAAAATTTTAGTTACAATTTATTTAAAAGGACGGTCATTTAAATAATTTCATGAAAACTAAACACATCGAAGAATATTCACACGAAAAACACATGCTGATTGATAAAAAAAGGTATCATCTCACTGCTAGGTGTATTAAGCACGTTTTTAACAACATCTTTGTAAGGCCGCTCATCATGGTTCGACGGGCGATTTCATTTAAATGATATCATTCTTTTTCATCATTATGTTAGTATTTCTGTATACGTAATAAATTATTAGTTTGACTACAGCATGTTCACATTTCGTTATCTTCGGCTGATCCTTGACAGTGTTACCATCCGCTCAGGCACATTTGAACATCTGGTGCACTCTAAATCACAATCGAAATGTATCACGACCAATTTGACACAACGCACCCAAGGGCACGGTATAATGGCCCTTATTACCGTTCTCACTTCCACTTTCACATTCACTTCACTTACTTCACTTGATTTTCCCTATTACCGGTATCACGCATAGTGAAGTGATCACTGTAGTGGAAAAAACTTATTTTATCAACAAAATGTTGGTGACGTTCATAATGACATCAAGTTCATTCAAGTAATTACTTTGATCTCTGAAGCGACTTCCGTAATAAGGACCTACATTCACTTCACTTGATTTCCACCGTGAAGTGATACCCATAATAAGGGTCACCATGGTTTTCACCGTGTAGTGACACCGGTAATAAGGGCCAATGTATATTGTACCCCCCCCCCCCCCCCCCCTTGAACTCTCCATTGAACCTTACCTTCAACCTAAGCCCCCTCTACCCCCCCCCCCCCCCTGAATGATTCCTTCGCACAGACTTGTACCGCAATTGTTCAATATTGCAGCTTTAGCGTCGCGAAATGCTCCTAATTTCATCTTATCCCCGAAGTCAATCTATCGAACCAGACAACAGATCTCACTTTAACTAATGGTCTTCGTATATGAAATGTCTAATGGATTTCAGATGAATGGGAGTACCGTTACCCAATTTCTATCTCCTCTATTGGTCGATCGTTAGTCCTGAGCTGAAACGATGGCCTTTATTACCGTTCTTGCATGCACTTCCTCTTACATTTGAACGGCTGAAAGCAAAAATCGGATAAGTGCAACTTAGTTTGTAAAACCCGTTTAAGCATTTTTGAATGCGAAAATCAGATAAAAACATTGAGAGCAAAAACCGGACATCGTCTTTGCAATGCAAGAATCGCTTAAAAACATCTTTTCTGCAAGAATCGGACAGAAAAACTTTGAATGCAATAACCGGACAAAAACTTAACCGGTTCTTCCAAAACAAATGTATTTATCCGGTTTTTGCATTCAAAGTTTTTACAAACTGCCGCTGTGGGAACGCAGCTTAGATCTAGTTGCCCTCAACAAACAAGCAAACCATGCTTCAATACATGGAAAAATATTGGCACCCGTATCAGAACCGAATCGGATCGGAAAAGTTAGAATAATCCTTTACGACTCATAGGATATCAATTTATCCTCATCCTTACAAGACTCATTTTCAAACAAACTTCATCAGTTCAGAACGAATGCCTCAATTTATGATTCATTCCAAATGTACCAAGTCAGTTCGAAATGGTAGTCAATTCGAGGCGTAAGACGACTTACTTGAAATCACCCAACGACCAATTGTTTATTTCAAGAGTCTCCAGTCAAAAACCAATTTTCAATTGGATTAGGTTTGAAACTAAATTGATATCCACTTCCATCCGCCACCCGGGTGACGCGCCCTGTAGCTGATTATCCAATGCCTAGGGGATTTTTATTATTACTTTTATCATTATAGGTATACTGACAGCAAAAATTTCCTATACATCACGAAGCATCATAACCCTGTAATTACGGAACCGAAAGTGCACAATTCACACAATCGATTAATAAGAACGATTTTAGATATTCAGAAGAGTGTGAAAAAAGCGTGTCAGTTTTATTCATATACAAGCCATTCAGTTATGCCTCTGACATTACCCATCCGCCGTTTGTATTTGGGACCATAATGAAACAATTTTTACCTAAGTGCTGAACTCTATGAACAACTAGAAAAAAATGATTCATTTCCTTTGCTTTATTGTACAGAAAAAGATAGGAACGGCGTTCAGCGTCTCCCGAGGCTGGTTGTAAAAAAGTCATCTTCCCGTTCATACGATGTTGTCCGAAGCTGATGTCTGAAATGATAGGGTTATTGTACCAGTAGTCAGCAGTCATCAGTCACCACGCACTTCACTTCCAATCAACGCATTTTGATAGAATCGGATAAAATATCTTCGCAATATATCACAAATAAATTAGTTTATCAAATGAACAATACCACTTTTATAGAAACGCGATTATTAGCATATTTCACTCTAGCTATTGATTTTGTATTTGAGATAAATGCTGGAGCTGAGATTAATGTGCATCAAATTAATCAGGCGACTTGTCTCAAGTGCGTGAACCTATATGAATTTTAAAAAGGCGGGTGGGTAATGTCACAGACATAACTGGATGTCGTGAATACGAAAACAACTGACATGTTCCTTAACACTTCCGAATATCAATTAATTGATCAATTGTATGAATTATGCAAGCATTCCCCTTTGCATATTTTTCGCAAAAACAAAGAAGGCTTCACTTTTTGTTGAGAAGCTTGTTTCTACCTGATTTCGTTTGTAGCTTTTTCACTAATGGGCGGTCCTAACGGCTATAAAAATAGCCGCATTCAGAATTTTAATGTTGATTATTTCATTTCAGATTTCCATAATTTATTGAAACAAACTATCAATATGCTGAAGGGACTCGTTTCTAGCATTCAGAAAGGTCAAATTGCGTAATTCTCTACGACATTAAACTCTGGAACATTTTTCGCAAAAACAAAGAAGGCTTCACTTGATCTCGTTTACTGTGAGTTTCACACAGCGAAATGTGCACAAATCTAACCAAACTGTTCTAGATTTGCAGTAAACTGAGGATATTTCCCTACGATTTGCGAACAACAAACCCTAATAGTTCTTTAGAAAACTTTTAGAGCCATTAGAACGGCTGATTTTGTGCAATGCTCTCCACCGTTGTTTTTTCACCAATGCTAATGACTGGCAGCTGTGACGTAATCGCTCTTGTCGAAAGCGAAACTAATTGTGCAGACGACACAAAACACATCTGCTCGCAGTGGCGATACAATCCAAACTGATTCAAGTTTTGTTGAGAGGCTTGTTTCTACCTGTTTTCGTTTGTAGCTTTTTCACTAATGGGTGGTCCTAACGGCTATAAAAATAGCCGCATACAGAATTTTAATGTCGATTATTTCATTTCGGATTTGCATAATTCATTGAAAGAAACTATCAATATGTTGTAGGGATTCGTTTCTAGCTTTCACAAGGACCAAATTGAGGAACTCACTGCGATATTCACCGCTTTTCGGAACATTTTTCCCGGACGATTTGTTGTACAGCAGCAGATATTTTGTTCTCTTCCTTAGAACGCGTTCTGATTGGCTGGTGTTGACATGGATCAAATGAGACAGGTTTTTCAATAGTGTACTATTGAAATACTTCAATGCTTTTGCTATACACGTTTAAATTGAAAAATTTCGATTCTATTGGTAGTTAGATTATAAAATCCTTTCACAGATCACTGAGCTATGAGCTTTCAATATACGAGAAAGGCAAACGCGCCTTATGAATTATCCTCTTTGATACTCGTTTATACCAAACATTTCAGAAAAGTTTAATTTTGAATTATTTGAGACTCACAAAACTGAAAATTTTATCATAAAATTGTGATCATATTTCCGATGGCATGTCGCAAGAATTATGTTGATTCATTAGATACAACAATAGATATTCACGATCAAAAACTTATCACTCTCTCAGAGGGTAAATTTTGAAAAGGCATCCCATAGTAAAGTAAGTCGTATTCACGACAAAATTAGAATCTTAAATACAAGATTGTTTTTCACGCAACTCTTCACGGCTCTCTGGAGAAGTTAAAACAGTGCTTTCATTGGGCGGCGTCCCGGATTAGATTTAACCGTTGGCGCGGTCGCTTGCATGGGTCCGACCAATGAAATAATCGTAGGTGCAATTATGAGACGAAGACGTCGAAGGCAGAGAAGAACTGCTACTTCTGCGCTCTCAGTTACCCGATAAGATTTTTTTAGGTCGCCACATCTGTCATTTTCAGCTTGATAGCAGGACATTTGTAAAAGTTACGCTGTATTGAGCACAACTGCGATTGTGCGTGTCCCCGATTTTGTATAATTTTCAGTAGGGAATTGAATTTGCAACAACGAGTTTGCATTAAATTTTGCGATAAAAACGGTTTCAATGGTGCGACGGCAATGTAAATGTTAGAAGAGTGTTTCTACAACGATACTCTGAAGAAAATAGCCGTTTATCAGTGGCAGGAACACTTCAGAATTGGCCGAGAGTCTGTGAATGATGATGAAAGAAGCGGCTCCTTCTGTAACAGCTCACTCATTTTTTTCCACTATAAACAGCTTGGACAAAGTCAGAATCCTTGAAAATATCAGGATTGTATGGGCAAATCCCCGTAGCAAGAAATCCTGCTTTCACATTGTACCGCCCGGCAGCAGCTTTTATGGATTCGTTTTCCAACATTACAGACTTGATAGCCCGAGAAACTTCCAATGTTCCAATGAAATTTACCCTTTCCAGATGTATCGTTATTCTGAAAACAAGCGAAAAACGGTCTCAAAACACTAAACAAAAAAATGATGACTACACGAGTGGCCCTACCTGGACAACAAGTGATATTTTCTAATTGCGAAACACTATATGCGAATAGGTTAAAGAAATACAATTTTCTCTTGAAAAACTCACATAATGGAAATATATACTTACTTTGGAGATGTCATCATTTTTGACCAAGCTTTGGGCTGTTTATTACGGTTATTCCGAAAGATTTACGACTGCCAAAAATAAGACAAATGCACAAAACTTTAACAAAACATTCTCCGTGACAATGCACTGAAAAGTTTGCTGTCATCGAGGAAATACTTCCATGATATAATACCGATGTCATATAAATATATAAATATATATATATATATATATATATATATATATATATATATATATATATATATATATATATATATATATATATATATATATATATATATATATATATATATATATATATATATATATATATATTATTTTTCATTTAAGTTCGTATAGGTTATGATTCGATTTTATTATTATTTTCGATTATTTTGTGATTTTCTATTATAATTACTTTAACATTGACTCCCGATAATGATTCGCGGCGTCGCCACACGGATTCATTCTAGAACGATAAAATTAATTTTCTGCGAACAGAAATACACAAAATTTTATCGCACTAGTGCAACGTGCTCTTTGAACTTGATCAATGGCCCGACAGTAGCTTTCAAACGAGCATAAGTTTGTTAAAATCGGTTCAGCCATCTCTGAGAAAATTGAGCGCGTAAAAATACAACGCTTTTTGTCGGTGATGTCACTTATACAATCATATCTCCGGAACCAAAAGTCACAGCCATTTGATCTTTGAACTTGATCAATGGCTCGACAGTAGCTTCCAAACGATGCCAAGTTTGTTAAAATCGGATCATCTCTGAGAAAATTGAGCGCATTCAACAATTTTCGAAAAATGCACGCACATACACACACACATACGCACACAAACATACACACACACACACACACACACACACACACACACACACACACACACACACACACACACACACACACACACACACACACAGAGACATTTTCCGATCTCGTCGAACTGAGTCGAATGGTATATAACACTATGGGTCTCCGAGGCTCCGTTCGAAAGTCGGTTTCTCCAGCAATTCTAATACCTTTCTATAGAGAAAGGCAAAAATAAACACAGTCTAGATGACAGACTGGATGTTTTTGATAGGGTAACGTGGCGCCATCATGACATATACGAGTACTGTCCCAACTGAAGGAATATTCGAAATGGCCGTTAAACTGATTGAAGAATCCAGTTCGAGTGTCCTGTATGTTAGTCTGTGTTAAGACATAAAGCAGTCTTGAACACAATTTTCAACTAATAATCACTAACGAGCAACAGACGGAGAGAATTGATTAAAATGAATGAAACAGTGAAAGTTTCGATATTTTGCGAAAGAGTATCGCCCAGAGGAAGGACTCGTGGTCGACACTGTTGTGTGGTGAACCGTTATGTGATTTTTAAATTTTTTTTATTGGAATATGAAAAAAATGTACATTATTATGGTTTGAGTTGGGTTTTCAGTCACAAGTGATGAATTTTTGCCCTATAATTGTCATGATTTGTTTATTACTATTACGGCATAAATTGTTTCCGCAATTCTGTTTTGTTGTAGAGGAAATTATAAACCTACTTGTCATGTGGAATGGATGAGATGAACTTATAAACTAACTTTTTAATAAAGTGAACAATGTCTCGACACACCGAATGTGTGACGTCTATTAACTAGTACATTGTTTATTCTGATACCTTGAGCGATAAAATTGACTTTTATGCACTGCTTGAAAAAAATTAACCTGAAAGTTTGATCAACTGTTTTACTATGTTTACCTGAGTTACGTATGTGTTATGGATCGAAAGGTTCTATCTTTGGTCTGTGACGATCATTTAACCATGAACATCCCTTATCGTGCGAGAATAGAATCGTTTTCGAATTTATGCTAACAATTATATATATAAGAATATTTCCGAATCCATCACCGTAGATTTTTTGGTTTCTGAATAAATAATGAATGATGATAAATGTACGAATTGAGTAAGATACAAGGTGTTTAACAAACATTCCTAGCCTTTATTTTTCTTCTCGACAAAGTATTAAAATTACAAATTTCGTAAAGTTCATATATTTCGTTACTGTTGTTAGAGCACTGGAAAGTTTGTCTAGTTGCCGATTTTATACTCGTAAACTTTTTGGTATGATTCCTTGTCCACAGATTTGTTCTACTCCAAACTATTGACAATAGTTAATATCAAGAAACCTAGTCTATTTACACAAGAAAACGCATCGAATATAATTTAAATAAAGGTTTCCAAAAGAAAAGTAAGAAAAGTTACGGTGAGAAGCTTGGAACGTGTAGTACATTTTTATTCAACGGAACATATTTTAACGATTGTTGTAGCATTCAACATTTGTTATCAAACTTAAGAAATCAAATTATACAACCTAAGAAGAATTCATAGTGATCAATTTAAAACATGACATCTGTGCGCATTTGAATTATACAGAACAACGCATGAAGGATTGATACGAAAAGAAAACATCTCGTGTCTAGTGATTGTCTATCTGACAAAATTTGTAAGTTTCTGTGTAAACTCTGATGTGCAGTTGTGCTTTTAAATTTGAAAATAGTAACGATATTTGCCTGCCCTATACGGGAAATGGTGTCTGCTCATTATTCTTAGTACATTTCTCATTCACCTCACCATAACCACACCTTTTAACCACGAAACTGCAAGGTTTTCAGTCTTATTCAGTAGTTTATTTATTATTTAATGTTACATAGAAAATAATGTAAAACACAAATATTTTAAAATACTCAGCACTTATTGAGTCATCCATACGCTCTGCGCAGGGAACCAAGAAAACGATTAGCATTGATATTCAAATAATCAGCTTGAACGGTTTGTTTAATTGGGTCAAACATCATTTGAGCCATTTGTTAATGCTGAGTATGCAAATAAATTACTTCAAACTATTAGAACAAAATAATTCGACCAGCAGAATCATTAAAAAAGTTTTTCGTAACTATTAAATTATGTCTGATATCTGTAGATCTAACATAGGAATAAATATCATTTTGTTCTTTTTGAAATAGAAAAGTAACATTGAAATCTACCTGCAATATTTAACACATAATTTTGGCTGTTACTGATAATTATCCTGTCTTTTTTCGCAGACTAGAGCGTCGTTATATTGTTCCATGCTCGTACGTTTGATATCTTAATCATTTTGTGTGTTTCAAGCGATCGATTAACATAGACGAAGTGGCAGACTATTTCGAACAATGTCATCGTTTTTCGCTTTCGTTGATATTTTTCATTCGCCTTTCAGCTTTTTACTGAATTCCTCCTGTTGTTTCTCCTTCCACTCTTTCTTCGGTTTCATTCGTTTCAGCTGACCATCCCACACGAGATCAACCAGACCGCCCTGCTTGGCAATGACACTCTTCACTCGATTGGCGAAATCGATCGCTGACTCATGCTCGTTCCGCGTCATTGATGGTAAATACCAGACGTCGCACACGATCGCCCACGATGTCATCATCATGTATAAATACTGCATCATTGAGTAGCGAGAGCTATTCCAAAAAGCGTCACCGAATCGAGCGTCGTATCTGGAAGATATGCACAAGTTATTTTTGTTGGTAATTTAGCAACGTGAAAAATTACAATACCATACACTTTTATGGAGATTTCAAATTTGTAACCTTTATCTAAATTCAGTGTTTCGGGTACTCACAAATATTGATTTAACGCTCTATTTACATTATATAAAATCATTCCAATTTTTTGAAGCATTTGTGCTTCGGTAGAACCAAAATTCGATACAACAGGTTTTGAAAATGCCGGTAATATGTTTGAATTTTATTATTTGATTTTGAATAGATCTTATGACGTAAAAGTAAAGTCCGATTTTTGTCGTACAGAACCATTGCATGTCTAGTACTACGATTCTACTGACACTAAGAATCCTTCCAGGCCGGTTCTCGAACAACGTAAAAATCGTAATTGATGATACTACTATTTTGGGTACTTTGCCGTATTTAATGCCCAACGATAATATTCTCTTCTAGTTCCTAGACGTTCGAGAAAAATTCATATACATATGACAACAAGAAGACTGTCGTTAATAAAGGTCACATTTGTTGGAACTATTCTAAAATTAGGTCAATTTTTTAAATTTTTATTAATAAAAAAGTGGGTACAGCATTCGCTCAAACTTTGGAAAACTTTTCGGATTGTCAAATACCAATCGATTCAGCTCGACGAGTTGCAAATGAAAGAGCTTCCGAGAATTATTTACGCTATTGTTTCTGTTGTACCTTTCTCATATAGAACGGTTATGCAATCACTGTGAAAACCGATTTTTGAACCGAGGCTTCGAGGGTCGAGTGTCATACACCGTTCGACTCAGTTCGTCGAGTATGCAAAATGTCTGTGTATGTGTGTATGTAACGTTTTTTGCACAAACTTTCCTAAACTGGCCTCAAAACTACTCCAATCGATTTGTTTGGCTGTCTACTGAGTCAGTATCAGCAGTAGACAACCAAACAAATCGATTCCGGCTATCCTAGTTCCCGGTTTCCATAAATAACTCAAAAACTGTTTTTTTTTCAAAATTTTGAAACAATGAAGTAAACTCATCACGATTGTTTGCCTTTTGCGCACTCGGACGGCGGTATAATAGGTAAACCTTGACCGAAAATCGTTGTTTGTCTAGTGCGCTAGACGGAACTGCACATCGTGGTGAGGTTCTTTAACCAGAATTAGTAACAAAAAACCCTCTGCATGGGTTGGTGAAAACCTCAAACGCTCAGGTCGTGCTCTTTTTCGCCTTCGGACGTCGTGGCTAGCAGTAGCAGAGAACTGATTTTTTTATTAAATTGAACTCAAAACCTGGATTCTGGTCCACCTGAATTCTGAACTTAATTTTAAGCTCTGAATTTAATTTCATACTTCAATTTTAAAATTTAGTTCCAGATTACAGATTCAGAATTTAAAACTATGACTCTGGAACTGATTCCTAGTTCTTGATTTTTGAACCGGGTTCTTGACTATATTTTTAACTGAATTTAGTTTCTTATTTCGGGATTCGAATCCAAAATCGAATTGATTTAGGATTTCATCCACAAAATGCATGCACAAAATTCAGGATGTGAATTTGAGATTTGGATTCTGAAACTAAATATTAGATCCGAACCTAAATTTTTGAACTGATTTCAAAATCAGGGTTGAATTTCTGAATTCAGTTTCAGAATTCAATTCCTACTTTCAGTTTCAGTATTCATTTCCAGAATTCAGAACCTACATGCTAGAACTAAATTTGGAAAATGGCTTCTGGAGCTAACTTCGGAAAATTCTAAAAATGATTTCAATTCCATAATTCTAGAACTAAACTTATGACCTGACATGACATTACATGTGATAGTATAATTGATATGAGAAAGGTATCAAGTTATTCAAACTTTTATGTAAAAAAGGCAGTTTTTTGATAATATCCGTCACAATTGGACTTAAACAGAATATTTTTTGGGACTTAAATTGTACACGGTAATAGCTATCCAACAAACCAAAGATTGTCAAAATCTGTCCATTTTTAACGGAGATATTGATAATTAGTGTAAGCGATTCTTTCCTTTATTCCAGTGAACAGTGGTCACAATTCAACCAACACGCGTTTTTTGTTTGCACTTCAGAGGTGGATTCTGGAACCTAAATGCCTTCAGACTAATTTTTTTATTGGTATTGTCCCCTTCTCTTGATATAATTAAAATTGTCAGTAAACCTACAAGTGAGGCAAAAGTTATAATTTGCCTATAATGCATGATAGAGAATTCATTTCTTCGGAGAAGTTGTAGACCATATTATAAAAAGAAATCATGCCGAACACATGAACTCATTAAAATGGATAGGTCGAAATATGAAGTATTTTTGTTTTCGGAGGTCCCAAAATGAAATTTTATATTTTTTATGATTACTAAAAATAGGCTTAGAGTTCGCTCAAACTTTAGAAAACGAACTGAGCGAATCTCGGTGTATGTATGTATGTGTGTGCAAAATAAAGAGACATGAATCTCAAAAGCTGGATTGATTTTGACCAAACTAGTTTCAAATGAAAGGTCTTTCAGGAAGTATATATGCTATTGTTTTTCAATCTAATGATTACTTTCTGAAGAATACATACTCTTATTTGAAAATTTGCAGTTTTTAAACAATATCTGTCACAACTGACCTTGAAAGCTAAAAACTTGTTCCAAAATCAGATACCTTATCGTACTACCAATTAAACGATTCGTAAATAGTAAGAATCCGTCAACTATTCCCGGAGATATCAATTTCTCGCCATATTCCAATAGCATGAATGAAATGATGCTTGGAATCAAAATTAGACACAAAATTGAACACAGTACTCTTCAGCGTAGTATTTTGGCTCGATTTGTGTTTAGCACGGTTCCTTTTTGGCAACATAATTGTTCGACTGTGTTAAACATTATATTGGAAATTTTGCACTATCATCGAATTCGAAGCGATAATCGTTACATTTTTTATAACCGATTATTATAAGATCAATGTGATTTCATTTGATATGAAGAATGTTATTAACCATATCATTTTTGTTAGTCTTGTGTTCCTTTGTCCTAATCATGTGCTCTTGTGTTTATTTTTAACATATATTTCCCTTAGTTTATCAAGTCATCTCGTATACGAAAACCACTGATTAAAGTGGACCTGCTGTCCCTGTTCGATAGATTGGCCCGTAGGGTAGAATTGAAATAGGTCCATTCGCTTCGAGTTGTCGCGTCGCTATAACAGCAGTAGTGCACAATTTTTTTTATGTGGTATTGCTTCTTAGAGCCGAAGCGGTCGTCAAATGGTGAGATAACTAAGTCCTCACAAGTCCCTATCTCATGCCTCCCCGAGCGTCTATGATGACATTTGGTCAATAGAACGGTGTCGACTGGGTGCTATCGCCTTCTGCGTTAGTAGCAGAATGAGAGGGTGCGAAATGGCTTGTAGGTTGAAGCCCATCATAAAGTGCAGTGTTTATCATAGTATATTACAACATATAATTCTGTTGTTATTACATCATGTATTATTATTATTATTATTATTTTTATTATTATTATTAGAAGAGCGTAACTTACACTGCGACATTACCTGTTATATTGTATCATAGCATATTATTTCATATTATATTGTATTATATTATATTATATTTTATTATATTATATTATATTGTATTCTATTATATTATGTTATATTGTATTGCATTATGATGTATTATATTATATTATATTATATTATAATATATTATATTATATTATAGGGTTTATTATGAGTAGTACTACGTACCTCTGCGTTTCTGTTTTCCTTATAAGTTATCATTTTTAAAGAAACATTCAACTAAATATCAAGGTCGTCACAATGTGAGCTTGGTTCCTGTTTCATGTCTACACGTATGTCTGTGGTGACAATTGGTCGAGGGAATGCGTTGATGGCAGAATGAGAGGATGAGAAATGACATATACATTCAAGTAATATAATATCATAGCATATCGCAACATATCATTTTATTCATTCTATTATTTATTATATAATTCATTGTACACTAAGGTCTTTTTTTAATGCGGTCTTTTTTATGCGAATTTTCAGAGTTATGCGGTTTTTTTTATGCGAAGTTTCAAAGTTATGCGGTTTTTTTATGCGAACTTTCAGAGTTATGCGGTTTTTTTATGCGGTACGTAAATTCGCATAAAAAAAGACTTCAGTGTACTATATTATATTGTTTTTTTATTATCATTTTCATTATTATATTTATTGTTATTATTATTAATTTGTCATCAATAATAATAACATATATTATTTTTATAGATGTGGATATTATTATTGTTATTAGAAGAGAAATATTCTACTTCCTGCAGTATTGCGAAGATAGAAGAGCATAACTGACATTCTACATTAACTGTTATTTTATATATTGTTTTATAATATATTATATTATATTGAATGACATTGTATTATATTATATTAAATTAAAATATATTATAATATATTATGTTATATTATATTATTTTGTAATCCATTATCTATAATTTTATGTTATATTAATATCATTACACTATGTTTCATTGTATTTATCAATATAAAACATTTTGCACGGGGGCGTAAAGGGGAGGGAGCATCAGGGCATCGGACGAATTGATGACTGGACGAGGGATTGTGGATAGCCAGCCCAAGTCACTTGAAGGAAACTTGTTTTCTTCTGAAGGTTTGAAATGAGTCTGACGCGCCCTTCTCAAACAAACCATCAGGCGGGTTCAAGCATGTATAGCGATATGCTTCATCTATGCAGTGGATATTATGGTTGGAAGAGCATCTTTTATTCCCGCGGAATACGAGTAAGTGACTCTACTTACGTATCCGCCCAACCCTTTTTGTTCGCTTTTCGGTAACAGCTATAGTAAGAAGGTGAATGGATGAGTCATATCGGGGCTACTGTAAGTCTACCCGCATCCACTGGCAAGTCCTTGAACTGATGGTGGCTTCACTTCACTTCACATCATATTGCTTCTTAGAGCCGAAGCAAAGATATTGTATCCGACTCGATCACAATTCGTGGATTGAAAATCTAGTAAAATGGCGACTCTACTAATGACATGAGTTGTGTCACAGTTGGCATTATGTCCTTTTAAGAATGAATATTATTTTAATTTCCAAGAAATGTGAATCAATTCTTAATATGGAGCAAGGCGAGACGTAACATCCTTACAAATGAGATGAAATAGGGAGCCGTTACCCTATTTCTATTCTAATAGATTCTAACTTCTTCTACAGGGAGGCAAGTGAATCTCAAATTCCCGGTTTTCCCGGTTTGCGAGATAAAAAATCCTGGTTTTTGGAATAGGTCAAAGTCGCCTCTGTTTAGTTTTATAAATATTCCCTTTAATTCAAGCTTTAAACAGATATCCTATGTCCAAAAAAGAGCATATCTGTTAGTCAATAAACAATAGGTACATCCGTCATGACATCTCATTTTTGAAGTGCAGCATGTTTACAAATTCAATGCGTTGATGAGCAAATAAAGCAAATGATAGCTGTAAAAACGCACAAGATATCGATAAATTTTTTTTCCTAATCGGATTCTAACTGCTAGGCATCTCGAGAAGTAATCAGAAAAATAATCAGAAAGTATGAGTTCTTCATGATGAACTCTCTGCTTGTTTGTAACCAGTTTTATTTCCAAATAGCCCAACTTTATCTTCTACTAGCTGACTTCGTCTCGCGTAAAGATTATTTGTTCGAATTTAAGTTTTCGGACAGCAGAATTGTCAAACGACTAAGTGGTTAACATTTCTCTCTTTTATTTTTCTGATTACTAAACCTACAATCAACGGAATTCGACACACATTCGTTGTAGCCCTAATAAAAATATCATCACAAATTATTGTGATGATGTGAAATACTTCTGTTAAGTACTGAACAGATACCCATAGTTCGACATAATAGACGTTTTCTCTTCCAGAAGCAATAATCTCATTGCTTCCGGTAATCAATAAAAAAACTCACTAACCAGAGATTGGTATTGATAAATTTAACAATATGTTAAACAGTTTCTTTTCTAGAGTTGTTCATTAGGTAGAATAGGATATATTTACAATTTGTATTTAGTTCAAGTAACCAAAATATCGTAAAAAAGGTTTGGCTTAAGGGGCGGGTAGGGTCTAACACTTTTGAAAAATCATTTATTATTTTCTTTATATTGTCTTATAGTAAAACATTTCCAGAATATTCTATGAAATTTTCAAGCCTATTGGAACGAAACTCTGGAAGTTATGGACCTTTATCTATGGCTATCTCATTCTGCGAAGAAGCAAGAGCTCGTCGCACAGGTCCAAGATTTCTACTTCGATTGACTCCAAAACTTGACAAAACATTCTTGAAATGTTTCATTATAATAAATTATGAATGAAAAAATATGATTTTTTGAAAATTTTAGACCCTATGGGCTCACTGGAGTAATTAATTGTGTTACAGTTAAGTTAGTAACTTAAGGTTCATGAGGGGTTTGTGTTAAGCGTGCACGAAACACTCTGCATTAAAACAGATACATCAGTAGAAAACTCGCTTGAAGAGCGAAACGGTACTGATTATTATTTTGAATACGCCGGCCGGACGGAGGGAAAAAATGACAACTCAGTTTTTTGGGTGAAGACGCGAGTGAGAGGACGTGCAAAAAAGAAGGCCGGGAAAGAGTGAAGCAAGCGACTGAAAAAACCGCGTGTCTCGGGAGTCCCGAGTGAATAACGTCCTGGTCAGCGATCCTTATCGGTGGTTTCGATAAAATCAACGGACTTGGATGTTGACCCGTTCACAGCAAAAATTGGGAGTAATCACCACGCCAACATCCAGAGTTCCCGTGTCAAGCGTTTCCCGAGTGGTTCCGGCGTCGCTGTGTGAGCGCACTGCAGCGGCATAGCAAGCAGTTTTGGAGAGTACGGCAGGGCCGTTGTGAATCGGATTCCTGTGCGGAGGCGGTGAAAACCGAAGTGGTGAAGAATCAGCGAGGGGTCAGCGTTTCCCCTGGAAGTGCAATCGTCACATTATCGTGGATAGCACGAGGGTATCCGGAGAGCCGATTCCGTGGTTTGGCGCTGGAGTCGACAGGCAGAACCAGAAGAAGAAACAGGACGGAAGCGACTCCCACCTCGCACGAAGATCACCCGGGAAATTTGCCTGAGGAATTTTTGCTGCTGCGGCAAATCTGAACTTCATGGGAAACAGAACGGACGGCGAGACCGCCGAGAAAGACGTGATTTTTGGCAACGTGACGACAACCCAAATGATGAGTGCACTGCTTTTTCTTTGTTATTACCTCTCTTTTAAATGAACCGATTGATTGGGGAATTATTTCGATTTGGGCTGAGAGACTAATTTCCTCTCTACACAGACAAATGTTTTCATAACAATTGTTACCATTAATTTTATAGACAAACAACTTTAAACGCATTTTTCTCGAAAGCAGGTTTTGAAAGTCCGTGTCCATCGTCATTCAAAAACTACTGCACCAATTTTTTTTCAAATTTTGCACACATTTTCTACATATAAAAAACCAGACCCCAACGTTTTCCTTTTCGTTGTTTGTTACTTTGGGGAGGGTTAACTTTTGAATTTATTTTGTTGAACGATAGTTCTGGAAAAAAATGCAAAAATGATGATTTTTTTTATCGTTTAGACCCTGAACAAATCAATCCATATTCCAAATCATATTCATATTCTATACTGGTCCTCAGAGTTCTATACTAGTTCCAGGCAGAGTTACCATATTCACAGATTTTTCAGTAAAACCACAGATTTTGTTGCCTATTTTGCCACACAGATTCTGAACACAGAACACAGATTTTATCAAAGATTTCTACAGATTTTTATGAATATTTCATAAATATGGCCGATTTTCAAAATGTTTTTCACAGATTATGATCGAAAATATGCAACACAGATGGTACAAAGGTTTTGCAAGTTGACACACAGATTTTAAAATGGTCCCAGCTCTCAAAGAAGGAACTCAAATACTTCCCACAAACGGTGAATAAGATCAAAGTCGACAACTTGTTTTATGTTGTAAGTCCTAATTTCCAATGAAATGTTCAACATACAACCTGCATGGGACAACAAGTTGTTTCAACACTTTTAGTGAACATCTCGGTCAAACGCAAAATTTGGTATTGTCTTCTATTTTTCACTTGTTGAAAAAAATCATGATGCGAACAACTGTTATGTATATCTGATCTAGTAATATTATTTTCGGTTTTCACTAAAATTCCCGACTTTTTTCCGGTTTTATCGATTTTCCCGATTACTTGCCACCCTGACTTCTATCTCTACTATTGGTCGATCGTTAGTTCTGAGCTGACACAGTGCCTTTTATTAATGTCCTTGCATTCTCTTCCACTCACAATTCACTCACATATCACCTCATTCCTCAAGTCCTACACGAAAACGACACAGTGGTATGCTCACATATTCAGTCTATGTTATTTTATTCTATTCAACAATATTCCATCTCATTTCACAGTATTCCATGGTACATAAACCACTAATAAACGTTAAAGATGAACTCGATTTACCGTTCATCTGTTGTCATCGCAATTTCCACTTCATACTGGTAATTAAGGCCAGTAGTATGAAAATGAAACATAAAACAAAGCTCAGCTAAGCTCTAGTGTAGTGTAATGCAATCAACATCTTATCTAAGTAGTTCCATATCTCAATCGTTAATTTCAATACTGAAAGTAAAAGTTGTAATACATATTTATATTATATTGTAATGCTAATTGATTGTATCTGATGATGCTTGCAATACCGTCAAGCCCACCATGAAAGGGGATTACATTTATCTAAAGTGAACTATTTGAACCGATTGTGCAAGTTGATTTTTTTATGAAATTGTTTGTCATGAAATTGACAGGAACGCACAAGTAAAATATTTGTTTATTTTTATCAAAATATTTATTGTAACAAACTAACCCTCTGAGAAAAATCAAATATCTTTTGCAGTTTCAAGCAACAATATTTGCTATATTAGAACAAATTTTCTTTTGTCAGTATTTCAATAAAATGAATCGTTGTGTGAAACCAAAATTAGTTACTTTTACAATATTTCTCTCTGCGTGTAGGGGGCACAAGAAAAAAATCGCCTTACACGTTTTGCTTTGATGTATGTGCTGACCAAATCTTGCTCCTGGTGGTTTTTAAATAATGTAAATGTATCTTACTATGGTGAATGCAACTAACTAAGATAAATGCACCTAGCATTAGGTAGTTAATATTGTTTATTTTGCGCAGCTTCTAACAGTTGTAGTATACAATATTGTCGCTCAAACTATATTGGTTTTATCATATAAAGCTTGGGTTACTCACTTGATAGCAACTGGATAGATAACACCGCCAACCTCAAAGCTACCTTTTTTAAATTGCATCACCGATGTATTGTTAATGCAAGTACCTTCTGGAAAGATGAGAATCGGAGGATTGTTGGGATCCGAAACATGCTCCTTCAGCCTATAAAGTATATTAGAATGCAATAAAAAATATTTATGAATGAAAAATCAATAAAAAATATATTTCAGCAGAGGAAATTAATGTTTATACCTTTTCGCTACTGCCATTCTATCTTTAGCTTCCGCGCGTTCGAACCAAATATGAGGAGAAGCTCGAGCCAAAGCTCTTTGAAGAACTCCCAAAAATCCTCCATGTCTTTGGCCAATCTATTGATTATCACAAAAAGCAAACATTATTACAATTTTTTTTTACTACTTCTAAGGAATAGCTATTTTTAGCACTATCACTACCCGCAAAAATATTATGCTGATTCAAGAATAGAATAAGGATGCAATCCACGCAAGCATATCATATCATTACTCACCAATGAATAACAGTTATCGCACATCAACATTAAAACATCGATGGGACTTGTGTGATTCGCGACGCAGATACCGTTTAATGGGCGATTTTCGATGTTATGATAATTTACGACGGATGATAATGCACTCGAAAGTACACCGAAACATTGAATCAATACCATTTTCACCATCCATCGTTTAGTGGATCCGTCAGGCAGGCAACCGACCAGTGCCGTGCATAATGTCAACCATAATACCTAAATGGGTAATGATCAATAGATGGATAGCTGTAGTATATACAATGAGGTCGAAGTTGTGTATTGAGATGTATTCTAAAATGTATGTGTTTGTGATTCTATGTAAAGCCAATTTACAGACAATTTGTGTTGGAAATGAGTGCTTAAGGACGAGTACAAGTGCATCAACGTTCCAACGTCGCAGTCAAAGTAAAAGTGTTTATTGTAGTTTGAAAATGAAAAAGTAAATTAATTTACAAGACTGAAGCATTCAATATGCAATCATGTATTCGAGCAGTAAGACATCACGGTGTAGACGAAATGACCAACCCAGAGAATTCAAGTTCAATGAATCAATATAAGGAAAAAGAAAATATGGAGAAATGCGTTCCTCCTTAATTTACCAATGAATACGAGTGATCTGTCGAAAGTATTGCTATATCAATCGGTGTTGTATGATTTGCTACACAAAATCCGCATTTTTTTGGTTTGTATTCCTCATTGTGAAAACGAATCACTGCGGACAAGGAACGGCATATAATACGAAAGGTATGCTTAAACACATACTCGTTTGCCTGTATGCGAAGTTTCCGTTGAGGGATTATCCCAACGATGGCGAAGCCTATCACGCAATATACAACCTACATCAGTTTAAGGTATTCAAGTGTGAAAAATGAAAAAAAAACATTATCCTGGGAATTTGACGGTTTCTAGAGAAGTCAACAAATTTTGTCATATTCGTTTTAACTTTTAAAATAAACACGCTTGAAATAACGGAATATTACTCAGAATATCAATACTTACACCGATGAAACAAATAAATACTCTACAAGGCATTAGCACCACGTATCGAATAAAAAATCCTATGACCCAGATGATAGTAAGTCGCCAGGAAATGAATTCATAGTGTCTGTTTGTACGAGTTAGAAGGTTCCAGTTTTTCAGTTCCTCGGCCTCAAATCGACTGGTTACTTCATCTTCAATGATGGCTTCCATTCCAGACTTGACGTAATCCAAGCAGTTGGACAAATTGAACTCAAGAGAATATTTGTCCTAAAATAGCTTATAGAGCTTCAAGTGGCTATAATAATAATAATTTCAACCATCTTACATCTTCGTTGTTTGGTTCACGGTCCTTACTTCGCGTATTGTCTACATCCGGCACAAGAATAAGAGATTCGACACGACTAATCACCGAGTTTCCCATTTTGAATGCATCTCCATTAGACTGTGCTTTCTCTGTGTCACCTTTTAGTATGACTTCCTTTTCGATACTAGGACTATTAGTTGGATTATTTTTTTGTGATGTGTTGTGATCGGATATATCTAAGTGAGCATACTGTTGTTTGCGAATGGTTTCAATATTTTGACGACCGTACTGTAACGATATAGAAAAAAAAATTACTGTTTGGAAAATAAAAAAAAACCCTTCTTAATCCACCTAGTGGTGTGATAATGCCTTTCTCTTCTTCCATAACAGTCTCATGAAAATATGTTTCATACTTTTATTAAAAAAATTTGGATACTAATTATGACACCAATAGATTCAGATTGATTCGAGTAGTTCACAAAAGCATTTTTCCAAATTAGTGCTTGACATTTGCGTTGCCTATTTGTACTAGAACAGTGATGCTAATCTAAAAAAAGTCTCAGTCCACTTAGTGGAATTTTCATATATCTTGAAAAATCACCATAGGGGGGAGTACATGAAATTTTCGAAATCGAAAAAAAATTTTTGATGCCAAAAGGCTTAGAATTGCATGAAACGTCGAGATTTAGTGTCATCTCGAAAACAAATTTTTTTTAAAAAATCGACTTTTTGGGACTTAGTCCCAGAAAGTTGATTTTTTCAAAAAAAATTTTTTTGAGATGCCACTAAAGTTCGATGTTTTATGCAGTTTTAAAAGTTTAGGCATCAAAAAAAATTTTCGATTTTGGAAATTTCATGGTGCTTTTTCAAGATCTAAAATTGTCAAACCTTTACCACCGGGCAGCACCCCTTACGCATGTCCGATTTAGCTCAAATTTTGCATGAAGACTTTTTTCGAGGTGCTTAAACTTTTGAGCACTAGAGCTTAACGAAAATAGAGGTGATCCCAAAATTTTGGCACCCTTATATATTTAAGAGCGGTAAAAATCAACGTGTTTTGTCGTTTGCGTCACTTATACAATCATATCTCCGGAACCAAAAGTCTCAGCCATTTGGTCTTCGAACTTGATCAATGGGCCGACAGTAGCTTTCAAACGAGCCCAAGTTTGTTAAAATCGGTTCAGCCATCTCTGAGAAAATTGAACGCGTTTAAATACAACGCTTTTTGTCGGTTACGTCACTTATACAATCATATCTCCGGAACCAAAAGTCTCAGCCATTTGATCTTCGAACTTGATCAATGGCCCAACAGTAGCCCAAGTTTGTTAAAATCGGTTCAGCCATCTCTGAGAAAATTGAGCGCGTTCAAATACAACGCTTTTTGTCGGTTACGTCACTCTGAGAAAATTGAGCGCGTTCAAATATCTTCGAAAAGTGCACACACACACACACATACACACACACACACACACACACACACACACACACACACACACACACACACACACACACACACACATACACACACACAGACATTTTCCGATCTCGTCGAACTGAGTCGAATGGTATATAACACTATGGGTCTCCGAGGCTCCGTTCGAAAGTCGGTTTTTCCAGCAATTCTAATACCTTTCTATAGAGAAAGGCAAAAAACAACCTTACAATAAAATTAAAAGTGTAAATTATAACTACTACTACTATTACGACTAGTCAAATGTCCTATCTATTACTGTCATATAGTTTATTTGACTAGTATTGTATCCGACATTTTTAAATTTATATGAAAGATCTTATCTTGATCCGGTTTCTGCAGTCAGAGTCATAAGGTAATGAGTGTAAAATATTTCGGAAAATGCAAAAATGATACAGAATCGGGGTCGTGTATAGCGTGATGGTAAAGTTGGTACCTTTTCCGCAGCCTACCTGGGTTCGATTTTCAACTCCGCACATAAGGTCGAACCTCCAAATAACCAGGGGAACGTGCCACTTGAGCTTATTTGTTCTAATTCTGTTACTAGCATGAAATTCTCAATGAGTTCTTTGATATGACTGAATCGATTTTCACAAATTTAAAGTTTAATGAAATGTCATGAAGTTCCGATTCTAAAATTACAACATGAACGCAAAAAACTTCAAACGACCGGTTTGAGGAGTTGTTCGAATTGCTAACGTAGGACTACAGAACTATTATCAAAATCATTGTTAACTTTTGTTTTGAATATTTTGACAGTGCATTTGTGTTCCACGTTTACTTATTTGTATCTTTGCAAAACATAAGGGACAGTGTTCGGTTACCGGCACCCTTTTATTTTAAGCTCATAACTTCTGACTTAGTGCACGTTATGCGGACATCTATACATCAATCGAAAGCTAACAACTGAGTAAGAAACTATGTTGATTCCTTTGATTGAAAAAACCTTTATTATCAATTTAGTAAAGTGATAAATTTTGACCATTTCAAAAAAGGTGTTCGGTTACCGGCACCCCAAGAAATTTCGGAAAAATATTAGTAAAGAATGCAATTATTCAAAGAAAAATTCGAATTTATACATTTTGAGGACCTTTCGGACAAAAGTCTTCATTGTCTGATGGTGACTTCGCCTTGGCTCTCTTGGCCGATGATTTGGATGGTGGCACCTTTGGTGTTGATTTGGCCACGTTTTTTTTTCTTAGCCAAAGCATCTACTGTATGACCAGCTAGATGTTTGGCCGAAACTGTGGCTTGCTTTGTCTCGAGACCAGCCTGCATATCACTGACAATTTTTCACGATTTGTCGAAAATGGGGTGCTGATAACCGAACACCTTGGAGTGCCGGTAACTGAAATCTGTAGACATTTTGAAAATGACAAAACAAATCTTTGGTTGCGAAAACTTTGATAGCATCCGGTATTAAAAAAAAACAAAATAGATCTATTTCACCTCATAAATATTCAATCCACTCCCCTTTCCGATTGATGTTCTGCAATTTATGATGCTATAAAAAAAGTCAGTAAAAACTTTTGTGTTGATTTTCACGCAATTAAAATTTGTTTTGAACGTAGCAAAAAGTACAAGCGTCTGTTTGCTTCGGTATTCGGCACAAAAAAATGTGTTGCTATTACACACACACACACACACACACACACACACACACACACACACACACACACACACACACACACACACACACACACACACACACACATGACATTTGTCGTTGTTCGGGATTCCACGAATGTTCAATAAATGAATACTTTCAATTGTATTACACTTTGCGCATATTGAATTTTGTAACACCCTATATTTACATCCCATCTTTTATATGCACACTCTGCTAAAGCAGAACACTCACACTCATACAGAGAAACACAAACGTCAACTGAATGACTCGTATTAAAAGTATTGAAGCTATCACACGCGTTTATAATTCGTTCCTGCTGTTCACCGAAAGCCGTGATATTCTTCCAAGAAGAATCATTCACCGTCGCCGCTTAAACCAAAATTCCGCTGTGAATCCATCACCGACGGATCAACGTTCCGATCGTCGTCTCAAACAGTTATGGTGCCGAAACCCGGGACATTTCCCGTTGCAATTATCGTCACTGGAGCTGCTGATAACCTCAATGTCTGCACAAAGAATCACCACGTGGATCGCTGCAGGATTGTCATCACTTTCTCATCGCTGAATTGGTTTCCTGGGATCAGCAGCAACAGTAGTATCTGGATTTTATACATCGTACGTCGTAACAGTATAATTCGTCGTGTGATAAAAGAGATCACGGCGTGCTTTCGTCGCCTCAGTGGAGTAGCAGCAGGATTCTTACTTTGGCGAGGTTAGGTGACTCTTACCCTGCCGAAGTTCAAGGTAACGTTTTTCTTTTATCTCGTGTTGATGCTGTATGATACAAAAATGACTCCGCCAAGACGGCCGAAACCATCCACTACAAAGATGACCAAATTAAAATTGTTGTACCGTCGGCGAACAAATGTTTTGGGATCAGCCGAATTGATTAAAACATTCGACGAGCAATTTGATCTCACTCAAGGTGATCAACTACCGGTTAGAATCCAACGTTTGGATGACTTGTGGCGCGATTTTGAATTGATCCAAGATGAAATCGAGGTTTTGGAAGACGCTGAGGATCAATTTTCGGATGAACGTAGAGAATTTCAAAATATGTATTTTGTATTGAAGGCGTCGTTGCAGGGCAAATTACCTACTCGCCCACCTCTGGCACCCCCCTTACCATCGATGCCAGCATCGGCTCAACCAATTGCGAATATACGTTTACCTGAAATTTCATTGAAACAATTTTCAGGTAAAATTGATGATTGGGTATCTTTCCGCGATCTTTTTGTGTCACTGATTCATAATAATCAGCAACTTGGGGCAGTACATAAGCTGCATTATTTACGAGCGACGCTTTCCGGAGAAGCTGCTGGAATTTTGTCATCACTCGAACTATCAGCCAACAACTATAACGTTGCTTGGAAGATGTTACGAGAACGGTACGAAAATAAAAGTTTTCTGATTAAGCGACACATGTCGGGGTTGTTAGCACTGTCTTCGTTGAAAAGAGAATCGTCATCAGGATTGTCTGAGTTGGCTGACGAATTTGATCGTCATGTTCAACTACTGGACAAGCTCGAAAATGCGGAAGACCACTGGAATTCGTTCCTGGTGGAACGACTGAGTAGTTGCCTGGATCCCATTACACTGCGGGAGTGGGAAACTCAAATATCGGAAATAGACAAACCTACATACAAACAACTCCTTGATTTTGTACACAAAAGATCGTGAATTATACAAACCCTAACAATCTCTCATCATGGCAATCCACATTCGGAACCAAAACATAAACCTCGTCTCGCCATAGCCCATGTTGCTTCAGAGAACATTACAAGGTGTCCTAGTTGCAAGCAAGTACATTTATTATTCCAGTGCGACCAGTTTCGTACGCTAATACCACAACAACGGTTCGAATTTGTAAAGAAGCATGGGCTATGTATCAACTGTCTCAAAACATCTCACCTTGCAAAGGATTGCTCCAGCGGATCCTGTAAAAGCTGTTCCAAGAAACATCATACTTTGTTGCATTTACCACCTGTGCAACCATTCACAAGGAAAACTCAGACATCTTTCCTATCCTGCCAATCCGCTGAAGCATCTTGCTCGCAAGTCGATAAATCGTCGGTCTCGAATGCCAGTTCGGTTAGGCACACGGTAGCCTCACCACTCGTCGCCTCGCCGCAAAATTCGGACGCATTTTCTGTCGATATCGCTCCCTCGTCGTCGTCGGTTGACAGATCGTTCGTTAACGTAAACAATCACCATCCATACACCTCCTGTCAAAGTGCTCAAGTGAAAACGACTTTTCGTAATAATCTAGTGATGTTATCAACTGCAATTATAAAAGTGTGAGATGCGGATAACAACTTCCAGTTTGCCAGGGCGCTTCTCGATAGCGGTTCTCAACCTAGTTTCATCACCGAAGCGCTGTGTCAGAAACTTCGTCTAAAACGTTCCAAATTAAACTCGCCTGTCAGTGGAATAGGACAATCCACCGTAACCGTTCATCATGGTGTCGCACTATCTCTCTCGTCTCGTTTTGGCAACTACAACTACAACCTCAATTGCTTAGTGCTCCCTAAGCTCACAGTATCGCTTCCCAGTCATCACATCGATGTCACACGATGGAAGATTCCTCTACACCTCCCTCTCGCGGATCCACAGTTCAACATCAGTCAAGGGATTGATGTCATCATCGGAGCCGAGTTGTTTTTCAATTTGCTGGAAAATCAGCAAGTCTCGTTATCTAATGGTTACCCACTTCTTCAGAAAACCACTCTGGGATACATTATCTGCGGAAAGGTTATGGAGCCAATCCTCGAACCAGTTGCAACACAAAGCAGCCATGTCTGCTCGGAAGACCTGCTCGATTCTCGACTCGAACGATTCTGGGAGATGGAAAATTTTGATAATGGGAAAGCCTATACATCTGATGAACAAGTTTGTGAGGAGCATTTCAAGAAGACCGTCTTTCGTGGTTCTGACGGACGTTACACAGTTCGTCTACCGTTCCGGCAAGAAATGTTGAGCCTGATTGGAGATTCGCACACTTCTGCTTTGCGTCGGTTCCTGTCAATGGAGAAGAAGTTTGCTGAAAATAAAGATCTTCGCCAGGAATATTGCAAATTTATGGACGAGTATAGCAGGCTAGGTCATATGGAGGTGATTTCGCGCGCGTCGTGTAGCCCACAGTATTTCTTACCCCACCACGCCATACACCGTCCAGAAAGTTCAACCAGAAAGATAAGAGTTGTATTCGATGGCTCAAGTAGAGGTTCGACACAGTTATCGCTCAACGACATTCTGTTTCCCGGTCCAACCGTTCAACCTACATTGTACTCTACGGTCATAAACTTTCGGTTACCTCGTTACACAATTACTGCTGATGTTGAGAAAATGTTCAGGCAGATTTGGATCCATCCGCATGACCGTTGCTACCAGCAAATACTTTGGAGAAAGGATTCATCCGAACCAATCCGTACCTACCAATTGAAAACTGTTACTTATGGTCTCGCCAGTTCACCGTATCATGCTACACCAGGCGCGTACCCAGAAAAAAATTTCGGGGGGTGTTTCAGAACATGTTGATCAATTTCCATACAAATGGAACTTTTTATATAATTATTTGAAATTTTTTTATTGTGGAGTCGTTTGTTGAAAATTATTCATTTTATTTTTTACTTATTTGAAAAAAAGAGTTCACATAATATCACATTTTTGAGTTTCGGAGGGGGTTTGAACCCCTAAAACACCCCCCTGTATACGCGCCTGTGCTACACGAATTTTAAATCAGTTGGCCAGTGATGAGGCAGAACATTTTCCATTAGCGGTCCCTATCTTACAAAGGGGGACATACATGGACGACGTGCTATCTGGACATGATGATCTACAGCTGCTCAGAAGAACGTGTGAGCAATTACAGAAGATGCTAAGCTCAACCAGATTTGTACTTAGGAAATGGGCTTCCAACGAACCATCCGTACTCGCTAGTATACGCTAGAATTGTAGGAAGTTTCTGCAGAGTTGGAAATTGATCGTTCTGAGGCTGTGAAAACGCTGGGTCTATTATGGTTTCCTCAGTCGGATACATTCAACTTCAAAATACCTTCAATGTCAGACCAGAGTCTAGTTACGAAAAGAATCGTTGTTTCCGAAATGTCCAGTCTTTTCGATCCCTTAGGCCTTTTGGGTCCAGTAGTAGCAAACGCAAAAATGTTCGTGCAAAGGCTTTGGGCAGAAAGTTTATCGTGGGATGAGCCACTTTCGGAAAACCACAGTACTTGGTGGAGGATCTACCGTTCTGACATACCAAGTCTACGTTCAATTGAAATACCACGAAGAGTATTATTTAACACAAGAAGAGAATATCGTTTGCATTGTTTTTGTGACGCTTCCAAGCGAGGATATGGATGCTGCATCTACGTCGTTTCACCAGATGATACCGGAAAACTACACTCACAATTACTAACTTCAAAGGCTCGTATCGCTCCGCTTCGAGGACAGACGATACCAAGGTTAGAGCTTTGCGCAGCTCTATTGGGAAGTCAGCTGATGGACCATCTTCGTAGAACCACTGAATATTCGAACCCTGTTACCTTTTGGACAGACTCGACAATAGTACTGCACTGGATTAAGTCGCAGTCCAACGTCTGGAAGGTATTCGTTTCAAACAGAGTTGCGGAAATACAGCGCCTGACAAAAGGATCGCCTTGGAGACATGTGCCCACCGAGGTAAACCCGGCAGACCGGCTCTCTCGAGGAACTCAAGCAAGTCAACTTCTGGGCGATATGTTATGGTGGCAAGGTCCGAAGTATATTACGGCTCCAGAGGAACAATGGCCTCAAAGCGTCATAGCACAACCAATCCAACAGATGATCGACGAAGAAGCTCGTGTCGTCGTTTCGCTTCATGTCAATCAGGCGGATTGCTCGTTGATCGACAAGTTTTCTGATCTGGGGAAACTAATCAAAACAGTATCATTTTGCTATCGTTTTTACAACAATTGTAAAACATCTAAGAAGGAAAGGATCCATGGACCATTAACCCCTTGCGAATACCAATTTGGTCTGAAAGTTCTTGTTCGTCTCGCGCAAGGTGCCGCTTTCCCATCTGAATCATTTATCTACAGAGATCGTCGTAACATACCAGTAGATCCGAAAGAACTTGATTCCAAATCTGCACTAAAATCTATAAACTGTTTTGTGGATGAAGTGGGAGTGTTCAGACTCGATGGTCGTCTCAAGTATAAGGATGCTCCGTATGATTCGCGTTGTCCAATGATACTACCCGTAAATCACAAGCTTAGCTGGCTGATCGCACGGTCATTACACATCCACTGCACTCTGGACCAACGTTACTACTGGCAACCATTCGTCAACGATTCTGGCCGCTTCATGGGCGTCGTCTTGCTCGCAGGGTAGTACGCAATTGTAGAACCTGTTATCGGTGTAATCCACGTACAGCACATCAACAAATGGCTCCACTTCAATCTAGGCGGGTAACTCCTGCTCGAGCATTCGCTTACAGCGGGTTGGACTACTGTGGGCCGTTTCTCGTTCGTCCGTTGATTGGGAGAGGATCGTCGGTAAAAATCTACGTCGCGTTATTCGTGTGCTTAGTGGTGAAGGCAATACACCTCGAGGTTGTCGCTGATCTAACGTTGGTCGCGTGTATCAACGCCGTCAAGCGTTTCGTATCTCGTCGAGGTCGTGTGCTCGAAATACATTGCGATAATGCGACTGCTTTTGTCGGGGCAGATCGTGAGCTCAAGGCTGCGAATAAAGCCTTCCGCGAACAGTTTCAAACCAAGGAATGGCAAAACTATACAACGGACCATGGAATCAAGTTTCTCTTCATCCCGGCCAGATCGCCTCACTTCGGTGGGCTTTGGGAGGCTGGAATTAAATCGTTCAAATATCACTTCCGTCGCATCATGGGTTGCAAGGCATTCACCATGGACCAGTTCGCAACGGTCGTAACTCAAATAGAAGCTATCCTCAATTCTCGTCCATTAACCCCGTTATCGGATGACCCACAGGATATTTCTGCTCTAACGCCAAGACATTTCTTGATTGGAGAACCGTTATTTTCAAATCAAGAGCCTGATTTAATCGAACTGAATACAAATCGTTTATCTCGCTTACAGGATATGAAACGATCCGTTCAAGATTTGTGGAAGCGCTGGTCTAGGGACTACTTAAGCCAGCTACAACAACGGTCGAAATGGAAGCAAGCTACAACGGATGTTCGAGTCGGGCAGTTGGTTTTACTGAAACAAGAAAATATTCCTCCGCTTCAGTGGCCGCTCGGGCGGATTATACAAAAAGTGCACGGTCCAGATGAACATGTCCGTATAGTAGTGGTGCGAACGGCAACGGGTGTTTATAAAAGAGCAGTCACGCAAATCGCTGTGCTTCCTATCGACGTGGAGGACATTCAACGATCCTAGTCGTCTCTCCACTAGCAGATGATGGTTGAAACGGACGGTTTCAACGAGGGCCGGCATGTTCGGGATTCCACGAATGTTAAATAAATGAATACTTTCATTGTATTACACTTTGCGCATATTGAATTTTGTAACACCCTATACTCACATCCTACCTTTTATATTTATCTTATGTTAAAACCACACACCCTATATTTACATCCCATCTTTTATATGCACACTCTGCTAAAGCAGAACACTCACACTCACACAGAGAAACACAAACGTCAACTGAATGACTCGTATTAAAAGTATTGAAGCTATCACACGCGTTTATAATTCGTTCCTGCTGTTCACCGAAAGCCGTGATATTCTTCCAAGAAGAATCATTCACCGTCACCGCTTAAACCAAAATTCCGCTGTGAATCCATCACCGACGGATCAACGTTCCGATCGTCGTCTCAAACAGTCGTAATGACGCTATCTGCTTTCTGTCAAAAGTTACGGTGGGGTGCCGGCAACCGAACACCTTCCCCTACATTCGGAAATAAAGCCGAAATCCGATGGAAATAATTGTCTCTCAAACTAAATCCACACATTGTGCACATGTTCGCATATATAGTAACCTTTCCCATAAAGAATCGCGGATTTCCTATGAAATCACAGCAACCTTTTCTACGACATTAACGAACTGCACAGAGAGCAAATCGGGTCAATAATTCAATTTTGGTTGTGTAGTGACTGTCGACTTGTAGATGTTTAAAACCTGACCATTGTACGGGTTTGTTTGACCGAATTTGCACCTCTTTATAGAAAACAAAGACAAAATTTGTAAACCTTTTCAATGGAGTGTCAAACTCATTTTTGTTGCGTCGGTCTTCAGTTTGCGGTTCTGGAAGTACGAGAGTCGGGAAAGGTATTATAGCACATCCGGTTGTGATATTTTATTTAAAACTCCAGTTTCGTCTTAATTTAAAAATATTCTCAGAGTTGAGCTGAAGCAGACCACCCGTAGTTGCACTTCGTGATTGAACGAATGAGTAAAAATGAACTACGAACCAAAAACTGATGTTTGGAAAGTAAATCATTTTTACTGTGCATACTCACTCACTCAAAACTTTTCATTAAATTGTCAATGACGGCACTGGCCACGACCAAACGATGTGCTGTTGGGGAAGGTAAGGAATGTTAGTTCGATTCTCGTTTCTGGAGACCACGGATACCACTGCATCTCCGCAAGTGTTATAGGACAGTATGGAAGCAGGATAGTCGAAACGTGGGTAGTTTTGCGTCACTTTTAATTGAAATGTTATTTGAATCACCCCGATGGCACGATTGTCATCTGTATACAATTGGCTTGAAGCCGGAAATTTTGGTTCTTTGGTTCTAGTTCGCTGTCAAATGCTATGTTTAAGCAGTGTTCACACGTTCACATTTTTCTTCATGCGGTTGCACCAACATAATGAAACGATTTCGATGGAATATAATCAAATTATAATAAACCACAATTTCTTTTTCTTATTCAAAAAGAGGTCAAATTACTTGTTTTATAGAGAATACTAGACTAGAGTTATATTTATATTGGGTTTGAAGAAATTAACTTTTGACACCAGTGTGGTTTGATTGTATGGTATGAACGCAGCTTAACATATTGTTGGCAACAACGCCACCAAAACAAAATGCGTCGGTTTCAGGAACCAACTTCCATAGCAGGGGGTGATTTAAATACGGCATAATAAAGTTTTTGGACGATTTTGTTCATAATTCCGATTTACAAAAACCCTTCTTAATGCACCTAGTGGTGTGATGATGTTTTCTTTTAACATTTAAATTGTCTCATTGAAACATTTGTAAGATTCTATCCTCGGCCATTAGTATTGTGAGCTTATCAAATAACCTAATAGCAACTTTCGAACGAGTATAGGTCAGGACCGATTCATTTATCTCCGAGAATTTTTGTTGCATTAAAAAACACTGGGATTTGTCGGTTACGTCACATATAACATTACATCTCTAGAGATACAGCGGTTTGATTTTTTTTAAATTTTTTTAACGATTTTGGATGATCCTTGAATCTTGTTAACATAGAAACAAATTTTCTTGACACAGTAGATAAATAGTTAATCAAAAGATAGTATTCATTCTATAATATGTTTCTAATATTAGAATTTAAAATATATGAGAAAGGCAGTCTATATTTTTCGTAAAGAATCAGAAAATGTGTTTCCCAATTCTCTGTTATAAACATACCTGTTATTTTCTTAGCGCAAGTTTGTTATATTTTTCCTGATCTTACAAAAATAAAAATAAAAAGTTTTCACTTTTTTGAAAAACAAAAATCAAATATACATTTTTTGAGATATTTGAATTTTAAGTGTTATTTTTAAAACACATAAAAATTGTCACCAGTACTAATTTTTTTACATAGTCCTTATATTTACCATATACATTGCAGAAGATACCAAATTGATCGGGTCCACGGAAAATGTTCAAGTGATTTTTTCTTTGTCTTTTCGTAAAAGTAAGGCTAGAGTTGAAATGGCAAACGATGATGCAAATTGTTTCGTTTGGCAATAAATAACACTTATGCAAAATTTGAGCTAATTAAAAATACACAAAAATAAAATTTGGATATAATTGTTCAGCACATGAATAATATTCGAATCTAAGATCTATTTTTGCGGGATTATATCACACAACTTAGAACATTACCGCAAAAAAGAAATCGCAAAAATTGTTAAATTCGTATAACAAGTAACAGCAAAATCGGTGTCGCTCTTTTCTTGTTTTTTTTTACCATCATAAATAGTAATGTTTTGTGTCGCTAGAGTTATTTTAATTCATTCTAAATTCGAATATAACTGAAGTATCTGAAAGTGCGCGATATATATATATATATATATATATATATATATATATATATATATATATATATATATATATATATATATATATATATATATATATATATATATATATATATATATATATATATATATATATATATATTTTGAACTCAAATTTAGAAACAGCTAATTTAATTCGATTAAAGGCAAAGATGCCATCAGAACTTGTATACTGTGTGATAAAAAATGCAATGAAAATACTATTGTTGTAATTTTGATTTCAAGAGAAGTATATTGAATAATAGGTTCGATATACGCTCGAAGCTGAACACGAAACACTAAAGTAATTCACACAAAGAAATCGCTGACAAATAGAATATTCACAGGATTACTGTATGATATCAAATTATCAATAAACTCATCAGAACAAAAATTGGTGATGGTGAAATAGAAAAAAAATACTTTTTAATTATGATTTCGTTCAAATTAAACATACCGATATCGTAAACATCATTAATATCGCGTATTTTAAAATGAGTGGTTATGTCATATGTATTGCGTTTTGAGAGATGAACAAAACGTTATATGCTTTTGACGAAACTATAGCATCCATTTAGTATGCAATATTACCGTAGCAGTTAGTTTTTATTTATTAATGGATTCCTACGCCTAGTGCATAGTAGATGAAACTTTCGAGGATAACCGGCTGGAAGGTGAACACGATTTATCATTAGTGCGTTTGTGCAATGTGCTATGTATACCAATCGTAGATAAATACTTCCTGCGTTGCTGAACTATGCTAGCGCAAGGTATTCTAGGTTCACTTAAATTATAACTTTCATATAAGGAAATCAGTTGTTTCTTATACATGATAACATTAAAATGATATCGATGATTAATTCACTATGAGATGCTAAACTAGGCACATTCCGACATTCTTACCCAAAAACATACATATATTATTATATATAACATTTTTTTTCCGACAGATTTGCTTTCAATAGTAAAATATGGGATATTAAATCTAACACGAGATATTATGGCGCCGAATGATCTTACAGAAATGATGATGAAGTCTAGGAATGATATGACTTATATCGATCATCTGCCATCATTCTCTAGTGAAAAACTGTTTATCTCACAATCACAAAGCATAAGTTCAAGAGAAAAATGTGTCAAACACGCGTCATTTCTATGGAGATGTCTTCCGAAAAAAAGACACCAGCCTTTATAGCAATATATTTCATATTACATATTCAGTTCATTCCATGCAATTTTTCCTCTTCGTGTGACCAGCGGAAAAGCAGCAGGATCGTCTAAAAACTTTTTTCTATATAACACATCGTTCAAAATGTCCCGGAACTAACTAGAAAAACAACATTTATTGTGCAAAAATTCTTTCCAGTGCTTTTGTTACTTTTCGATGCCATGCATATAGCATTATTTGTCCTTGTCCTCAAATTAGGTATCTTTTTTAGATCAAAATCGCTGTGGGCTAAATCTAGAGAATATGCTGGATGAGGAAGAAGATCGAAACCAAATTTCTTCAATTTGATGATTTTGTTTTCTTCAAATGAAGCCGTTTGTTTATTTTGGGAAAAACAGTTGAAAAGCAACAATTATTATATTTCATATCTTTTTTTAACACTTTTCAACAAGATTTGAAATTGTTTTGAAATTATTACACACAATATTTTCGGAGGTACATCGATCAACAGAAACAGATAAAAAAGATATAGGTCAATTTTTTTTCGTGAAATTTGAGACTCTGCGCGGAAATAAAATGAAGAAAAAATGTAAAATAAAAAGCTTTTTTGTAAACTTCAGAAAGTAGTTTTAGTTTTTCTCATTTTTTGAGATCAATTTAAGTGCTAAAATTTGAACGAAGCTATCTTAAATATTTTAGTCTACTTTGATTTTGTATATAGATTCTTTACACATTTGAGCAGAAACATTAAAAAAAAACCTGTTTTAATCTACCTAGTGGTGTAATGATGCCTTTCTCATATATAATATTGTGGTATTCTATTCAAATTGCTGGATTGTTTGTGCAATAACTATTAAAAAATACAGAATGAAACAGTGCTTTGCTCGCGTTGGTCATTCTTAGGAAAACAAAGTGAGTTCACTATTATATGCACTTCCGGTACTGGAACCCAAGAACCGGTATAATCGATGTCAGTTCGTACGGCCACCAACTAACATGACGTACAAATTCTATTAGTTTTTATTCAAATTTTGATGATTTTATACAATTTTGCCATAGTACTCTAAACGATTATTTAAATTTTTGTTGTATCCGGAAATATGCAGTAATTTTTGGTTTTTCGCCAATATCTGTCACAATTGACCTTGAAAACAGAATATGTTTTTAGACTTAGATTCCGCACGGTAATAGTTATCCAACAAGCCATCGATTGTTGAAATCCGTCCATTTTAAACGGAGATGTCGACATTTTTGTGTAAGTGACTTATCCCCCTATTTCAGCAGTAGGAGTTTTGAGCGCTGTATGACAAAGCAATGCTTGGGAGCAACGTGAAACATGAGTTTTTATA
Source organism: Malaya genurostris (assembly GCF_030247185.1). Taxonomy (NCBI): domain Eukaryota; kingdom Metazoa; phylum Arthropoda; class Insecta; order Diptera; family Culicidae; genus Malaya; species Malaya genurostris. The sequence continues at coordinate 125,905,085 of NC_080571.1, read as the reverse complement.
CTGTAACATACAATTGTTTCTAAGTACCAAAAAGACTGTGTACAGCACCTTTGTTCGTGACTTTTTGCCTCGGACCGATTTTAGCATGGTTCATTTTTGGCAACATATTCGTTCGAATATGACATGTAAACCAGATGATGGCAGTATTTTCAAGTTGAAAGTAATTCCATAATTATATTTATTTAAACTACTTAAAGCAATAAATGCTGAAAAAACATAACATCCATACACCATTCGAATTAGTTCGTCGAGATCAGCGAATGTGTGTGTGACAAATAATATCACTCAATTTTCTCGGAGATGACTCAATGGTTTTCTATAAACTCAGATTCGTATGAATAGCTTGTTAGCTCCCGAACAAGGTTTCTGAATCATATTTGGTTCCGGCCTCTGGTTCCGGAACTACAGGATGATATGTGAAACGAATTTAAAATTGTGTAACTTATTTTTCTCTTAGATGGCTTTACCGATCTAAGATTCAAATGAAATCTAAGAACCATCTAAGATTCAAATGAAAAGTCTTAAGATCCTGTAAAACATCTTGCTTTTTAGTCAGATTCAACTTCCGGTTTAGAGGGATACATGGTGATTAGTTTAAAAATGTTCATTCCACATAAATTAATCGGGTTTATCGGGTTTGCAGATGTGTATAATAGATAACCAAATAAACTTATATCGGTTTTAGTGGTATTCAGTTTTCGATTCGGAAGGTATTTAAAAATTTAATTCGCGCTACGATTTTTTTTGTTTCGATTGTAGAGGTTTTAACCTTAAGGTCATGCGGGGTTGGGAATCTAACCCAGGTAGGCTGCGCGAAAGGCATCGATTTACCCATTACACTGCACACCCGTCCCCTAAGGCTTCGATTTTTCAAAGATGCCTACACTGATTATTAAACATTTTGAATCAAATGTAAACTATACAGCTTCTCAGGTGAATTTAACTGAATTCGGCTACACCGATTTCTGAATTCCGGTTCCAGTATCTAATCGTTTCTCAAAGCTCAATCGTTTTCTCAAAAAAGGCCAAATCGACTTTCAAAAACAAAAATTCAAATTATAGAATTTATGAACCCATAAAAAATTAATGAATTTTTTCCAATTCTGACTTCCGATTTTGTAATTGCAGGGTGATGCTATTTTTGAAATTCAAACCGATATACAAAATTACCATCCCAACAAAGCTTCATAGTTGGACTCAAATTATTGCAATTCATTCGTCATAATTATTTCTGGCTATACGAATTCTTTTAGGTTATGCCGGTTCTAAAGTGGAACTTACTTCGACATTTCATGGAATGTTCCTTCGATTGTCACACGTTTAAATTCAAATTCGATCCGATTTGCAGTTTCGACATTACACGGTAATGTCGGAATGACTGAAATCTCAAACTGTGTCTTAAAACGACGGTCATTAAAATAATGCCATGAGAACTAAAACAACGAAGAATATTAATGCAAAAAATATATGTGGATTGATAAAAAAAGATATCATCTCACTGCTAGGTGGATTAAGCATGTTTTTACGGTTTTTGTTTCGTCAGTTTAAGTAACGGTGTACAATATTTAACACACTTTACCATCTAACTCCGGAACCGGAAGTCGGATCCGGATGAAATTCAGGAATTCCGTATGGGACCATGAGACCTTTCATTTGAATCTAAGTTTGTTGAAATTGGTTCAGCCATCTCCGAGAAAACCTAGTGAGATTATTTGACACATACACACACATACATCCACACATACAGACATTGCTCAGTTCGATGAACTGAGTCGAATGGTATATGACACTTGTACTAGTCGGTTTTTCAAGTGATTGCATAACCTTTCTATATGAGAAAGGCAAAAACAGCAGCAACAGTTCTAAAAGATCGTGTTTTGATAAAAACACGTTTAAAAGCGTATTGTTTACAATTCATAATAAAAAATGCCTCGGCACCACAACCGACGTACCATATGTCACAGGAAAATATATTCCTGTCCGTGTCAGCCTCCTAAATGTTCGTTATTTTTCGACACATCCATGCACCTACGCTCGATGGAAATCCCATAAATATTTTCAAGTAAGTTCAGGCATATTGACTCTGAGAAAATATTTTACACGGACGGATCACGAATTGAAGAAGTTACTGGGTTTGGTATGTTCAACATTAATGTTTCGGTCTCATTTAGGCTTCAAAAACCAGCATCTGTTTATAGCAGAGTTGACAGCATTTTATTATAGTTTGAGTGTAATCGTCACATTATCTCCAAACCATTATTTCCTCTTCCCAGATAGTCTGAGCGCAATTGAAGCCATTCGCAAAAATGAACTGTTTTTCTTGGATAAAATAAAACAGTGCCTGAACGACATATTGAAAAATAATTATCAAATCACAATAGTTTGGGTCCCGACTCATTGCTCCATTCCAGGCAATGAAAGAGCTGATATTTTAGCCAAAAGTGGTGCTATTGAGGATTAAATTTATGAGAGACCGAATGCTTTCAACGAATTCTATGGCGCGTTTCGCCAAAGAACACTTACCAGCTGGCAAGCTTCTTGGGACAGAGATGATCTGGGTTGGTGGATGCACTTAATTATCCCTAAAATATGGACAAAAGCATGGTTCAGGGGGCTGGTTGTGAGTAGGGACTTAATTAGTGTGATGTCCAGACTACATTACACGTTAGATGCACACCTTCTTCGAATTGGACTTTCCGAGACTAATCATTGGGCTTGTGGCGAAGGATATCGCGATATTGATCATGTCGATTGGACATGCGTGGAGTATCGTGATGTCAGATCTCAACTAATAAATTCTTTGCGTACCCAAGGTAGACCATCCAATGTCCCAGTTCGAGACATTCTTGCTTGTCGTAACCTTTCTTACATGAAACTTCTTTATCATTTCATAAAGACAATTAAAGTTTTAATTTAATAATTGACCCTATTGAGTCTTAGTTCTGACTCCTACTGCGTCCATTAATTCATCCAATAGCAAAATTTTAATAAAAATGATGTGCTGATACAAACAAACTCGAAATAGGTTATGAAATAAACAACAAAATGTATAAAAATTTCAGCTTATTATATAATTTATAGCAGTTAATCGTTTGGTTCAAATAATATGATATTTAAAAACTAAGAGGAATATGTTTTATTAAACTCAAATCCTTGTGACTATATTAGTATTATATTAGGATAAGAATTCTATGTAAAAGTGATGCTACGACGAAGAAAAACTTATGTAATTTCCTTAATAAATAAACGTATTTATGAAAAAAAAAACACAACCGACGTCTTGGTTTATGCGTGACTCCTGAAAAAATCTATTTTGTCGGTCTAACACACCTGTTACACCCATTGCTAAAAACTCCTCTGTCTAGTGTGAGCGTTTCGGCAAAGACATCATGTTAACAAGATATCCAGCTCTCACATTTCCCGAACAAATCATTGGCAACAACCTTTTTTGCGAGCATGTCGCCCTCAGGTATATCCGCATCAAATCTCATACATAGAGGAGAAATGTCAAATTCGTGCGCGCCAAAATAGCAGGGCTGCGCAACCATACAATTGACATGATATGTTGAATGTGATGCCGTGTGATGGCGTTGCTGAACTGAAGATTGATTTCGCTCCAAGCTGACAGGGTTTGTTTTCGGTCACACCCAGATCCAGTGAAGCGATTGATGTATTTGGGACCGTGTAAGTGATATGGTACAAAAAAGCAAAACGAGCAGTGAACAGCGAAGAAAACGTGTAAAGATGGCTAGTTTCTTAAAACTTATTTTATTTTTTTATGAAAATTGAACTTATTGTTTGAATCAGAACTGAATGCTTAGGATTGGTAAATATTGTGCTGAGAAAAGTATGAGTCGAGTAATTATTGATCGAACGACGATTCATGATTAAATTATAGACCAAACTGAACAAGTTTGACAATGGCACGAGGCACGATTCACGCGTGATCTTTCAAAAACAGTGTGGCTAACACGACACCAGCAAAAGATCACCCTTTAGTTTCTTGAAAATTTCCGAATACTTTTTACTCAGGACCTTCTCAAAAGTTAGGCTAGAGGAAAGTAGACATCACTGGGAGTGCGATGCGTTGTCCTGGTGCTGCTCTCAAAAAATTATAATTTCAATGTGTTGTTTGATACGTATAGTTAAAAATTTGGTTGAAATAGTTATTTTGAGTGATAGTGCAGGTGTAGCAAGTGTGTGTTTAGTAGTGAGAGTGCTATTTATTGAATAATATTGATCCGCGAAACTAAAGATGCTCAAGTGGCGGAAACTGAGAATTTACCGCCCCAAAATTCAACGATGTTAATTGTCATTGTCGGTGTTGTCGGATTTCTATACAATGTGTGAAAGTTTACGTGTCATTCAGACTGAAGGTCAAGGGTTGGTCTGCAGCGGACACATTCGCGAGTGTTTTTATTTTATTCTTTCAGTGGTCGTGTTTCATCTCGCGGTACTGACAGCAGAGCCAGCAGGAGAAAAGGGATACTGGTGAGATCGTTCCTCGGAGATATTTTATATTTTTCTTACTTATTATACTTCTACTGAGTATCGAAAATCAGGTTTTGTTGAGATCATATTGTTTACCAAAACATATCCGGATCTCTTTCCCTCTCTACTAACAAATCTCCTATCCCGTGATGCTCGTGGAGATACAGTGGCACCCGCGGTCTCTAGAAACAATAAGTATCGGACTAATATTCCTTTCTTTCCCTCAGTAGCACAGCCTTTGGTCGTAGCCAGCGTCGTTATTGATCATTTAATAAAAAGTAAGGAGTGCGTGGGTATGTACAGTGAAAATGATTTGTTTCTCCCAAGCTTCATTTTCTTGGTTCATTGCACATTTCCACTCATTCGGTCAATCACGAAGTGCAACTACGGGCGATCTACTTCAGCTCAGCTCAGCTCAGGACCTTCTCAAAAGTTAGGCTAAAGTCAAACGATGAACGATGAACTGATTATACAAAATTTCAGACAAATCAACGAATATAAAATATAAATTAAAAACAAACCATCGGTTCGGTGGAAACGCTCTATCATATTATCTTTCTATGAGTATTCTTAATCTTATCTTTCTGGGGGTATTCCTCGAATACAATCAATTTTTTAATCGATGATTTTATATGACACAGTACTGATAAAACATGTCTCTGACTTTTTGAATTGAAGTCCTTAACACTAGACTTGTCGTATGTTCAAGCCCAGATCAGTAAGAATTCACATTGTTAATAGGATCGTTACTATGCAACGATGATGTACGCGTAGAATAGGCAGTGAAGTCTGTTGGAATAGAATGGTCAAATTTCACAAAAAATGCAATACCAAGACCTTCCTTTACAAGCATGATTACACTTTGATATTACTAGTCATGATGTTTCTACTCCACTAATTCCAAATCTACAGAAGGCTGTCATTTTATATTATTTTATCATATGATAATCTAACACCACTTGCCTAAGATAAGCAATCGGTTTCAATTTTATCAAAGGAATCAACTCAAACATTCTTCGAAGTCGGCTATAACCTGTTATTGAATCACTTTGAGTTTCACATTACAGGTTTATATAATTTCTAATAATAATATTTTTATTACCTTTAAAGTTCGTAGTAAATATCTAACTAGCTTTTGTCAGAGTATATGAAAGTCATTTGCTATGTTTCAAAATAAACGAAAATGGTGAGATATGAATGTTACCCTAATCTCCGTTAGCAAACTTTGAGAACAAATTTCATATTCAGTCGAAACACACAAGCGGGATAGTAGCTTCAAAATCGTATGTTTCCGAGGAATATTGTGCTGTGTTGGAATTCAATCAAAGCTATGACTTACGACAATGACAGAATGACCTATCCACATTCGATTTCTACGCGTTTTCACTCGTATTATCCCGGTTCGGCGGTTCTTTACACAGGACGCTGGTCATACAAGACAGTTTTCGTATCTTCGAATCCCTACTTTGAAGGTTTCTTAGTGTCAATAAAGGGTATACGGACTCAAATTGTATCACTGTCAAATGGCTGTAACTTTTCACCCATAGGGAATTTTCATTTAGAATTTTGGATGAAACTAGTTCATCTTAAGAAGGCGTTAGAAAGTATAAGATATCGAAGTTCTCCTAAAAATGCATGATTAGGAGTGTGCCAAAGGACTTCAATCCACCGAACGCACCGGAACTGCGGCCAATTGAAAAGGAATACTTTCAAAATCAACTACTACCACTTCAAAGGTCACACAATGGTCCTACGCGTTTCAGTCCGGGTTTAGCCTCATGTCATTACTCGGAAGATTGAAAAGTTAAATAATATTTTTGATCCCCAGAAAGTTTTGAGATGATCGGTTGAATGGATGATTTGGCCGGATATTCTCTTGTGATGCAATTTGAGTCTGTACACCATTTAGGATCGAAGCACTAATATACCAATGGTTCTGTATGCTAAGAATCGACTGCGTCAGGTGAAACAGAATGATCCGGAAGCTGTATCCGGATAAACTTCATAGAGAACATACATCCTCGTAAAGATGTTAATGCGTGTAAGAAATTTATCTGTTGCTTGGAAAAGTGATATCCAAGTAGTAAATCGCCTTTAATAACACTTCAGGCGGTCCAGCAATCGCTTATGGGCTCTTGGTTCGAACTTGCTTACAATGGAAAATCATGCATACAAAATCGTACGCAACGGGAATTTGTAACTATTTTTTACTAATATGTTATACATCATCTTTTTTGAAGAAAATATGTTCTTGCTTAGATGTCAGTTCTCTGCTATTCAATTAAAAGCTATGGTACTGTAAAACCTTTCATTTGAATCGGTTAAGTCATCTCTGAGAAATCGATGTGAGTTCCATGTTGGACATTCTCACTGCTATTTTTTTTAACTTTTGCAACAGAATATCGAGAACCAATATGGTCATTGGACTTTAACACTGAAAACATGTAAATGATAGCGAATTAATATACATTGTTTTATTATTTGTTTATTTTAAGTTCCCATTCACCAGGAAAAGTTTCTGGTGGGATGGTTTTAGAACTGAAAAGTAGTGTTTGTAGAAGAATTTCACAAAAAATCTGAAAATGCAACTCAAAATTATAAAATTTTAGCCAAAACAACCGAAATTTGAAAATGTTTAGATAAACTTTTCCGCATTTTTTTTATTGCTTGCGCGCTGCTGTTTCGTATTGAGGTGGTGTGAGAAATGCACGGTGGACTCGGTGGCATTATATCCTGAGCAAAAATTACATATCAAATAATTCATGCAGCATTGGGTTTTGTGTAAAATGAAAACGAGTTGAATACAATAAAATGGGTGTTGTAAGAAATCGTTTATTTTTTAAGTAACTCTCATTCATAAAGCAGAAAATGTCCAACTCTGTTGAGCTCAATGCATTGATGTTGCTGAAGCGATAATACTTGGCTGTGTAATATCATATAATAGGTATTATTTTAGATTGTATCAAGTTTAAAACAAAAATAAAACTTCAACCATGACAGGTTACTGAATGGAATGAATACAAGCCAAGTCTTATCGGTCATGTAGAATATTTGAAAATATAACTTTTATATAACCTGTGATACAAACAATGTAACTTGGTGGACTACTGGCAAAGATATCGAAAATACTTGAATTTTCTCTTGTCTTCAATCATTCTTTTGAAGAAGAGTCCATGCTTGCTAATAAACTCAGGCATATACATGGTTAGTAAGTTAGTCAATACATATACATATAACTTCATGTTAGTTATTCATAATTACTCATGATTCATAGATCTAGTGTAAGAGTAATCACTAACAATAACGACTGAATTAGCATATATTTAAAGTGTAAAGGATTTAAAAATCCATTACGTCGAGTCTTTTTTACAAACCAACATAACGGGAGGTAAGCCCACTGCGCTCAATCACTGAAAAAAGTTCTGGTTTATATGTGTTGGTTTTCCTTGTTATGCTTTGTGTGACGGTTCGTTCAACTGAAGCGGAAACAATTTTGCGCGCATTTCATGACGCTACATTTCACCTTAATGCATGCATTTTAGGAGCATTTACGCAACCATTCTCCACCAGACGGCGCTTTTGGTGTCACAGGTTGCTAAACTACATTACTATTACACTGGGGAATCTGGGTTTATTTTATTTATGATAACATCCAATGATGCAGGATATTCTTTCACGATTGTGAAAATCGGTTCAGCCATCTGTTTATCTGTATCAGTAGCGAATAATATAAAGATTGTTGGTCAAACAGCTTCGAAGTCTGAATACATGGTCCTTCAAACACGTCGAACAATAAGTCAGATGCCAAAATTTTATAACATTTGCTTAATTAGCGCGTTAGTTATTGTAGTTTCAGTTACGCTACTTTTGGAAAATTAGTAACAATAAAGAAAAACCAATTTCGTGTGCTGATGCACAGTAAAAAATGACTGCGCAAGCAAAAAAGGGCTTGATAAGCATTATCTGGACTCCGCTCGAAACAAATCATTTATTTTCGAATGAGTTCCAGAAATTGCTTTAAAAGTTTATTCTATCGTCATGGAAAATCGAAAAGCTATGTTGCAGTAACACATGGATCAATAAGTCCCGAGACTAACAATGGAAACAACATTTTTTTGCAAAATTTTTTTTATTCATCCAACGGTTCCAACGTTTTTCCAATTTTTCAATACCATGTTTATAAAAAAAATTATCTTTTGCTTCAAAATAAGCTTCAGTTTCAGCGATGACCTCCTCATTTGAGCCAAATCTTTTTCCCTGAAGCATTTTTTTAAGATCAGCAAAGAGCCAGTAGTCACTGGGGGCTAAATCTGGCGAGTATGGGGGGTGGGGAAGCAGATCAAAGCCCAATTCGTTCAATTTCTGAATCATCGACTCGTTGCTGTTTTTGTTCTATCGAAAGCAATCGCGGCACCCACTTGGAAAAAAACCTTTTTCATGCTAAATTTTTCATGAAGTGATAATAAATACACTTCCATATGATATCTGTGTCATCTCAGCATTCTCACGGAGCTTCACTTTACGATCTTTCATTATAATTTTTGTCACTTCATTCACATTTTCCGGTGTAACGGCTTCCACAGATCTACCCGAGCGTTCCGCGTCATTTGTGTCGGTACGACCACGTTTAAATTCGGCGAACCACCGACAAATCGTTGCTTTTGATGGACAAGAGTCTGGATAACATTTTTCAATCCATTGTTTCGCTTGCACGGTGTTTTTACTCATTAAAAAACAATGTTTTATCAAAACACGAAACTCGGTTTTTTCCATTTTTTAAACAAACTACAAAATGACTTTACTTCAACCTCGATAACTCAACTGTTTCTGGTCGGATCGACTTAAAATTTTGACCCGTTTCAAGCAAAGGTTAGTACTCTAGAAAGACGTGGTTACTGGTTTACTACGAGCGCCATCTCTGCTTTAGTCTCGGGACTTATTGATCCATGTGTTAAGTAGATGACATCGTAGACAACAAATGGAAGTGTAGTCACAAGTTTGCATGAACACATGAACATGAAAAAATTATTTGGGTGCCGCGTATCGCTGGTACAAAAGACTGTTTGGGCAGGTTTAGCCGTAATAAATCGAAATTCTTGAGTCGATACGTTATAATGAATGAAACATGGATCCACCATCATTCGCCTATTAAATCGACAGTCAGCCGAATGAACAGTAGTGGGTCGGTTTATAGTCGAAACTGAATTAATTAAAAAGACCCGGTATAAAAATCATCAGGATCCTGTCATAAATTGATGGCTAAATTCCATGATTTAAAATTTAAATTGCTAGAGCATCCACCATATTCACCAGATTAGGCCCACAGTACCCGATTGCTGTTCTCAGATTTAAAAAAGAAGCTTGCTGGAAAGAGATTTGCATCGAATGACGAGTTCATCGCTGAGGCTGAAGCGTTATTTGAAGCTAACGAGAAATCGAGATATAGAGATGGTGTAGAAATGTAGGTTGAAACGCCGTGTAGATGGTGTAGGTTGAAACGCCGTTAGTAAAATTAAACGGTTGAATGCAAAAATCGGATAAGTGCAACTTAGTTTGAAAACCCCGTTTATATCTTTTGAATGCAAAAACTGGATAGAAACATGGAGACCAGAAACCGCACTCGGATTCTGCAACACAGATACAAGAGTTTTAGTTACGTAAACATGCAATGATTGAAAATTGCAATACTCTGGAAAAAAAACGTAGAGCAATTATACGAATGTGATAATAAACTTGAATGTAGTCTACAAAATAAAGTGTGATTTTTTGCTGGTATCTTTATGACAACATGGTTTTTGAGAGATCACGCGTGAATCGTGTTTTGTGTCTATGTCAAACTTGTTCTGTTTGGTCTATAATTTAATCATGAATCGTCGTTTGGTTTATAATTTAATCATGAATGGGCGCTGGCAAAGTGGAAGGTAGATCCATTTTTATCGAAAAATTGTGTTCAGCGACGAAGCTCATTTCTGGTTGAATGGATACGTCAACAAGCAAAGTTGCCACATCTGGAGTGAATACCAGCAGCTACCAACGTATCCCAAAAAAGTCACTGTTTGGTATGGATTACGGACCGGTGGTATTATTCATGAAATCCGGCCGATATGTTTAAGAGATTATGTCAAACTGGGTCATCTAAAGCGGAGCCGCGGGCAACATTTGCATCAAATCATGTTTAAACAATAAACTATATTGATCGTTATATCGATTCTAATAAAGATTGCACAATTTTCTCAACTTTTTTTAAAATCAAATCCTATACCTCTTAAAAAATCACTCTTTATGATTATTTTTGTATGATATAACAAAATTTATATGTAATAAATTCATCACGGTCTAATTTGTGGTTTAACAGTCCTATCATATACTTGGTTTGATGAATTTTTTTTGAAAATATGCGTGGATAATGAGCATTTGGTTGATTCATTTTATTTAAATCGAAAATATAATTAGGTAGGTCGTAGAATTGGATAAAAAAAATTCGTTGGTCGTTGATTATCAAATGTATAAAACATAATCACCAGAAAATATATTGAATATAGAGGTTAACATTGATATTTTGAATCAGTGGTTAGAAATATGATGCGAACGCTAAAAAACTACAAGGATCATTGATGTGGACCAAGGCAACCGAAATTTCTAGTGATCGACATTTTCAATTAATCGTCACACTTTTGAATCCGCAAATGCACGATAGTCTGCTTATATTGATCTTTATTAGGAACCAACACCGAACAAGCGAACCCAGAATATTGACTCTATTTGTCGTGATTTGTATTTGTTTTGTAGCCGACGAAATTAAAGCAATAGCCCAAATGTATGCAATTATATGTTTGTACATGCTTGCGATACGGATATCGATATTTAAGCTTCTCTTCACCAAGCTTGTATGCAAGCAGTTATTTTTATAGCGTTTCTCTACCATTCTGCGATTTCGGTTGCAACGACAAACTATTTCTCATTATCAATCGAGCTCATCTTATATAAATTAGAAATTAATCTTATGCACTCAAAATTTACCCTGGGGTAGTTGTCAATTTCTCAGGCGAAACGACATAACATGGAATTTCATCCGATCTTGCAACAACCTAGATCTAGCATGCTACGCGTAGGACTGAAACGCTATAATGTTGCTTATATTTACAGCTTCGCGTGCTTCCAACAGTTTCGCATTTGCATCGATTGACCAATCAGAGCGATGCTTTCCCTTTGATATATCGCTTACTCCTTCAAAACCGTCGACTATGGCAGGGAAATTCGGTATGCCGGAGATTTTTTTCAAACAAAATAGGACACTGCTAGCTATTAATCAACATTTCAATGATACATAATTAAAAATACATGGCTATGAACGCTCAAATCAATTCGTAGAAATATTTTGAATCAAATGGTGACATAATATTGATAATTGATACAAAATTGACTGAGCTGTAATTGTTCAAAACCTGACATTTCAAAGTGTATTTTTGTTGAGTTTCTAATTCGCACTCCTACATAGAAAACAAAAGTGTTCCACATTAAAAGTTTTCGCAATTTCGTGCTCATTCCGATTACGTCCAATTTATGTAGGTTCTATTCGTTATCAACAGATTCAATTCCATAATGATTCAGCAGTTCTTATTCAAATTTCCGTTAACATTTTCGATCCTAGCAGCTCTGAGAAATATCAGGCAATATCGTATGACAGGGTAAGAAAAATTATTGCCCTACTCTTTCTTTTAACTTATCTAATCGTTCAACACTAGAAATAGCAGTTATGGTGCACCTGATGATTGAAAAATGTTTAACGCACAAAACAACAATCGAATCGTAACAAGCTGTATAATGGGTTCTGGTGATAAGGTGTTCTCTGATCACGCGTCAACCATTGCGCGTTTGGACAAACATTCGAGCTCAGATGTTACTTATGAGCCCGTTTGGTAAAAGAACAAAACAATGTGAACTCGACGTCGTAGCAGTGCTCACGATGAATATTATGAAATTTAAATTATTTGATAGGCGTCATGGCGATTACCTACTTAGCTTTCATGCATGTTTTCGTTGATATACCGTGTGCGAGGGTTAGATAATGACCCTCGAATGATTCTATGCGTGTACTTTGGTACTATTCCGATCAGAACTTGCCTTGAACTTGAGATTGTCATCGGGTGATGACTCTTATTGAAGATAGTTTAACTATTACGTATGTGACATAGGGTGAGATGTTTCCATTCGATACGCGATGCAATTCCTTAACATGTATAAATGAATAACCAATTAATCTATGGCCTGTACGAATCGAAGGTGTATGTGATAACATTTTTGTTTTGTTTTATTATAATTCGATTTGAAATTTTTAGTGTCAATAAACCCAGAATATGGTTTACTTCACGGTGTTGACTAAAACGTCTAGAACGTAATAAATGTGTACTACAGCTTTTTAGTTTTTACTCCTACTATACGAATGAAAACGAACTGAACAATTATCGTGGAAATATCATTGCATCGTTTCTAGCAGACTCACAAGAATGTAATAATGTAGCTTTTAGTAAGTGCTGAAAAAAGCTTTTGTAAACTAACCGAATCAATCTGAATGAATTTTTGTCAGAAATTATCAATCCAAATTTGTGTCAGAAGTTCTTTTAATGAAAAAAGTATGCTATAACAAGACTGTTTGAATGACAGGAGAAAGGCGTTATCATCAGGTATCAGAATAATTTGGTTCATAACGGCTTATCCCCAGGTTATTTTTGAATAGGTCAAGTTCTACAAGTTGACTTTTCTTGTTCCGGTAATCGAATCCCATTAGGTTATGGATGCTACACAAAAGGAGCACATGGAATTCCGCAATTAACTAATATAACGTGTAATGTTTACACTGTGTGAGTGACAGTAGTAGTTTTGCAATCGTTGAGAAGATGGACTCGGAGGAATAGCAGCGCCGTAAAATAATTTTGCGCATGTACCTGGAAAATCCGTATCTCTCTCATCACAATCTACGGTATCTCGTGTTTTGAATCGGTACAACAAACGTTTATCTGTTTATCGGAAGGAAAAAATGGCCAAAATGGATTTCTGAATTGTTTAAAGGATCACAGCTTTTTGTAAGAGATGCTGCATTCGAGTAAAACTATAGCACAGGACACACGTACACACGTATAAAGTTCAAAAGGCAAGGAACTGTAGAATACGTTGGAAAAGTCACGTGTGAAAATTTACAAGTTAATAGTTCTGTTCAAGCTAGTTCAAGCGTTTACCCATAATGTGCGACTCAGACGTTAATGATGAGGTATATCTCCGAATGAAAGAAAGCAGCATCGAGTTCGACAACTTAGCCAGGAAGCTTAGGAAGGTCGGTACCACACTAACTCAGTGATTTGGTAGCTCAGTTGTTTTTTAAGTTACCAGATTCATTTGACCCACTGGTGACAGCACTAGAAAATGTGAATGAAATTTGCTTGCTGTAGAATCGAAACGTTCAGATCGTCAAGAAAAATTATTGGTAAAGAGAGTTCGGTTGAATTTTCTGGAAATAATCAGAAACAATTTAACGAATAGTGCTACTAATGCGGTGTTCATGGACAAAGTTTATTTGGCCGCATCATAATGAAGGAAATCATAACAGTCAGCCATAAGAAACAATAGTACTAACGACCAGCTACCAAAAAATCTGGAGTTCCGCTTTGAATCACCTTCGAACTTAACCATGCGTTTTCGCCAATTTTCTTGTATATGTAACACATGAAAAGAAAACAAAGAAAGAAAATGTTCAATACCATGTTTATAAAAAAAATTATCTTTCGCTTCAAAATAAGCTTCAGTTTCAGCGATGACCTCCTCATTTGAGCCAAATCTTTTTCCCTGGAGCATTTTTTTAAGATCAGCAAAGAGCCAGTAGTCACTGTGGGCTAAATCTGGCGAGTATGGGGGGTGGGGAAGCAGATCAAAGCCCAATTCGTTCAATTTCGCCATTATTTTGTGCAGGGTGGCAGGGTGCATTGTCATTGTCGAAAGTAATCGCGGCACCCACTTGGAAAAAACCTTTTTCATACTCAATTTTTCATGAAGGATAGTAAATACACTTCCATATGATATCTGTGTCATCTCAGCAATCTCACGGTGCTTCACTTTACGATCTTCCATTATAATTTTTGTCACTTCACTCACATTTTCCGGTGTAACGGCTTCCACAGGTCTCCCCGAGCGTTCCGCGTCATTTGTGTCGGTACGACCACGTGTAAACTCGGCGAACCACCGACAAATCGTTGCTTCTGATGGACAAGAGTGCGGATAACATTTTTCAATCCATTGTTTCGCATGCACGGTGTTTTTACCCATTAAAAACAATGTTTTATCAAAATACGAAACTCAGTTTTTTCCATTTTTCAAACAAACTACAAAACGACTTTACTCCAACCTCGATAACTCAGCTGTTTCTGGTCGGATCGACTTAAAATTTTGACCCGTTTCAAGCAAAGGTTAGTACTCTAGAAAGACGTGGTTACTGGTTTACTACGAGCGCCATCTCCGCTTTAGTCTCGGGACTTATTGATCCATGTGTTATTATATTTATGACACTAGTCTAACATATTATTTTTTTCGTTTACGAGCATTATTGTGTTCGCTACGAATCGGAAAGCAAAATGTTTTCTTTGAGTATTCTTTAGGCTTCTAATACAGATTGTGCGTGAATTCGTATTTTGTCGTATTCGGCAATCCTGTCAGCTAGTATGGTTACGATGTCATCAAGTGAATAATTGTACGACGCATTTTGAAAAGAACCATCATTTTGTTCGCGAACTTGTTTCAAGTGGAAATGTAAAAATCGACTGAGGACTGGAGAACTGCTGGCTGATGTTTTCATAAATCCAATGCAGATAAGTGGCTTACAAAAACTTACAAACGATAGTTACGTGATAATGGAATAGTACAATTTAAAGATAACTGGAAATATGGAACTGTGAACAATGTAATCACAAAGACATTGTAACTCAAATAATCCAAATAATAGACAATAATGATCTTAATAATCAACCAAATGTTTAGGATTCTATTTGACAGCAAAGCAAAGTCTAGGTACTGCGTTTCGATAAATAAACCTGCTGTTTCAACAGATTTCGCAGCCGATTCTTAGCGTACAGAATCATTGCACAAGAAGATTGCATGACCAGTAATACGATCCTATGGTCTTGAAGAATTCGTCCAAGTCAGGACTCGAACATACCACATCTGACGTACAGATTACAGTAGAACCTGAGTTTGTGGAAGTCAATTCAATCAATTCTGTAGCATTGATATGGGTCTAAGCAAAGCAAAGTCTTGGCATTACATTCCTTCCGTGGAATTTGGCCTTTCTGTTTCAACAGACTTCGCAGCCGATTCTTAGCGTACAGAATCATTGCATGGCTAGTACTATGGATCCTACTGACACTAAGAATCCTTCCAGATCGGGGCTCGAACATACGACAGCTGGCTTGTAAGACCAGCGTCCTATGCATTGAACCGTCAGCCCGGGAACTTGAGGAAACAACGAAGAGACTATAATATATACGATACTCTTCTCCCTACTTATTGGGCCTACCCTACGATACAATGGAAAGCGCTGGAAATATGATTTACTAATATGATTTGAATTTGGAAGAATGTTAAATTTATCTTTCTTCGGGTTAAACGCTAAGTTTAAGACGCATCCGGGTTGGCGGTATGTTCGAGCCTCGACCTGAATGGGTTCTTAGTGTCAATAGGACCCTAGCACTAGCCATGCAATGATTCTGTACGCTATGAATCGGCTGCAAAGTCTGTTGAAACAGAAAGGCCAAATTCCACGAAAGGAATGTAATGCAAGGACGTAGCTTAAGACGCGCCGGAAATTTATAACCGTGCAGATATTTCTTGCGATACAGATATAGTTTAGACTGCGAGGAGGATCCATTTGGTATTTTATTATGTTATTATTATGTGTGTGTATTCATATATGCACGTATTAGAACACATATGTGTATATCCTTATACATACATAGATTGGTGAAGTTAATGTATTTATGCATATGTATAAACATATACATGCATATATGAATTTGAACATCATTGTTCACCAAAAAGCAACTGCTTTCACGTATCAAAGGCAAAGAATGAGCGTGTTCATAGTTTAATTATAGTTAGGGGTGACAATGTTGAAGACTTACGCATGTTCTTTTACATTTTCACTAACAAATGCCTAGAGCAATACAATAGAACCGTCAATTTATTGCAATTTATACCATAATGGTATTTTAAAATATGTTTTTTCGAACCATCAATAATCTATTTTCCAAATATTAAAAAAATAAACACCAGAATAATCAAATGCTGAACAATGCCGGACATATAAGTCGCATATATTTACTGTTGATATTAATTCTTGGCAATCATAAATTTTTTTAAGGTAAAACAGGCCTTTGCGAATGTTACAAATTATAATGCATATTACTCATATGCATAATTTTCATGTGCACGATAATCGATACGATCTCGTAGATGGAAACCGAATCTACGAAATCACGTACGATATGCTTGAATTCAATGCTTAAAACTCGAGTGATGAGCATTATTTTTTGAAACTTTTGAAAAGGCCCATCGTACGATGTGCCCTAATCATATGTTAGCACCGAAATAATAGGCATTATGCACAGTCAAATTAAATTGAATATAATTCTGCCAGATGAAAATATAGTACAGGTCAATGAGCAGTTGCTTATTACACGTGCCAATTATCTCTCGTAAATAGTGACACTGATAACATTGGAAAGCACATGGTCATGCAGCCTTATTGAGGAAACGATACTTAGAAACTTTCAAGAACACCAATGGATATAGACTCATTCTTTACCCTTCAAAATACACTAATTTCTTATCTAAATTCAAATAAATATCTTTAGATGTAATTTTAATCAAATCCGTAGCGAAAAAAAATCGACTATTAATTTCATAGTTAACCAAATGGAAACACAAAACTTGTTAAGCTCGTACATTATCAAAGTATATTTTTTCTTGGTCAGACAAGCATTCCTAGTCTTTGTTGATGAATAATGAACTGTGTTTGGTTTTAACAAATAACACGTAAAATAGAAGTAAACAAAATAAATAAAAACGCCTTACCTCGAATACCTTGACAAGCAAATCTACGTACATTCTTCTAACACCTATTGATTTTCCCATCGAAGCCAGAAATATGATGAAGAACATAAACAATAGTAGAGTCGTCATCGTAATCATAGACAACACGGCACTGATGAGTTCTAATAGAATCATTGTTTTCGCCTACTTAGTGCGGATATTTTACCAAGCAGAATTTGTTTTGAACCCAACAAAACGAGCCTCACTGAATTAATTTTTATCGAACCTTAACTTGCTTCTTGCCGTATTTCCATAAAGGATCATAATTCACATCTCACTATTAAATATATCAATTTTACATACTTATATGAAAACAACGCAGTTGCTAAATGTGTTCAAAACGCACACCGACCTTCATGCCGCTAGCACATTCAACAAATTGACAAAATTTTACCTAGCTGCATCTGGAGTGTCAACGGAATAATGAAGTTTAGTAAGGGGTTCATCAATAGATTGGTTTTGATATTAGTAGTATAAAAAAGAATAAATTTTTCTACGTATTACAGGTAAATCAAACAAAACGAACCTCTTTTTTTCAATTAAATCTGTGCTTCGAATTGATAAGAAATGAAAAGCAAATTGCGCAAATTTGATACTAATATAATGCAATTTTATTCAAAACGACACAGTAATCGTGACTTGTTCGGTATCCCTCGTTTTGCTGAAGATATATGCTAAAAATAGTATAGCGCGACAGTGTTGCTATATTTTCAGAATAACTCATACAGGTAAATCGATGTTGGATCTGAACCAAGCAAGCTAAAATAAACTTTACAAAGAGAGGAAATAAAACTCAACGGTTGGATTTTTTTTAACTTTTTTTAGTTCATTTGTAGGCGTTATCTTTCATTCATGCTTATGATCGTTTTCACCCTCTTAGAAAAAAGCGTTCAACGGTGGTCTTTCGTTGGTCCAATACGTTGTATCGTTGGTCCAATCAACGGTCAATTAATCGTTCAACGGCCAACACGGGACCCTCGTTTGCTGATTATGAAACAGACCATTAAACCGAGCGCCATTTTCTTTTTCGTTCAACAAATTTGGCAGAAATGAGGTCCATTGTTGAGCCTTTTTAATATAACGATATGGAGTCTAGTTTTACTGGAGAATTTTAAAATTTTTTATCTACTTATTTTTTAAATAAACACTACATACATGTAGAAAACTTCTACTCCATGTGAATCGTGTCTTGTGTCATTGTCATTGTGTCTTGTGTCATTGTCATTGTCATAATCAGTTTGGTCTATAATTTAATCATAGATCGTCATTTGGTCTATAATTTAATCATGAATGTGCGCTGGTAAAGTTGGACTGAGAGACATTTGAATCATTGGATACTATAAAAAGTAATATACCGGGGTTTGATTGTGGTATGTAAATATTTGGAACATTATAAATATGAGGAATTGGAATTGCTAAAAAATTAATAAATCAATAAACTATGCGTCAAAAACAATCTTTAAATTTTTTTTGGAAACAAATCATTTTAATCAAAACTAAAATGTAAGATTGGAACAAACACAAATTATTTGTCAAGTAATTGACGGGAACGCACAAGTAAAGTAGTTATTTTTTATTAAATTTTTTATCAAAACAAACTAATCCAATCAAATGTCTAGTTTTGTAGCTTCAAGCAACAATACTTACTATTTGAAACTAAATTCTCTCTTGTCTCTATTTCAATAAACTTAATCGTTGCGTGAAACCAAGCTTTAGTTACTTTTACAATATTTTTCTGTGTGTGTGCATCGTATCTACTGCAATTTTTGTTAAATGCAGTCATTAATTTCAGCATTGGTTCACTGAAATGTTCAGAAAAGAGGATAATTATTCACTGATTTTTCAAAGAAATTTTGACAGTTGTAATTTGCTGAAACGTCAGCTAGCAGTTTTTGTTGGATGTATTTGTTGACATTTCAGCTTGACAAACTTCAGTAAAATTACGCTGAAACTTGCAATAATGAATTAGTATGTATGATTGCCACAGGGTTAAGCCATTCTTGTAAAATCCAGTCATTCTATGAATTACTTTTTTTACGAATTGATTTGAGGACTTGCTTCACCTGTGCGTTACTATATATATATATATATATATATATATATATATATATATATATATATATATATATATATATATATATATATATATATATATATATATATATATATATATATATATATATATATAAGAGGACACTCAAATTAGATTCTTCAATCATTTTAACGGTCATTTCGAATATTCCTTCAGTTGGGACAGTACTCACATGTGTTATGATGGCGCCACGTTACCCTATCAAAAACATCCACTCAGTCATCTAGACTGTGTTTTTTTTTCATTTACCAACAGAGTTGCCATTCATACAGAATTACCTATAATATATTGATTTGTATACGTCCATGCGAATTTCATGTAGGATACAGATTTAATACATATTGCCAAAACTATATACATAATTGTGCTTACTTCTCATCCTCCAACGCAATACAAAATTGAACCCGTTTTGTTATAATATTTACTTGCTTCTGGTCTGCTGCCACTTAATTTCGGGTGAAAACTAGCAACACAATAAAAAATAGTCTAGATGAACAACGTTGAGTCAAATAAATGGTTACCTTCCAACATCGCGAAAAAGTTAAATATACTATCAACGTAATCCAATAATTTATTGTGACGATTCATTTTCAAATATTTCGATGAAATCAGGCATCCCTGCAAGCAGCTGATCGGTGTTGACAAACGAGGGGAAACCAACTAGTAAAAAAAACTAATACATACACTCAAAAAAATCCACACGTTAACCTTATGTGAAAAAACACATAGATTACAAAAATGGCTTTGTCATCGGAGTTTACGTGATCTTCTTAACAACCAGCGGATCATGATTGAATATGAAATGAACCATATGTCAGAATTATTGCTGTTGTCACATATATTTTATGTGTCACGCACATACTTGAATTCATTTTGTCATGTTCATTTTGTGCTCGCAATATGGCGTCAGTTGAAAAACCTAGAACAAACAACATAGGCCAAATTCCTTCTACCCTTCTACGGTATTTATCACAGTGATTTTAGGGTAAATAATTGCTCATTGATTTTATCGACAGTTATGAAGTCTAGCTAATTTTTATTATACTTTCAGATCTAATATTAGTACCAAGCAGAAGTATAATTTATAAGCGAATGTACTATTTAGTGAGTTTAGTACAACTTATTTGCATGACCAATTGGCATTACGCGAATTCTGTGCTCTAGAAATACGGAACTGAAATACAATTCAGTTTTGTTTTTTTTTCTACAGCGGAGTTCAAAAGGCAAAACCTCTAGATTATGTTCCAGCACATCAATCACATTTAGAACTACTAGTTCTAGCTGAATGCATTCCTCAAAGGGAACAATGTTCGCTTCAGTTTAGCTGCTCCGGAGAAAGGATTTATAACAATGCATTCTGTATTTTTGATATTTTTCGCAAGTGA
Source organism: Malaya genurostris (assembly GCF_030247185.1). NCBI lineage: Eukaryota > Metazoa > Arthropoda > Insecta > Diptera > Culicidae > Malaya > Malaya genurostris. The sequence continues at coordinate 125,883,983 of NC_080571.1, read as the reverse complement.
TTCAACAGAAACGAATTTAAAAGTAAAATTTTCAGAATATCTGCATGCGAACAAAATTTATCGCAATGTTATGTCCAACAGACTATGTAATCTATTAGTTTTTAATACCAATATACCAATATTAAGATTCAATATAGAACTTTATAGTAACAATTACATGAAAATAATGTGATTATTAAGTAAAATTCTGGTAAAAAGTAAGTTCAAATGAAATAAATTTTACAGCACAATTTAAATGAACTTTTTATAAATTTCACAAAAGTATTCTATAGAATCTACGAAAAAAGTGACGTAGATATTACGTGATACAAATGTGGACTAAGAGTTCATGAGTTCATTCTGTGCTATTTATACTTCACATAAGTATTACATGAAAAGTTCTATGGATAAAAATCACATACGTTTTCACGTAGCATTGAAGTGAGGATTTTTCTGAGTGTAACACAAGGGCTGTACAGATAGTAAATAGTTCGCGCAGTACAATTAAGGTGGAACTAGTGCATCACGAAAAAATATTTTTATAAGAATTTACTCATACTGTCATGTCTCTTGTTTTACATACTAATGTTTAATCATAATTTTTTTTAATTATTAATAAAATATCTATCTACTTAACCTAATACGTACAAATTTTGTATTATTTGTATTTCAGAGATTGAGCACCTCTCTTCAAATTTCGTGCAGTATTGTTCGAATTTTTGTTCTAGTATATCCAGGGAGGCCATCTCATGTACTTCACTAGTCCTTGTCCAAGGGGGTAGATTTAGAATCATCTTTAAGATCTTACTTTGAATGCGCTGAAGCCTAAGTTTGTGTGTTCGTGCACAACTCCGCCAAACAGGGACTGCGTATTCAAATGCGAGGTAGATGATTTGTTTATATTTATAGCCATCTGATTCTTCAGGTACAGTTTAGATGTTCTACAAATCAGCGGATACAGAGACCTAATGAGTATGCTGCATTTTTGAACGATTATAAGATACATGGGAAAATTATATCGATGCAGTTTAAACACCAGACCATCGTGCCACACATTATCGAATGCCCTTTCAACATCCAATATTGCCATGCAGTCGTTTTGGAGACTGATTTGTTTTGCTGGATGACGTTAACCCTTGTGAGTTGGTGGATGGTGGATCCAAATACAAATAATAATACCCCTCAGTCCCATACAAACGAACCGCCAATGTTTGGTTCACAGCCTGAACAAGTAAGCCTAGCAAATTACTCCCTTTCATTGCGATAGTTTGAAAATGTGGAAGGAGATAGTTTCTGGCAACGCTTTATGCTAGTTGCTACGGTGCAAAACAAACTTGTTTGTTTATGTTTATCGTTGCTGTATTAAACTGCAACAATCAGTCTAAATATCACCGGCACTAGCACAAAAGATGAAAAATGAACACAAACGCCCACGAAACTACAAATATCAATTACTAGCTGTATTGATATTTGTAGTTTCGTGGGCGTTTGTGTTCATTTTTCATATAGTATATTCGTATATTCATGGTGGCTTAACCATTCTAGATTATTGTTAACCTTACATTTCGCTTGTGATCTTGATTATCAGATAAAAACGGTTTGTTTATTTATTTTTCACTATTATAAACAGTAACTATGGTGAACTTGTTCTTACCCTTCAGTGTTGCTAGTTTTATAGAAAACTCGTTAAAGTACATTGTCACTCTGACAGTGTATCATGACAGTGTACCGCACGATGCAAAATGTGTCCTTGAAAATTTGTATTTGAAGTATTCCGTATTATAATTTGTATTTGGTGGATCTTCCTGTAATATATCCTGTTCATCTGCGAAAGCAAGTATTCGCCTTTGTAGTGACTTTTCAAACAGCTTGGATAGGGCAGAGAGTAAGCCGATGGGCCGATAGCTCTTGGAAAAGAAAGGATCTTTCCCCGGTTTCAAAACTGGGATACCTTTAGCTAACTTTTACTTTGAAGGGACTCACAAATAATAATACCCCAAAGTCCCATACAAACGAACCGCCAATGTTTGGTTCACAGGCTGAACAAATAAGCCTAGCAAATTACTCCCTTTCGTTGCGATAGTTTGAAAATGTGGAAGGAGATCGTTTCTGGCAACGCTTTATGCTAGTTGCTACGGTGCAAAACAAGTTTGTTGTTTATGTTTTCCGTTGCTGTATTGCAACTAGGGATGTCGGAAATTTCGAATTACTCGATTATTCAATAATCGAGTATAATTTTGAAACTAATCGATTGAAATTTATTCGATTATCTGGGTTATTAATCGATTACTTGATTATTCGTTCGATTATTACTATGGGATTTTTTTAATTATTCGATTAGCTCAATAATCGAATATTAGTTTTAAGCTATTCGATTAAATATTACTCGATTATCTGGGTTATTAATCGATTACTCGATTAATCGATCGATATTACGACATCCCTAATTGCAACAAATTCAAAGGTACACTCCAGCTAATCGATGGATGAAGAATTGCGATATATTTTGGCAGTGATGGGACTTTATTTCATAAACGGGTCTTGCGTGGAACATGGGTACGATTCGTATACGTACCACGGAAACAGCGATTAGCGCTCTACACGATAAAATAAAAGTTAAAAGAGAAACAAATGCAAGCTGTGTATGCGTTTTCCCAATAGTCACTCATCTATGCGTGACCCAGACAAGCTGATCATAGCCCGAACGGTGGCAGACACAGCAGTTTTTCTCACGATGGATAAACTTATTAATTGAATTATTTTCTATTAGTATTATGGCGTAAAGGTTCCCCGCATTTAGCAGATGTTGGAAAAATTCCTACTCTGACGGGAGTGATTTGCAATGAGAACAACGGATGGCTACCATAACGATTCGGTGAACAGTGCCGAAACATTCTAACATATAATACTGAGCAATTTCCGAAAAGCCAAGGAGCAAATTTCTGAAAAGCCAAGGAGGACAAAAAACAAAATCCGATATGGAATAACCATATCTCATACACAACAACATAGTTCAAGTTTATTTTTCACTACAATAAACAGTAACTATGGTGAATTTGTTCTTACCCTTCAGTGTTGCTAGTTTTATAGAAAACTCGTTAAAGTACATTGTCACTCTGACAGTGTATCATGACAGTGTACCGCACGATGCAAAATGTGTCCTTGAAAATTTGTATTTGAAGTATTCCGTATTATAATTTGTATTTGGTGGATCTTCCTGTAATATATCCTGTTCATCTGCGAAAGCAAGTATTCGCCTTTGTAGTGACTTTTCAAACAGCTTGGATAGGGCAGAGAGTAAGCCGATGGGCCGATAGCTCTTGGAAAAGAAAAGATCTTTCCCCGGTTTCAAAACTGGGATACCTTTAGCTAACTTTTACTTTGAAGGGACTCACAAATAATAATACCCCTAAGTCCCATACAAACGAACCGCCAATGTTTGGTTCACAGCCTGAACAAATAAGCCTAGTAAATTACTCCCTTTCGTTGCGATAGTTTGAAAATGTGGAAGGAGATCGTTTCTGGCAACGCTTTATGCTAGTTGCTACGGTGCAAAACAAGTTTGTTGTTTATGTTTTCCGTTGCTGTATTGCAACAAATTCAAAGGTACACTCCAGCTAATCGATGGATGAAGAATTGCGATATATTTTGGCAGTGATGGGACTTTATTTCATAAACGGGTCTTGCGTGGAACATGGGTACGATTCGTATACGTACCACGGAAACAGCGATTAGCGCTCTACACGATAAAATAAAAGTTAAAAGAGAAACAAATGCAAGCTGTGTATGCGTTTTCCCAATAGTCACTCATCTATGCGTGACCCAGACAAGCTGATTATAGCCCGAACGGTGGCAGACACAGCAGTTTTTCTCTCACGATGGATAAACTTATTAATTGAATTATTTTCTATTAGTATTATGGCGTAAAGGTTCCCCGCATTTAGCAGATGTTGGAAAAATTCCTACTCTGACGGGAGTGATTTGCAATGAGAACAACGGATGGCTACCATAACGATTCGGTGAACAGTGCCGAAACATTCTAACATATAATACTGAGCAATTTCCGAAAAGCCAAGGAGCAAATTTCTGAAAAGCCAAGGAGGACATAAAACAAAATCCGATATGGAATAACCATATCTCATACACAACAACATAGTTCAAGTTTATTTTTCACTACAATAAACAGTAACTATGGTGAATTTGTTCTTACCCTTCAGTGTTGCTAGTTTTATAGAAAACTCGTTAAAGTACATTGTCACTCTGACAGTGTATCATGACAGTGTACCGCACGATGCAAAATGTGTCCTTGAAAATTTGTCGAAGTATTCCGTATTATAATTTGTATTAGCTCATACTGTCATGTCTGTTAGCTCTCAGCACCTGTTGAAAATTTTAGCTAAGAAAACAAATGAGCGAATAGTTGTTATAAGAAGTCTTCTTATCTAGGATGCCAGTTCGTTGATACTGCCTCCGGTAGATATTTCGAAGTCGGATGAGTTTCTTGGTGATACTGTCAATTTGAAGAGAGGAACTCTGCATATGTTGTACTGGAACCGTCCTACCACAAGCGACTGTGATTGAATGCTGAATGGAAGATAGGGCCGCATCGATTTCCATCGGGGAATCTAGTGGCAAATCGATATTAATAAGTTGGTCGGCGATTTGTTGAAACTAGACCCAGTCGGTGCGATAATAGTTCCTCCGAGGTTGAATAGGCACTGTTTCTGGTGAAGATCCTAACGTCAATAATACTAGAAAGTGGTCGGAAGAGAGCTCGTTGAAGAAAACCGGAGAGCTGTCTATGGCAATGTTGCTGATGAATATATCCAAAATGGAATGAACTCCCGATCTGGAAAGTCGCGTTGGTTGATCCGGAGCGAGGATGTTGTACTGTCCAGCTTCGTAATCTTCGGCAAGTACGAATCCGTTTCGATTCTGTCTTTTGTTTCCCCACAGCTCATGCCGTGCGTTCAAGTCCCCAGCAATGATGAATTTGTTCTGTCGTCGAGTGAGCATAGCCAGATCTCGCTTTAACGATGCACACGTACCATCTCGAAGATTGGTTTGTTTGGGGCAGTACGCTGCAATGATGATGATGATGGGTCCCATCGTCGTTGTAATCTCAATTCCGATTCCTTCTATAAGTTGCAATTTAAAGGCTGACAGAAGCCTGTGCTGAATGGATCGTTTAATGGCAATGGCAACTCCCACTCCTCTGGTACACTGAGCTAAATTTTCTTTTTCACATTATATGATATTCTAATGATGTTGCACTATTAGCATTTCCAATAATAGTTACAAGATGTGTTCAACATCATGTCAAATATATGAGATAATCTTTTGAAACATAAAACTCTTCTTAACGTTATTTTTACAATATTTCCATATAACGAATGAAATTTCCAGTCTGAGTCAAATTGATTGGCGCGTCTTATAACCATTACTAGATATCCGCACAACATACATTGGAACAATTTATGAAGCGCATATAATATTCACTTCGATTTTATTTAGATAGGTTCATATATACCATATGACTAGTTTTAAAAAAATTTATATATATATATATATATATATATATATATATATATATATATATATATATATATATATATATATATATATATATATATATATATATATATATATATATATATATATATATATATATATAACTTTCAATAGAGCTCATACGACGACACGACCTGCCACTCGTCTATCGAAACTGTATCGAAAATTTAAGTACCCCTCAGTAACTGGTAATGTCAAAACGAAATCACCTGAAAAATTATTGAAACTGGCAACACAAGTTGATGAATTATTGATTTTAAATAACAATTAACGAAACCTTGGTAACCGCTTATTGAAGACTCGAGGAATGTAAACAAAACTAACTGCCTCGAGCGGAAAATCCTTATTTCGCGGCAAGTTGCAAGTTCTGCACCATCATTAGACGTCAGGGTAGTGGATCGATTAGTTCAGCTGGGGCTCGAACATATGAAAAATTTCCTGTAAGACTAGCCCAATCAGGTTGCTGTATGTGACCAAGATCTTTTGTATGGAGTACCTCTGTTCCGAAACTTTTTATCAGTCCAATCATCGAAATTCAGTATCGAAGTATGAACGATCAAACTGAGTCGATCCGGTATATTCGTACTATTCTACGAGATGCATGATATTCGAGTGCAGCAAATCAAAGATACTTTAATATTTGAGCTTTATTTTTTAATCCATTCCAGAATCGTACTTCGTTAACAGGTACGAATACACATATAAACCGAATTCATATTCGCTCTTTCTAACGACTTTTGAAGGTAAAACTGTTTCAATTGTTGCACAAATCTTTGTATATTTGCACTTTTGAGTTTGTTCCAAATCGTTCAACTCTCGTTGCTGATCAGCGTACATGTTGTAAAACAATACGCTGTCATATTTTAGACATTCGAGAAACTCCACTACTTCTGCTCTGTTATTTGGAGACCTTCGCAAAACATATGTAAAATTTGATGAACATGAAAGACACTTGAAAAGTGCGGGAATCAAGCTTCTTGGGATCTGATCAAAATTATAGGTTCTTAAGTGCACATTGTAAACCACCCATAAAGACAAGTTTCCTTCAAATAATTTGATAATTTATTCTCAAGCTGAAAATAGTCAGTAACTACGATTTCCCGCAAGGCGTCTGGAACCTGTTGAAGTAGTCAAACGTCATTTCAGATACATTCAAACAATAAATTTCTTCGTTTATTCCGTGCAGACTGGCACGAAATTTCTAGTTTGATGACAATATATTAAGCTATAGTGATGTTTCGGAAACTCGATTGGATATTCCTGAAAAGAATGACCAGCATCATAAATGAGTTTGATAACACTACATTACTGGATAGCAATGATGATGATATAAGATGACGCATGTTTGTCATGTCAGATTTGAATATTGGGCACCCAGTTCCAGTCCCAGTTCGGTTGGTGCAAATCCAAAAAGTTAAACTTGTAGAATGTGAGAGTTTCTGAATTAGTCACTAGTTACGTTGAACGTCCCAGAGGGACGAGTCCCCGGCCGATGGCTCGCGGCACCTTGTACATTGTCGATTTCTTTTGAATAATCTTTCTTTTTTATTAATTTGGCACTAATGGCACACAGTTTAAAATAGTATAACTTTATTAAATGGTTTGTTTATTTATTATGGGGCTTCTTGGTAACAAGTTCGTATCAACTTAAACAGTGTTGCTCAAGAAAATTATTTTTATCATTATCAAGGGGTCGCTATATTTTTGGTAACTGGCGGTAAATCGCTCACAAACACTTTTTATTCAGATTTTCCTTCGGAGTGCCTGGTCGTGTCGTCGGCTCATACGAATAGCAGATAATCGCCAACTACTACTTTTCTTTGAGGATTCAAGCTTTACTAGTATTCCGTTCGGTAAGGGAGCACCTCATGATATTTGCGAAAAAGAAGTGAGATCCCGAGACTGAAAATAAAAATGAATCTTACTAGACAGATAGAGTAATGAAATGTACCGGATATATATTTCATGGTCCGTTAACGCATATCCTTGAACGAAGTTGGATGAGCTGTCTTGTCAGCGATTTAAAATTACATTGAGATGCGGAACTTCCTGAAAAAAAAATGGTCTGGAGCAGTTGATGAATATCGGAGACACAACTATTTCTTCAGCTTCAAGCAGTACGATTCACGACTTCCATCGGATTTCCATATAAATTATATGGGATATTTTTATAACTTTCATTATGATAACGTCCATTTAGATTTGACGTACACATTAAATAAAGATTATAAGTTTCCATATAATTTCTATGAATTATATTCTGCATATGATTCATATGACAAATCTAATGAATATAAATAAGATTTTCATTTCAGTGTAGTTGTCCTGTCGAGCCTGTGAATCCTGAAATTCGAAATAAAAATAGAAATTTCAGGTTTAAGATGGGTTTCAGTTAAAATAGCAATATCGGCATTCTTCTCTTGAAGAAAGTCGGATAATTCAGCAGTTTTGCTCCTGAGTGAACTGACATTCCAATTGACTACAACCAACTCATTACATTGCATATTCGATGATGAATTTGCCTAAGGCGTTGATTTGATCTAACCGCGTTCTGCAGTTTCGTAGTTTTGTTGTCATTGTTTCAAAAATGACGATCAGTTGTTCAGCAGAGAATAAATCACCAGAGTCATCCTTTGCTTGTGATTGATTATTGCCCCATCCAGGAGGGATTTTGGAGGAAGAATCTTTTTGTGATCCAGCGGCTGAATCTTGTGGATTGCTGTGAGAAAATGTCGGCAAATTTGGAATATCCCTCTTTGGTGGGAGCCGTGGGAAATTAATTTCATCCTTCTGTGAAACATTCTTGTGCGTTGATTATTTACGGGACGCCTGTTGTCGAATTTTTGTGAACTTAGCACGTTTGGGATACGATTTGCTAGTAGATGGATAATCGCCATCACAGTTAAAACATTTTACAGCGATGTCATCTAGTAGCAATCGTTGGTATTGTGTCATTCGGCACATTTCCCGCACCGACTTTTCATGTGGCAATTCCTCGCTCCATTGCTGTACTTCAAACAGTTCGTGTACTGTGTGACATCCCGATGTACCCGTTTGTACTTTTGCCATTTGATGATTATATGGAATAACGATTTCATCGTTTTCAGGTGAATCATGGTGATGGAGCCCTTCTCCAGATGAACCAGGTACAGTTGATCTCGATACTTTTTGTCCTTGTTTGTCGTCTCATTTTAAACACCATCACAGGCTTTAGTCCAGCCTCCGACAGTGCCTGCTTTAGTTCGGTTTCCATCATGTCGGGTAGTCCTCGAAGTACAACCTTCATAGGTTTGTTGGCGGCAATATCGTGTGTGAAGTATTCCGCTTTTGTCTGCTTCAGGTACAATTCCACTGCTTTGTAGTGGTTCAAAGCCGGAACAGTTATTTTGTAGCCTTCAGTACATAAACGGATTGTTGCCTGTAGTCCTTTGTTGATCATCGTGTTGATATCCGAGCGTAGAGTTGGTGGGAAGCCCTTCAGGTAGAAATGCGGCATTTTTTCCTTCTTCTGCAGTTCCTCTTCGACATCAACTGGCAGATCAGCGTATTGGTTGTTACTCAGAAAACGGTCGTTTTCCTGTACATCACTTGGTTTCAGACGCTTAGCATCCTTTGGATCCTTCTCGGATCTATGGCGCGTTTTACCCATAGCTTGGGTAGGTAGACAGTTGCGAATAAAAGATAATACAAAATCGAAATTAGTCGTAGTAGGTCTAGTAGTTCGTCTATCCACATAGAGTGTAAGATGACGAATGACCAGAGAACCAAAGTTTTTATTTATATGACGGATGTATTGAAGCCGTCAAGTTGTCCACGTGTTGCATATCACCAGAGATGCCAGGTAATATAATAAGTTTAGTTAGAAAAAAGAAAAGTCTGTAATTTCTGACGAATTTCTGCAAACAATCGAATTTTTAAAAGTCTGTAAAAAGCCTTTGAACGAAAAAAGGTTCCCATGTTAACTAAGAAATTTGATTATTTACAGACAAATTTGCAGCCTTGGCATCACTGCATATCACTGACAGTTTTTCGCGACACCTTGGGGTGCCGGTAACAGAAATCGGCAGACATTTTGAAAGCGACTAAAAAAACTTTGGTTGCGAAAATTTTGATAGCATCTGGTATTAAATCACGAAATAGATCGATTTCACCTCATATTCAATCCACTCACCTTTTCGATTGATGCTTTTCAATTTATGATACTATAAAAAGTCATAAAAAACTTTTGTGCTGATTTTCACGCAATTAAAATTTATTTTAAGCGCAGCAAAAAGTACAAGCGTCTGTTTGCTTTGGTATTCGTCACGAAGAACGTGCTTCTATCACAGACTAACAGACAGGACACTCAAATTTGATTCTTCAATCATTTTAACGGTCATTTCGAATATTCCATTATTTGGGACAGTACTCACATGTGTCATGATGGCGCCACGTTACCCTATCAAAAACATCATGTCTGTCATCTAGACTGTCTTTATTTTTTTCATTTACCAACAGAGTTGCCATTCATACAGAATTACCTGTAATGTATTGTTTTGTATACGTCCATGCGAATTTCATGCAGGATACAGATTTAATACATATTGCCAAAGATAAACTGAAGATTACAATGTTCCATACGTTTCATTGAAAAATGTTGGGTCAGTAATCGTGAACCAGTTGGTTCAGTAATAATGTAATTTTATTGACCCTCCGTTAACAAGCGTCGACTAGTTCCGACAAAATGCCATGGAAACAATACAAGTTAGAAAGGAAGCACACATATGTTTACATTCAGCATATAATGATTTCTTGCCACAACTGATGCTTCATGGGATGAGGCTATAACAAACTAAATAAATTCTAGACAATGGTTCTAAGTAGTTTTCACTTTCTTATTCTAAGAATCACTGATATAAAGCGAAATTTCTCAATATCGTTCATACTGTAACTTGATATTTTTCCAAACATAAACAATCATTGTCATAGTTACGACGCATCTAGTGATCAGACACTTGTTGTTTTGCTTCAAAATACTCAAATTGACAGTGAACCGAGCTCATCGAGGGGTCCTATTCAAATGATACCTAAGAAATCGCAGACTACTCTATCTTGAGTTTATCTTTGATATTGCCTAAACTATATACATAATTGCGCCTACTTCTCATCCTCCAACTCAATAAAAAATCGAACCCGTTTTGTTACAATATTTACTTGCTTCTGGTCTGCCGCCACTTAATTTCGGGTGAAAACTACCAACACAATAAAAAATAGTCTAGATGAACAAATTTGAGTCGAATAAATGGTTACCCTCCAACATCAAGAAAAAGTTAAATATATTATCAACGTAATCCAATAAATCATTGTGACGATTCATTTTCAAATATTTTGATGAAATCAGGCATCCCTGCAAGCAGCTGATCGGTGTTGACAAACGAGGGGAAACCAACTAGTAAAAAAACTTTTACATAACACAAGGGGTGTACAGATAGTAAATAGTTCGCGCAGTACAATATAGGTGGAACTAGTGCATCACGAAAAATAATTTTTATTAGAATTTACTCATACTGTCATGTCTGTTAGTCTGTGCTTCTATTGCACACACACATGACATTTGTCGGAATGACCCTTTCTGCTTTCTGTCAAAAGTTACGGTGGGATGCCGGCAATGTTCGGTTCCCTTATTCATTAAGTTAACGGTGTCTGTTTGAAATACCATATCAACAATTGACAGACTCTTTTTGTTTATTTTCACCTCTTTCACCATGCATGAAACTAAACATGAAAACATAAACTATCAGTTAGTACTTGAACTTGAAGGAGAAAATAAACAAAGAAAAACTATCATTTACTGATGCACCTTTTGAAAGTTCACCACAAATTGTTTTACTTTTATTTGCATGACTCATGAAATGTTTGTATTTTCAGGTAATGAAATGGTGGATTGCTGAACAGAATCTTTCAATTTTTTCAAGCCAATCGTGTACGCCGGCTAAAACGAAAATTAGAAAATATAAAAATTTACAACATATATTATTATATAGTATAAACTGTAATCAGCTAATTATTAAGAACCTAATATCTAATTGGTGACATTTCAATTTCAAATTAATGTGCACCTTATATGAAAATGCATTCTACATGAGTCTTGGGTATACATCTGTTAAAAATTAAGCTTCTTCATGAGTTCATATGCATTTGTATGAAAATTCGACTGTAAGTGTTAAGCGAATCGAATACTAAATGTCTTACATTTGGAATTTATCTGCTGTTTTGTGGGTAGAATTGAAGTGTATTCAACATGATTTCATACGGCGAAATAAACATGTCGATTTTTACCAGTTTAGTATATGATATTTTAAAGCAACATGAAATAGCTTATTAACCACCCCTGGGATGTCAGGTTCACAGATTAACCTGTGTTTTAGAGGTGTGCAAAACAGCTCATTTTGGTGAACAGCTCCGAACCGATCAGCTCACCAAAGTGAATCGATTCGATGTATCAGCTCATCAGCTCTTTTAGTTTAAACTTAAGGTTCATTTTGTGTGCCGTTTTTCTTATGCACCGGTTTTCTTTCATATGCATGATCGAAATTGAATCATTGATTTGCAATGATGCAATGAATGCAATGCGAATTAACTTATCTTTAATTGATGTCGACTAAATTGAATCTCTTAAAGAACCGAAGATCCGATCAGCTCGTAGCGTGTTCCCTTCGTCATAATGCAGTGAACTGGGTAGCAAATGAGTGAGCTGGTGAGCTGCGGTTCTTTTGAAAAGAGCTGTGAGCTGTCAGCTCACTTCAATGATTCGATTCACTGGAACAGCTCAGGAGCGAATTGCCCATCTCTACTGTGTTTCACAGATTTTCAATTTTCTGCACAGATTTTCACAGATTTCTAAAAATGATCACAAAATTTTTGATTACCAAATAGATTCCGATCTGCTATTATGGTTCTGGAAACGTGCACAGATTTTCAGACAGGTTTTTTGCTTGATCACAGATTTTTGAAAAAAAGACCTGGTATCCCTGAACCGCCCGTGAGTTTGCTGTGATTGATCAGAAACCAGTTAAAATTGCATATTGAACCAAATGAACAATACTTGGGAGTAGTACATCATGCTCAACGTGCAACCTAAACTGACTTAGAGCATGAAATGATCAATAACGTAGATTGCCACGCCTCCGCAGGTCACTTTAGGAAGGGAAGGAATATTAGTTCAACACTTGTTGCTACTAGTAACCGAGAAATTCTCTGCATCACTACAAGGAAATGATCCGAATTTATCTTGGTAGATAATACGATCTAACCATATGCGATGTTCGGAAGCTGAACGCTTATGTGTAGCCGACCTAAAAACGAATAAAATCTATAAATTAGTTATGAAAATACCGATTCACGACTCCGCGCTTATTTAATGATGTAATATTTCCATTCAGTGACATGCAACAAACCGAACCGTACCTCGAAACGCGATATTAATTATTTTACAAGTTCAATCTACAAAAATGGATAAGACAACTTAGCCGAAATGTGTTGGTAAATTTCTAACAAAATGTTGGATTTTAAACTTATGTTTTACCTTTTGTTTCTTGATTGTTAGGAAGAGGTTTACCGAGAGAGAGAAATATGGAGTTAATTTACAGTCAATTGATTCTAAGCTGAAGTGCTATGATAATGATACAAGAAAACGATAGTTAACTTATTTGAATTTATATTCGAATGTTAATTTATTTTCGAATGAATCGAATGATGTTTTGTTGCTTCTCTCATCCTAACAATTCCAAGATCTTAGACAACCATAATGTCTGAACCAGAAAGAATTCAGACTACCCAGCCTATATACAGCTTATTTCTCCCGGGCAGATTTCTAATTGGTCATACAAACACTAAAGCATTAAAACAGCTTATTTAGTAGGAAAAAATGTGTGCTAGATCAATACAATTACGCAAATTATCCCAATGGAACAATCACTATATTCGAAATAGAGACACAGACAAATTGGGCTTACCACCGTCGTTTTAATATATGAATTAGAAAACTAATTTATTTTAAGTTAGTAAAAGAGGTGTGTGGAATAGAGAAAATTACAAATACTTCTTAAGCGGAGCAGTTCTAGTAACTGAAAGTAAGAAAAGTGGCATTTAACAACATGGAAACATGTTTGACATGTTTCATAAAACGTGACTTTTTGTGACAGGGGGAAGGGGGGAGGTTTTTGGAATGTGACGTCCAATATTTTCAATGAGCGCATTTTTGAAATACCTAATTATATTACTGCTTTGCCCTATTTCCTGTAAAAATCTCCACAATAAACGTTCACATTCTATAGGAAAATGTGTATTTGTTGATGTAAAAGCTTCTTCTTGTAAATTCGGAAATGAATAATGCAGGAAATCATTTCTGTTGTTATCAGCAAAAGTGCACGGAGGAGCGAATAAATTAGCGAAATTAATAAATTTGCCTAATATGAGTGTTGATAGCGCTACCTCGAGTTATATGCGTCTTGGAAAGCATACTTCGCGACAACACCGAGATTGTGGTCTAACTAGAGCAACGACTGGAAACAATGACATTAGAAGAATGCAAGGAACAAAAGTAGATGGTAGGAACGTTTACAGAACGCTCGTGTGAGCAAATTTGATTTAATTCAAATAATTGGTAGGTTGCCTAACCGGAAGAGTTACTAGAACGATATATTGTTATAGCTTATCGTCTACCTTTCGGTAAGAGTAAAATGCATTATTTAGCTTAATTATAACTGAATATTTCGAGGTTAGGTTGCTGACCACATTTTCGTGCTATTTCGAGAGCTTACTCCGCTCCAAATCCGTTTTCCCTCTGAATGGGAGCAAATATAGTGAATTATTGTTATTTGAAACGGAGATTACTAAACGTACGTATCATTAATAGAAACATAATTGAACTTTCCTTTAAGAGTTTGTACTTTCTAGGAGTTTTTTAATCTGCCGTAATAAAATCAGATTATTGAATTGGAAATCGCATTCTTCTTCGTTTACTCAAATAACAATTTAAAAAACTCGTTTACATATACGTTATCGTAATGCCTAGCACCAACTCTAAGAGGAAAAACCGGCATATTTCAAGCAGAACTCCCAAAGGAGACGTACTGACCGATCCCGAATACAGTAAGAAGGGTACGAAAAGGTCCGGACGTGTCAATGATTCTATGCGTTTAGAGAAAGATTCCGAAGTACTAATGGGAAGTAATTACGCCTTATGCGATGAGCCGGACAGCAGTAACATGGTCCAATGCGATCGTTGTGATTCCTGGTATCACTTCATTTGTGTGGATGTAACCGGAGGTATATCGGAAAAGGACTGGATTTGTGGGAAGTGCGAAGAAGCCGAACTTCTGGATAAAAAACGTGCCGTAGAAAACTCAGCTGAGCTGTCGCAACCGCAACGTGAAACAAATTCTAAATTATCTAAAAAATCTAATCGAAGACAACTGGAAATACAATTGCTGAGGTTAGAAGAAGATAGGAAGCTGAAAGAAAAGTTCGCCCTGCGCAAACTAGCAATTGAGGAGGAGCTAGAGCAACAGTTCCAAGACAAAAAATTCAATCTACTTCAGGGAGAAGCCAGTGATTCCTCTGAAGACAGTGAAGCAGGATTCGTCATGCCAAATTCCAGAATTGAGAAGTGGATCAATGATGTAGATACCTACCAAGAGCCTAGTTGTAGCAGCAAAGATGACCGCAACGTATCGAAACATGGAATGCAAAGTAATTCGAGGACGGTATTATCGGGGGCGGAACAAGCCAATGGCACAATACAAAGAATGGATCAATTTAATCCTGGTCAGCGTTCTACACCGAATGCAAAAGGAAAACCGGGGACGAATCAGCTCACGAGTGCCGTCGAGCCTAATTCGTTGTTTCTTCATCGTAGTCAACTAGCTGCGAGACAAGCCGTACCCAAAGAACTGCCAGACTTCAACGGCGATCCCGAGGATTGGCCATTATTTTTGTCCATGTTTAACTCCTCGACTCAAATGTGCGGATTCTCTAATGAAGAGAATATGCTACGCTTGAGGAAATGTTTGAAAGGGCAAGCCCTAGAAGCGGTGCGCTGTCGTTTGCTGCATCCCTCCAACGTGAACGGCGTCATGTCAACGTTGAGAATGTTATTTGGTAGACCCGAAGCATTAATTCACGCAATAACTCTCAAAATTCGCTCGTTGCCATCACCGGATATTGACAGACTAGAAACATTAATAAACTTTGCCTTGTCAGTAGAAAATCTCTGTGCCACAATAGAGGCCTGTGAATTGGAAGACTTCATGTACAACGCCGCATTACGCTACGAGCTGATAGCGAAGCTGCCTTCCCATCTTCGGCTTGACTGGGCCAAACACTCTAGACGAATGCCATCGCCTAAGTTATCAGACTACAGTTCATGGTTGTACTCGATGGCAGAAGATGCTAGTTCAGTTTTGGCCACAGCTCCTACTCAGCGTAAACCTCGTTTCGGTAGGAAAGAGGACCGATATCTTAACGTTCATGCTGACAACCAACCGCCTTCTGATATTTCGCCTACGCGCTCTCAGCAACAGCGATCGTACTCCAAACAATGGCAGAGTGACATCACAGGAGAATGCACTCTTTGCCATAACAATTGTTCATCTCTCGCGAATTGTGACACGTTTAAATGTCTCAATTACGAAACAAAATGGTCTATTCTAAAGGACAGAAGGCTGTGCAAAATGTGCTTGCATCGTCACGGTGGAACATGCCGTCAGCGAAAAGAATGCGGTACAGACGGGTGTCAGTACATGCATCATCCGTTCTTGCATAAACCTAATAAAGGCGTCACTCACAATTCAGAGCAAGCGACGACGAAGAAAATACAAATTGAACAAAACTGTCACTTACACCAGTCTCAGTCTAACGAGATACTTTTTCGAATAGTGCCGGTGACGCTGTATCCCAAGTAACAATTTTTGTTACGCTAGCTTGTTTGTGACTAGTTTGCAACCAGATATTTGAGTGATTGTTACTAACATCTAACCACTTGCATGACTCAAAAAGCGCAGTTTCTACTAGTTGTTAATTCAGCTAAAAATAAGTTGTCGTTACGTTGTAATGCCATACTAGAATAACTTATCTTTTCATAACTTGAAAATAACTTGTTTCCAAGTAAACTAGTTGAAACTTAGTCACCATCGACATTATAAACATTGAATGAATCCAGAATACTTTTCTATCTTCAATAAAAAAGCAGGAGAGTGCTTTAAATCACAAACTTGATACAAGGTACAAATTTCACAACGATTTTAAAACTGTCGAGCGGAATTCAATTTTACTTAACTGTTTTTCATGCGCCTTCAATCAGAATCTGTTTATAAAGATATGAAAAATAAACAACAAAATAACGCTATGTTCAGAATGCTCAAATTAGAGTGCTTTCTTATCATTTTAAATTCATATATCATGAGAGTTATAATATTATCACAATCGATGCTCAATCCCTATATTATTTTCTTCGTATTTATGACAGTGCATAGAACAAAAATGATTATTCTGCCTTTCACTATTTTCGGCAAAAAGTAGTTTGGAAAAAAGTAATCTCCTGGTTTTATTTACGTTTCATACACTTCTTGAGACTCCATATTGTATTCGCCATATTCAAGCCAACAAAGGTTGTTTTGTTTGCATTTTCGTTATCATAACGTTGGGAAAACCTACCGATAACTATCTGAATCAATGAAGAATTTTATGTTATAATCTCATAATCTCTAAGTTATTACTACATCAATTCACATAGTAACGATTTACATATACGCTTACGTATTTATAATGGTTTCGCAACCTTTTTTCAACTTGTAGCTAAAACTAAAATTGTGATTAAAGATATGTTAGAATCAAGTAACGATAACTTACTAATGATAGCTAGTTCAATGTTTATGTTATAAAGAAACACTGCCGTCACCTTGTTTTAACCATAACATAAAAAAACATGTTCGTGTTCTTGTTGCAACATAGTTGGGCTAAGTGGTATCAGAACTAGTTACGGGTTGCCAATATTGGAGTCTAATAAACTTATTTTAAACTAGTAGCTAGTAATAAAGTTGCGATTAAAGATATGTTTGGATTAAGTTACGATAGCTTATAATTTATTATTAATTCAATATGACAAAAAGATGTGGTGATTTGAAACCTAAATAACTATTTCGTAACTGGTTAGGTTATGAAGAAACATTGCTGTCACCTTGTTTTAGTCAGTATAACATAAAAAACATATTCGTGCTCTTGTTGCAACATAGTTTGGACTTAGTCGCATCAGAACTAGTTGCGGATTGCTACTTGGGATGGCCCAAGCGTTGAAATTCAGACGTATGCGTTTTTAGACGACGGGTCGGAGTTAACTCTTATAGAGGATAGTCTTGCACACCAGCTGCAGCTTACTGGACAACAAAAGCCGCTTTGCTTGAAATGGACGGGAGGCACACGGCGCGTTGAGGAAAGCTCGCGAATGGTCGATTTGAGCATAGCTGCTACAAACAATAATCAAAGGAAATATCGGCTTTCATGTGTTCGGACTGTCAAAGAGTTACAGCTACCACACCAAACGCTAATAATGGAGGAGTTGAATAAAAAATTTACGCATCTTCAAGGACTACCGATAGGCACCTATTACCATGCCGTTCCCCGCATACTAATTGGGCTTGATCACGCTAGCCTCGGATACGCCCTTAAGGGACGAGAAGGTGCCATAAATGAACCAGTAGCCGTTAAGACAAGGTTAGGGTGGACAGTTTACGGAAGCAGCAACCAAAATCCCTCGACGTATCAATTCGTTAATCACCACTCAACTCGAGTTCGTCAATGTGATTGTAAGACAGACGAAGACCTCCATAATTCTATGAAGGAGTACTTCTCCTTGGATAGTATGGGAGTGGTGAAACCTGCCACATGTTTGTTACCATCAGCAGAACGAAGGGCTCAAGACATCCTGAATAAAACAACGCGACGTATAGATGGACAATACGAAGTGGGGTTATTGTGGAAATACGATAACGTAAGACTCCCGGACAGTCAGGCGATGGCTATGAGACGGTGGAAATGTTTGCAACAACGTCTCACGAAAGATGAGGAGCTGGCATCCGTGCTAGATGAAAAATTTCAAGACTATCTACAAAAACAATACATTAGAAAGCTATCACCCGAAGAGCTTAGCGCGCATCGGCCCCGATCGTGGTATTTACCGATCTTCCCCGTGATGAATCCCAACAAACCAAATAAAGTTCGCCTCGTGTGGGACGCGGCTGCAAAGGCTCACGGAGTCTCCCTGAACTCAGTATTATTAACCGGACCGGATCTACTGACACCTCTTTTTACGGTTCTGAACAAGTTTCGCGAATTTCGAGTTGGCATTACCGGTGACATACGTGAGATGTATCACCAAGTTCTAATTCGCGATGTAGACCAGCACTGTCAGCGTTTCTTGTGGCGGGCCGATAAGAAAGATATCGAACCGAGTGTGTTTGTCTTGCGAGTCATGACATTCGGCGCATGCTGTTCGCCCAGCAGTGCGCAACATGTAAAAAATCTTAATGCGATGCAGTATGAACAGCAATACCCTGTAGCCGTTGACGCTATCGTCCGACGTCACTATGTAGATGACATGCTCACAAGTCTCGAGACAGAAGACGAAGCTATACAACTCGCGCGAGACGTGAAATGGATCCATGATAAAGGCGGTTTTGAGATAAGAAATTGGATCTCGAATTCATCACGAGTGCTTGATGCTCTGCGAGAAGGAGTTACCGAGCAGAAAAGCCTTCGATTAGGTTCCGAAACTGCAACTGAAAAGGTACTAGGAATGTACTGGTGCACCACATCAGACACCTTCACTTATCGGCTCTCGACCCAACACGATTCTGAGTTACTAATGGGCGTACGACCACCAACGAAACGTGAAGCTCTACGAACCTTAATGAGAGTATATGACCCCCTTGGTTTGATTGGACACGTTCTTATCTACTTGAAGGTACTGATGCAGGAGGTGTGGAGATCCCGCACCGGATGGGATGATCCAATCGACGAGAACTCGTACCGAAAGTGGCTTACATGGATAAAGATCTTACCTTTAGTACAGGAAGTCCAAGTCCCTCGATGTTTCAGATCACGTATAGTACTATCATCCTCAACGAATATTCAATTACACACATTCGTCGACGCCAGTGAGTCCGGGTTTGCGGCAACAGTTTTCCTGCGTTTTGAAGAAGCAGACATCGTGGAGTGCTCATTAATTGGTGCCAAAACAAGGGTAGCACCTTTGAAATTTTTATCGATCCCCAAATCAGAATTACAATCAGCGGTACTGGGAGTCAGATGGGCCGCAAGTATGCATAAATCGCTTACTATGAATATATCAAAAAGGTTTTTTTGGACTGACTCGCGAAACTTGCTATGCTGGCTTCACTCGGATCATCGTCGTTATAATCAGTTTGTCGCATTTCGTATCAGTGAGATCCTCGAGGCTACAGACGTTAATGAATGGCGGTGGGTGCCTACAAAACATAACGTGGCCGACGACGGAACTAAGTGTCATCGTGAACCAGACATTTCGACGAACAGCAGATGGTTCAAGGGTCCCAAATTTCTATATCGACCAGCTGCAGAGTGGCCGAAAATGCCCTTCGACCTAGGAACTACTAGTGAGGAACTACGTTTGCATCTCATGCTTCACTGTAAAACCCCAGAACCGATAATTATAATCGAAAATTTCTCCAGTTGGGTGCGTCTATACCGAACAACAGCATTTGTATTACGAGCAATCGATGTATTTAAGGCACTAGGAACCGGAAAGATGGTGTCCAGAAAACAGCGCTCGTATCAGCCACTGCAGCAAGCGGAACTGGAACGGGCACAAAACTATCTATATCGCCAAGCTCAGATGACTGCTTATCCGGATGAGTACACACTACTGAATACCTCTTTGAAACCGCAGATACAACTTCCTAAAACTAGTAAGCTATTTAGAGAGTCACCTTACATGGATGATAATAAGGTCATGAGAATTCACGGGCGCATAAACAGATGTTTACACACTGACTTGCAATCCAGAAATCCGATTATCCTACCACCTGATCACGTTATCACACGTATTATCGCGCAACATTACCATTGTAGTCTCCTTCACCGTAATCACGAAACAGCTCTGAATAAACTACGTCTCATTTATTATATTCCGCGACTACGCGCAATATATCGCAAATTACGTGGAAATTGTCAGCGCTGCAAAATTGATAGTGCCATTCCAAGACCCCCTTCAATGGGCGACCTACCGGAAGCCAGACTAGCAACCTTTACTAGACCGTTTTCTTATGTCGGCGTAGATTATTTTGGTCCAATGTTGACATCTGTCGGACGCCGAACTGAAAAAAGGTGGGGAGTGTTAATAACGTGCCTTACCGTTCGTGCTATCCATATAGAGCTGGCTCATTCTTTGAGCACAGATTCATGTATTATGGCACTGAGATGTTTTATGGCTAGACGAGGGGTGCCAATAACAATTTACAGTGACCAAGGGACTAACTTTCGAGGAGCCTCAAAGGAGCTCTCAAGTGAATTAGAGAAAATGGATCGAAATAAGCTTATTGAAGGAATTGTCTCCCCCCAAACGGCGTGGAAGTTTATCCCCCCCGCCAGTCCGCATATGGGAGGTGCGTGGGAGAGAATGATTTACACAGTAAAAAAAAATCTGCAGCAAATGAGACTCGCACGATTACCTAATGACGAAGTGTTAAGGAACGCTTTAGCGGAAATAGAGAACACCGTAAATTCGAGACCTCTTACACACGTTCCAGTGGACGACGAGATGGCATCCGTCCTAACACCAAATCATTTCTTGTTGGGGTCATCTGACGGAATGAAGCCCCTTGCCGACTTCAACGACAGCGGTCTGGTCTTGAGGAGGAACTGGCAAATGTCCCAGACGCTGGCCAACATATTTTGGCGTCGCTGGCTCAGTGACTATTTGCCCACTTTAACGAGACGAACTAAGTGGTTTAATCCGGTGAAGCCTATAGCAGTGGATGATCTAGTCGTGATTGTCGACCCTCAGGCTCCAAGAAATACATGGCCTAAAGGAAGAGTAGTCGATGTAAGTCATTCCAAAGACGGACAGGTAAGATGGGCATCGATTCAAACGACTGGCGGTATACTCGAACGACCAGCAGTTAAACTAGCTGTGCTCGATGTAGGCGTTCATAATAGTAAGGCTCCGGTTACCCTTCGCCCTACTCCGGGAGGGAGTGTTGATAGCGCTACCTCGAGTTATATGCGTCTTGGAAAGCATACTTCGCGACAACACCGAGATTGTGGTCTAACTAGAGCAACGACTGGAAACAATGACATTAGAAGAATGCAAGGAACAAAAGTAGATGGTAGGAACGTTTACAGAACGCTCGTGTGAGCAAATTTGATTTAATTCAAATAATTGGTAGGTTGCCTAACCGGAAGAGTTACTAGAACGATATATTGTTATAGCTGATCGTCTACCTTTCGGTAAGAGTAAAATGCATTATTTAGCTTAATTATAACTGAATATTTCGAGGTTAGGTTGCTGACCACATTTTCGTGCTATTTCGAGAGCTTACTCCGCTCCAAATCCGTTTTCCCTCTGAATGGGAGCAAATATAGTGAATTATTGTTATTTGAAACGGAGATTACTAAACGTACGTATCATTAATAGAAACATAATTGAACTTTCCTTTAAGAGTTTGTACTTTCTAGGAGTTTTTTAATCTGCCGTAATAAAATCAGATTATTGAATTGGAAATCGCATTCTTCTTCGTTTACTCAAATAACAATGAGTAAAAAAGAAAAAGATGCCTTCAAACGGTTTAACTTAAGTTATGCACTGACAATTTTTCAGTAATTTGTTTTTCTAGCATTGATAATAGTATATCATAAGAATTTCTCTTATCTGATTCTGATGCAGATTATTCAATTGTACTCCATTTGAAAAAGGGCGGGGGATCAACGATTTCAGACGTAGATCATGTCATGTCTTATCTCGATGATATGTGATTTTCCTCCACCAATATCAAAGCTTATCGAATCATCCAATAATTGAACTTACATAAATCAAGAATAATTTTAGCTCAAAATCACTACCCATTGTGTGACGGAAGATCAGTACCGATATTGATCGATGTGATTTAAAATTCACTGATCAACTGATCATGAAAAGATTCTCCGGCAGTGATCTCGTTTTGATGAGGTTTTGGTCTTTATTTTCTCAGCCCTGTATGCGCTACGCTAAGGAAATATTATTCTTTACCTAAAACAATAATATATCTGTGAACCCCTAGCAGGAATAAAACAGATGATTTAAATGTTAAATGGGGGGGTCTTTGCTTCTGTGACAATTTGTGACAAAGGGAGGACGGGGAGTCAAAGATCGTCAAAAAAAAGCGTGACGTCTTTTATGGACAGCCCCTTAGCAAGTGTGCTACTTCACAGCCAAAC
This sequence comes from Malaya genurostris, assembly GCF_030247185.1. Lineage (NCBI taxonomy): Eukaryota > Metazoa > Arthropoda > Insecta > Diptera > Culicidae > Malaya > Malaya genurostris. Next base: position 125,860,946 of record NC_080571.1, on the reverse strand, counting down.
AAACGCGTCTATATATGTATGAAATCAAAGGAAGTCAGAGTGAAAGCAGATTTCGCGTTTGTATTCTGGCAGGGTTCCTTTGATTTGTTTATAGTATCATTCCCGTTTTTGACATATTCAGTTTGATCAGCACCAAGTTCGACTCAGCTTCTCGCGTCCACTCTGTTTGCAGTCTAATACGGTTTGGGCCTATAATCATACTGCAAGCGCTGTTCTCAATTCTCGGTTGATTTTTCATTAGGGCGTATGAGCAAGTGACGGTTTCTCTTCAATCACTCTCTCTTTCGATTATTGTGATGTAATTAAAAATATTTTCTTTGATATCACTATTCTGTTTGAAAGTCGAAAGTTTCGGGTATCATTTAATGCAAAGAGTTGAGTGATAAACGTGGTAACCGCTTGGTAATTAATAGAAGAGAAAGTAAACAAAGAGAAACTGTCACTTGCTTATACGCCCTTTTGAAAAAATAACCAAGAATTGGTGAAATGTGTCGACGGTGTGCAGTTCTAGTGCGTTATGAGTAGAATCACGGTAATTGAACTTTTTTGTTTCGTTCGTATGTATCGTTTTATTGACATTCGTCTTTATTTCATATTAGTACATTTTAGAAGTGCATTTTATACAGTCGAAAACTATATAACTTTTTATAATATCAGTGCTGTACAATTTCAGATAATATTATTTTTTATCTATTAGTTCTTCACTATCTCACTATTCATTAATATTATTTCACGAGTAGTTTTAACATTTATACTTTCGATTTATTGGTAACATGCTGCGATTATTTGCTACTGAATATAGCTAGTTCATGGTACTTAAAACCTCTCTTTTCGTCTCTATCAGTCAAATATGGTTACAACAAAAGATGACAACGGCACACATAATTCATTGGTGGTATTTTGAACATTCGAGACAACATCGACGGTCACATTGAATGAGTTAACAAGAGCATATTCAGATGGATAATTATAACTGTTAGGACTTATTCGAAATCTGGAACTCATGATTGTTCTGCATTTTATAATTTTATTCACAAGCATTGGCTCCGAAGGTAGAGAGGATTAGTATAGCTTCCGCTGTCTATAAATTCTCCTATTTGCGACCATGAAAAACGTGTTGTAAATATGGTAAATAGTAAATTCTATCATTCAATTTAAATACTTGAACGCTCTTATTTTAAAATTTGTAGTTGAAAACTGATATGCGATATGATTTTCAATAAAGCTATTACTTGCATTGCATTTTAACAAGGATGTTTATTAAAGAATACTCTGGCATCAACTTTTGGTGTTGCAGTAAAAGTTGTATAGAATTAATACCTGAATTAAACTTTCGCGGGGACGACAGACTTCGTTGTGCAAGTGAAAAGAATGTTCCGTGCATACAGACTTAATAAGAATTAGTAGTACTAAGAAATATAATCAACTTGATGACTGTTCTGTACAGTCTTTGACACCAACTTTTTATTGTTGCGAGAAAACAAAATAATAATTTAATGAATCGCGTAATAATAGAAACGTTTACCTGACTAGAAATCCAATGAGTTTTAGAGACGATTTACTAGAGAAACAGGATTGATATATATTAATATTCATAGAGTAACGATAACAGTTTTGCTAGATGGTCGCATTTCTTGGTGCTCAATTTATTTGTTTATTGACGTTTACAATCAAGGTTAAAAAATGATGCAATTAAGTTTAATTTAAAATAACCAGAGTAAACTCATTTTTAATTTTCTGTCTAGAAATTGAATTCAGCGATTTGCGAAATTTACGTCCGGGTTATCAGAAAGGATATTGCACCTTGGTGCAATATTCTGAAAGTGTTACATGAGTAGTGTAAACTTTGCGCCTGCTGAACGGTTTAAATTGAACTGCTAGATGACAATGGCAGTTCAGTTTGAATGAAACTGCCTTGAAAACGATTTGTAATGATCAAGTCGTACATATCGTATTTAAACACGTTTTTTTTAATTTTAGATATGAAATTATAAGCGTCACTATATAGATATTAAAGTACTTGTAAGATGGTTTATATAAATTGATATTTCACTCGATGAACGACCAATCGTAGTTCTCCAACAATTTATCGGAATACAGGTTTGTTCAGATTCCTGTATTTACTCGGTACATCATTACACACTTCAATTTAAATTATAATGAGGACACAGTAAAATCAATATTTATGTTAATATGGATTTTTGGTATGTATGTATGCGTGTTTGTTGCTGAAATGACGTGTTACATGTAGACCTATCCTACCAAGTGACTTAAACGATGTATTCATGTATCATTTAATACTGATTTCCACCTAGACTAACATTTTGGGGAGCAGCGAATGGATTATGTGGCACACCGCCAGGAACATCAAGAGCGCCACCTGTAGTTTGGTAAGTACCGTAGCCATTGTCGGCGTTTTGATTGCCGATTTCGTTTAACCGCGTACTAGATAATGCTCTGGGTATAGGGTTACTTGGAACACCGTGTGGAGCAAGATGAGCCGTTTCCTCAGCGACCTGAGAAGAAAAGTAAAAGTTAAAAGTACCTATATTCTGTTATCTCAATCGCAATTCTTTAGTACCTGATGTGGATCTTCTGTGGCTGGAATTTCTGAAATAAAACCTTGCTCTTTTCTATAGAAATTAATGAACACAAACGCGGCTAGAACTAGAATGCAAATGACTCCATAGCCGCGGAAGGTAGCGGTTGTTCCAAAGTAGTTGACAAACATTCCACCAATAACGGCACCACAACCCCTTCCAAGCCCGTGGTGCAGCCCTTGAAGGACACCTTCAAGAAGAATTTGAGGTAATAATATGATAGTGACACGATTTCAAGATTTACCCTGAGCTGATGATCTTAAATGTTGCGGAGTATTGTGGGCGATGTACGAGCAACAAGCAGCCCATACAGCAGCATGTGTTATTCCTACAAGAAATAAATAGTTAATGTGATGATACTATGAAATGTTTTAAAGTTTCACCTTGCATGAATTCGAATGGAAGGACCCACCATGGGTTTTTAAGATAAGAAATATATAAAAATCGTAAAATATTTCCCACAAGTCCTAGACACAGTACCTGTAAAAAATTATGCAATATATTTAATGTATATTGAATAAAATGAAAGTAATACTAAAATAATATCAAATACTTTCGTTTCGCTTTTTTCTAAAGAAATGGGAAAATTCGTTTTAATTAAGCATTAAAATAACTTTTCATAATTCACATAATGTAATTCCTATCGATTGGAAGTTGAATCTCGTATGTTCTTCGAAATTTGCCCAACCTAGCTGCGTTAATATACGGGTAAAAGCATTAAATTGATTTACGTAAAAATCACGCCTTTTTTATTTTTTGATGATCAATAAACCATCCTTCAACATTCACTTTGAAGAGTAATTTCGAATTACTCGGCACTCGCTGAGAGTAAGTCATAATATGTTAAACGGCAGAAAAAAGTTTTCTTTTTCGTCTGGTGTTAAATTTAATACTCTATCTTTCATAGCTCGCTTGCAATTTCTTTCGAAAGTGGAAGTTGACAGGTTGCTTATTGACCGTTCCCAAAAAAAACGCGTGAAATGCTCATTTACGGGGCTAAAAAATAGACCGAAAAGTTAAGAGATTACTGGGTGTCTGGAGGTGTACATACCGAGCAAAATAAATTGTAACATCCTTTATGTAACTTCCAACCGATTTGATGAAAATTTAGACGAATTGAGCACCCAACAAAATATTTGTTATCTTTTTTTTAGGCATATAGCTGACAAGCCATTTTTTCTAACTATGAAACAACGTATTATGTATTTTACGCAAGCTTGGCTGAATAATGTATACAAATCGGATAAATTATTCATCTTTTCGTACAATACAATGCTTAAAAAGGTATCAACAGTATTGTGTTATTACATAGAAATCGCTGCACATAATATTGAATGGCTAAAATTTTTGTCTTGAAAGTGGCTATACACGAAAATGTTTAAATTCAATGTAATAGTACAATATTATTTAGGAACATGGAGTGGAGTTGTGCGTGATGTTCAATACTTTGATCGACTTGGTGACATGATAGGCCTGTGATGAACAGGTCTGTGATTGACATTTTAATTTCAATAATAGTGAATGTGCAGTAAATAGTTACTTGATGTAATGTAGAGTGACTATAACCAGAGTGACGACAACTGTTCGTTTGGAATGCAGCTTGGTTCCAAACGAGCAAACGACCTGTCGAATACAATAGAAAGCTAACGAAACTGCCAACATTGCGGATTAAACTTTTTGGTTTGTTGCCAACATTACGGATGAGACATCGTCACTCTGGTTATAGGCACTCTAATGTAATGTAAGATAAGGTATTAAGTTCCCGCTTTCATGGTTCAGTTGTAGCAGAGGTTATTTGAACTAGAGTGGATGTAAGAAGAGTGACGACAGCTGTTTGTTTGAAATGAATATTCGCAATCAGTGTCATTCCAAACAAACAGACGACATGTCAAATTAAATATCAGGCATGAGAAAGTGTCTAATGAATGTATGTTATTATTAATATAACGGCTGAGATATCGTCAATCGTCTTACATCCACCCTTGTATAAACCACATCTAGTAAACAAATATTTACCTTGACGTGTCCAATTTGAGTAATCAATCGAAAACTGAAAAAGTAGGCGAATATCTCTGAAATATGATTGATGACCGATGCTACGCCAAACAATGTTGGAGATCCGCCATAGTCTTGAAGATGCCAGAAGAGAAAAGTAAAGATTAACCCGATGCCGAATCCCATGAACCATGCCACAAAAAGGAACGACGCACATTTCAGATCCTTGAATTGTTTTAATACTGTGACCCACTCAGGAATTTCTCGCGTGGTCTGTGCGAATATCTCTGTCTAAAATATTAAAAATTAGCAAAATTGATAAGGTATAATTTTTAGTAACAATTACCTTAGCTCCCAGAGCTTGTGGAACAGGAGCCGCACAACCCATGCCTCCAGCAGAAGCGGCCAATGCAGGAAGTTGAAGCTGTTCTGCTAGCTGGTGTTGCATTCTTTCCTCGTGAGTTGGTTCCTGGGAAACTTTTTGTTCCTGAGGTGCTTGAGGCTCCTGGAAGTTTACGTTATTCATATAGAAAATTATTGAGCATATGTGAACTTACTGAGTAGTCATATTTGAAAGTGATTTGAGTAGCTGAGATGAGTGCAGCCCCCATCAACACTGAAAATGTTGCGAAGCAGATCGAGTAATTTTTCTCCTGTTTCTCGGGTCCACATGGATGATCTGGGAAGGCTGTCGAATGATCCAATGCTATTCCTACGAAGAACATTGCTAATCCCCATCCAAGTGATCCAAACATTCGTTGATGGCCGTAACGATCGGCGTCCTCACCAAGAATGGTTATCACAGCAGAGTCAGCTAATGTAATCGCTGGAGCGCTGAAGAATTCACCGATTATGACAAGCAGCAAAAGCAGAAAAAATGCTTTTTGAATATCCTGAAAATATTAGTTTTTTAAATCATGTCCTTGTCATTAGAATAATAAGTCTTGGAATACCGCGGTTCTGTATACAATAGAGGAGAAAAGAGGCGAAACCCAATCGCTATGCAATCTCTCATTAAAGTTGTTAGCATAACTAACCCCAAGTGGGGATTGTCCAGCTGCTGCTAACGGTCTTGCCGCACGTTCAACTCTGCCAAAAATAAATGAGCTAGAAAAATCAATATCTTAATAATTATTTCATTTTAATACCTCTCGAACTGAGTACCGGATTCAGTATACTTGGCGAAAGATATTTCTTCGAGCATGCTCTGATCAATGGATCGTTTCAATATTCGGGGAACTTGTGGAGTGCGCAGCTCAAAATCAGTTGCATTTTTTCGCTCGATGCAACTGGTTGCCGGGGGCTGAATAAAACCTAGCGGCAAGGTGAAAATAATCCACGCAGCAAGTGAGGCTATTAGTAGCATTTTTCCTTTTTTGCACCTAAAAATTCACGAATTATAATGGTAAACAAATATTTAATTTTATGAACTGCCCTTTACATAGAATTACGTGTGAGGTGGAATAGTTTGGAAAAATCAATCATATTTATAAATTAGAATACCCGTGTTTTTTCATTTTGCCATTAGGGTGACAATTTCTATGTTAGTGTGGATAAAAAAATGTATATTTTTGATTTTTTGAAAAACTGTCTTTTTCAAAATTCGAGAAATTCTATCCACAACCGTGAAAACTGTAAAAAACTTATACAATTAGCGTTTTTAAACACAAAAATCAAACTTTGTTATATGTTTTTATTTTTTCTGAAAAATTTAAGCATTCTTGCAAAACATATCCAAAACATAAAGAAAATCGACTAAGTCGTTAAAAACTTCTGTTTTTTTTTAAATGGTCAAACCAACCCTTTATTGCTCGTCTTACACTTTTCTACCACACTCTCCATCTTTCCAATCCACCAATGAAAAGTATCCAGGAAATATTTTCAGATATTTGAACCTTCTTCATATAAAAATTAAAAAAATGGGAAGTGGGAACAACACAAAATACAAAAGAAATAAATCGTTCTGCATCCAAAAGGATGCTGAATGATCTGCAGGTGCCAAAATGCACATTTAATAAAGCCACGAAATATCGAGAGGATTCAGAAATTTTATAAAAGCGATACTCTTCTGAATTCCAGGAATAATGCAGAACGATGCGCAATATGTATGAACAGAAGTAAATTCGTCACTCCATAAGGGATTCTAATCAATCTGCTAAAACATTTTAGGGTAGAAACAGAAGGTAGTCATGTAATCCAGGAAGAACGATGAACTCCTCTGATTATTGCTCCTTACCACAATTGGTGAGAATCGATAGAATATCCTTAAATTTTAGCTCCACATACACAGCTTCAACCATGTATGAAGAACCAAAAACTCGTAGGATGAAGATGTAATATTTACATCATCCCTCATTTGTAACTCCGATACTTGAGTGGAATACGTAGCCATCTCAACAAGCCTTACCAAAAGTTTGTTTCTTTGCAGAACCAACAAACGATCCGTAATCATCAGTGATCAAGAGAGATAAGAAAGATGATTTAAGATATCACACTTCGCTTGGTAGCATGATGAAGGAACACTTTAAACAACTAAGTATTGTATGAGAGCAAATAAATATAAATGAATTTACTGTTAATGGTTTCAGCTGCACTGGAATTCATATAATATGAAGTCATCGCTCTGAGAAAACCAGTTATGTCTTCAATTAATCAGTCTAACTGTGACATGGAGTCCACAATTCTTCGGATATGTGCAGGGAGATCATGCACTATTCCTAATATCTCACAGAGTCAGTTGGTTAACATGGAAGGACATCCCAAGTATCACACGTATTACACCTCCATGACTGTAACCTATATGAAACAAATTCATAGAATAAGTTGAAGACGTAGCAACGTGCATGATAACTGCTATATAACCTGAAAAGCGTAAGAGGCGGAGCTTGTGCGACTCACCGAGGGTTCCCAAACAAATTGTCGGTAATGAATATTTGATTTGATACGTAGAGTACACATCAGTCACATAGAAACAAAAAATATACGTTTGTGCCAAGTTACAATTTGTTGATGATGTGATTATAATGGCTGCCATTTTCATAATTTTTTCTAACCATGCACTGTCGTGACAAAGCATCAAAATTCTCTCTGGTAGAGAGAAGATATTTTTCAAAAAACAAAATTTGTTTCGCGCAAATACCGTCAAAAATTCTTCAGAATTACTGGTGTTCTTTGTATTAGCACAGGCTCAACTATAAACAATGCTTTTAAATGAAGAAAATTTTCCCTACTTATTGATTTAATATTATTATCCGGAAAAACGTTTTCCTTTGTTGAATCACAACGAACACGTTAAACGATATGAAATCATCTTGTAGTGTGACACATTTTCACTGTCAAATTTTGTTGCGGTGACCAGTTGACGACCAAAAACAGTCAATGCTAACATGTCGTAAGAGTTAGGTTACCGAAAAGCTACGTCGGAACTTATTTTAGTATGATGAGATGTGAATTCGTAACATTATTTTAACTTCATTGCCACCATCATCACCCGACTTGTTTGATTGTGTCTATCATGCAACCATTATTAAGGCGTCATTTGAAATAGAAATGAAATTTGGTTCTTAGACGCTTCCAGCCGACCAGTTCTACACGGTCCATTTAGGAGAAAGTATTGAAGATACCGATAAGTTGATTTTAACAGAAAAATAGGTAAAATGTTAATGGATCAACCAATAATTTGTGAATGAGTTTTTGAACCCATTTGTGACAACAAATATGATGTCCGCAAATGTTTACGTCCGAGAATCCCAGCGAATTCCATTAGAACATTAAAAAAAAAACTGTCAAAAAGTATCCAAAACCGATAGCAAACAGACTGTGTTAAAGCTAATGAGCAGCGTAAGATCAATCGCTCATTGTCGTACAAATAAATGAATCTGAGAAATGTCACTTCTAACTGTAGTAGAGTTTAGTAGAGAATAGAATAATGAAATAAAAATTTAATTTCTCGAAACCAAGGCTCGTATTGCTACTTGCAAATTGCGCTTGGACTTACTGCAGCACCCTATAATTGAATAAATAGGGTTAGAGGACCATTAGTCATATCAGCTCCACCGTTCATCCCAAATTTGTACAGTTAATGCAAGTTAAAATTTGTACATTTGTACAGTTAATGCAAGTTAAAATGGAAAAGGTTCGTTCGTTTCGAATTTTCGCTTCGTTATTTCATAAATATTGTATATTGTTCACACGAATATGGTGACTCGTCTTATGAGATGACTATAGGTAAAATATCTCTATACACGCATTAATTAGCGAAAATCAAAAATAATGATTGGCTACTCAAAAAATTGCAGTGAAGAATTTTGATAGTATTTCTTACTAGTAGTTTTATGTCAAATTTGTAGGAAACCTACTACAATTCTGTGTCAACATATATTTACACTAGACTTCTGTTGTAAAGTGTTCGATATAAAGCGAGCAATGTATGGGATTTGTTAAATTTGTATCGAAGAAGGTTTCCAGACATTTAAAATTGGATTTTTAGTTTCGATTACTTGATATATACTTACCGATCAGCGTAGCTACCCCAGAATGGGGCAGATAAGAATTCCACAAACGGTCTGGTTCCAATAAGTAGACCACATTGACCTGGATTCATTCCCATTTGTTTGAAATAAACTCCCATTAGTGGAAAAAGTGAACCAAAGGCAGCATAGAAGAAGAAGTAGAAGGTTTTTACTGGTAACAATTCTTGGTCTACGGAACCACATAGCATTTCTAGAATATCTGATTTTCCTCTTATTTTATGTGTTGATTCCTTTGCCTGAGGGTAACTATTTGAAAGAACAGAACAGAGTGAGAAATTAATTGAATCAATATTCTTTTCTAACACTGTTGCGACGAATACGTACAGCGTGGGATCAACTTCCCCCATTGCCTCAGGGTCAACCATTGGCCTGGCGCCACCTTGCGGTTGCATCGGAATTTGCTGCTGTTCGTAATTTCCATAATCATTCCCACCGTAGTCATTATTAGAAAACGGCTGCATTTCTAATGGACTCAATCAATAATCACTTGCCACAGAATATTTTTAAACACGGTTTTGGGTTGGAAAATTTGATATCTCGTACTTTTCACTTCACCCACTATTTTTCACTACACTAGCATCATTGTCATTTGCACTACACAACAGCTACTGTAACTACAAATATGATCCTCAATGACATAACACAAGGTTGTAGGTATTTCACAGAAAAAAGCTGCTCGTGTTTTCTCAGTTAAATCTAATAATGTGATTTTGCTTCACTTGAGCGATTTTTGTATTACGGATTTGAAACGATTTTCTGCACGAACGGGGCTGTAGAGGTAAATAGTATTGAGAAAACCTATTTTATTTCACAGAGTGAAGAAGACTAACTTCATTGAAATCGCAAAGGATCAATAAGCACAATACATGAAAAAGCTTTTCGAAATCGATAAAATCCTTCCGAAGTTATCGTTTCTTGTGCGCAAGTTCGCAAGATGATACCATGACATCAACAGTTATCAATGAATGGCGGTATGTCTGGAGAAATCAGTTCTCCAGTCAACATAAATACACATAAATCTCTTCATAGAATTGATATTTAAGAACGCCATAGGACAAAGTTTTCAAATATTGATGCATATCAATTCGGGTAAATCACCTTTGTATTTTGATAAAACGGAATGATGATGCAATGAAATAATTCTGACGCATTTTACCGTGATGTAACAATGGTTCGTCTTGAGTTCGTTCAATTAGATTGTTCAAACTTCTTTCTCATATTTATGTGCATTAAATGTAGAACCAAAAAGTAGATCAATGAGATCTCAATGAATGTTTTCTATGAAGTAGTTAAATTTTCATAAAACTACACATCGGTGATTAACAATTATCCCAAACTCAGCAAATGCGTCTGCCGAAATTTCTAAATATGTGTAAGCTTTTACCAAATTCGGTTAGAGAACTATCATTTACATTTTAAATTTTCGTTTGTATTTCGGAGTATAATTTCCGATGGCCACTAGAAAAGATGGAATTAGTACAGAAAGGAGATGTGAGAATTTACGAACTATCCAGTAAGTTTAATAACCATAATTTTTTTTGAATATTTATAGAAAGCTCTGTCTAGATCCTGCTTTCACAGTAGGGAAGTCATTATAGGATATATCGAAGAACGGTATGTCAACCAACTTATTCGACAATCGGCTTTAAGGAGAGTAGGGTCTAAATGATGAAAAAACATCAGGTTTGCGATTTTTTTCAGAACTATCGTTCAACAAAATAAATTCAAACGTTTTGCATAATATTTTGAATTCTTTGTTTACTTTCACTTGTTGAAGTATTTTGCCAAACATTCGGTAAAGATTATGCCGAACAGACAGTAAACTTTTTGCTGAAAATTTCGGTAATAACTGACGTTTGTCAAATTTGAGACTGAGATTCGGCAATGTTATCTTTTGCCGAGACGATTACTGTGTACTCGGTAGTCCAAATCTCAGCAATTACTTACTTACTACGGCTTACTTCATTTCATCATATATTAAGTTTTTCGCCTTCCTCATTACTATATTACTATTTATATTTCGGGAATAGCGAATAAAAACAACTATTTTCAAATGAAAATTTCTTTATTGTTTTTCAAAGTATTCTCCATGATGATCGATACTCTTTTGCATGGGTTCGAACCAATCAGAAAAGCATCTTTGTCACTGTGAAGATGGTACTTAAAAACATGGTATAATAAACAGAATAAACAGAAATCATTGGGTGCCAAGTCAGGTCTGTACGATGGATGACCCATCAATTCGACGTTTTGGTCGAAAAGGCACTGGTTTAAGCTGATGTGTGAGAGCTCGCATTGTCATGATGGAGGATGATTCGTTTCGTTTTGCGAATTTCTTCAGGCAGAATTGACCGTCTTACGTTACTCCAGCGGCACAGTTTCCCCATGACCCGTTCTTCCGAAGAAACAGGCGACCATTTGCTTCGAAGTGCTTTGTGTGCGTTTGGATTTGGCTCGTCTTGGAACACCCACACAGTTAGTACAGAAAGGAGATGTGAGAATTTACTATTGCTGTTTTGTTTCCAGCTAATATATCCATGATTCGTCACCTGTTACGATCTTACATACGTCGGATGATGCACCGCGATCGTATTTTTTAACATTTTCTTGCACCAATCGACTCGAGCCTCTTTTTGAAGGATTGTCAAATTGTGCAGTGCTCATGCAATATTAAATGCACGCGTGTGGAACTAATCTCCAAGGATGCCTCTATCTCACGGTATGCCACATGACGATCTTGCATTATCAGTTCAAGCACAGCATCAATGGTTTCTGGCAAAACAACTGATTTTGGACGACCTTCACGAAATTCGTCGGCGACCGAACTACGACCACTATACCTGCGATATACAGTGGATTTTGATGGTGCTTCATCACTATACAAAGAACTAAGTTCATCGACACATTCTTGTTGAGATAATCCACGTCGAAGGTTGTGAAAAATAATCCAACGAAATCTTCCTCATCAAATTTCCATTTTTTAGCCAAATTGAAGCCAAACTCACTGTAAACAACACAAATAGCGCTTGCACATCAAAACGTTCTGAGTACGTTTATGTTAAAAAATGCCAAACTTTAGATTTTAGCTGTTGACATTAGTGTGACCAGTTCCCGAAATATAAGTAGCGGGCTACGTATGTAATCACTGTGAAAACCGACTCTTAAATTAAGGACCGGAGGGCCGAGTGTTATATACCATTCGACTCAGTTCGTCGAGTACGCAAAATGTCTGTGTATGTAAAAAAAATGTGCAAATATATTTTTCGTCCGAGACGTCAGTTTAGACATTACGCAAGTGTTTTGCAAGTAGCATGAACTTTATGTTTGTCTACTGGTTTATGTTGAGCCGTCAGGTCACACTAGCAGTTCAACACAAATCATCAGTGGGATTCAAAGACGAAAAAAAAAATCAAAATGAAAATTTCAAATTCAAGAGCGTGTTTTTATACTTGACACGGAAAAATTTAACCAAATACAACCAAATAGCCGTCAAATTCTTCAATCAGGCAGGTATGGTTAGTTGATGATCAAATATTGATTTTGATTTTAAATATACCCAATCATCGTTCCTGGTTCCAGAAGTACCAGGAAAGTGATCGTGTGCTCCAAACCGGAAATCACTTCAATTTCTCAGAAATGGCCATATCGATTTTTGAAAACTCAGATTTAAAAAGAAAGTATTTTTATGTAAGTTCATGTAGAATTTTATTTGGTAAACGACTGGACAATGCGCAATTCAGGCCCCAATGTGGTTCTTAGCCTCTTGTTCAGTAACTCCTATCCCTGACACGATGGCCCTCCGGCGAGACAGGAGGTTGGTGGAGGCCTAACAAGCCGCCCGGAAAAAGGAAGTTACGAACAATCAAGTAAGAAATACGACTCGGAATAATCGGCAAAGACCTACGCGACGAACTAAGGACTACGATTGTTGGACGGGACAGAAGGTGTGGAAAAGTGGGCATCGAGCGGCTACCTTCTACCAGAGCTGTGGCACAACCAACGTTCTAGGAACTGGATTTGTAGTGTTGGGCAAGATGCGCCAGCGCGTGATTGGGTGGCAGCCAAGCAATGATAGAATGTGCGTATTGAAGATCAAGGGCCGTTTCTTCAATTACAACATCATCAACGTGCACTGCCCACATGAGGCGAGACCCGATGACGAGAAGGAAGCATTCTAAGCGCAGCTATAACAAACCTACGACAGCTGTCCACGGCGGGATGTAAAACTCGTCATCGGCGACATGAATGCTCAGGTAGGCCGGGAGGCAATGTACGGGACCGTGATCGGGCTGGAGAGCCTGCACGCGGAAACAAACGACAACGATCAACGATGCGTAAACTTTGCAGCCTCCCGAGGAATGGTAGCTCGAAGCACCTTCTTCCCCCTCAAAGATATCCACAAAGCCACCTGGAGATCACCTGATCAACATACGGAAAATCAAATCGACCACGTTCTCATCGACGGGCGATTATTCTCCGACGTCATCAATGTCCGCACTTACCGCAGTGCCAATATTGATTCTGACCACTACCTTGTCGCGGTTTGTATGCGCTCAAAACTATCGACGGTGCACAATACTCGTCACACAGGAACGCCGGGACTCAATCGAGCAGCTACGTAGCATTCGTACTGCAGAGGAATACGCGCAACAACTGGAGCTATTCTACCAACGGAAGAGCAGCTTGGCGCGGCGACTCTTGAAGACGGCTGGAGGAACATAAGGTCCACCGTGAGTAGCACTGCTGCTACCATTCTAGGTACGAGGTTATCGAATCGAGGAAATGACTGGTTTGACGTCGAATGTCAGCAGTTGGTCGAAGAGAATAATGCAGCAAGGGCGAGGATGCTGCAACACCGCACTAGAGCGAACGAGGAACGTTACAGACAGGCGCGGAACAGACAGAACACGGTTTTCCGGAAGAAAAAGCGCCACCAGGAAGACCAAGATCGCGAAGCGATGGAACAGCTGTAACGCGCAAATAACAGACGGAAATTCTATGAGAAGGTGAACCGCTCACGTAGAGGCTACACGCCACAGGCCGAAATGTGCAGAGATACCAGTGGTAACCTTCTCACGAACGAACGTGAGGTGATCGACAGGTGGAAGCAGTATTACGACGAGCATCTGAATGGCGAAGCACAAGATACAGAGAACGGTATAGAAATCAATCTGGGTGCACGCTCAGCCGACGACAGATTCCCAGCCCCTGATCTGTCGGAGATAAGTGAGGAGATCGGCAAGCTGAGGAACAACAAAGCCCCGGGCAATGACCAGTTGCCAGGCGAGCTGCTCAAACATGAAGGAGAGGCACTGGCTAGAGCGCTGCACTGGATGATTTCTAGGATTTGGGAGGAGGAGATTCTACCGCAGGAATGGATGGATGGAGTGGTATGTCCCGTCTACAAAAAGGGCGATAAGCTCGACTGTTGCAATTACCGCGCAATCACATTGCTGAACGGCGCCTACAAGGTACTCTCCCAAATCCTTTGCCGTCGTCTATCACCAATAGCTAAGGAATTCGTAGGGCCGTACCAAGCGGGATTTACTGGAGCCCGCGCTACTACGGATCACATATTCGCGATAAGATTATAAGATATTCGCTGTACTCCAGAAGTGTCGTGAATACAACGTACCCACGCATCACCTATTCATTGACTTCAAAGCGGCATACGACACAATCGATCGAGAGCAGCTATGGCAGATAATGCACGAATACGGTTTCCCGGATAAACTGACGCGATTGGTCAAAGCAACGATGGATGTGCTACGTCCGAGTATCTGGGACGCTCTCGAGTCCCTTCGAATCTCGTAGAGGGCTACGTCAAGGTAATGGTCTTTCTTGTATCTTGTTCAATATTGCCCTGGAAGGTGTGATTCGAAGAGCGAGGATCGACACGAGTGGCACGATCTTCCGAAAGTCCGTACAACTTTTTGTCTTCGCTGACGATATTGATATTGTGACACGTAACTTTGAGAAGAAACCTACATCGGACTGAAACCTGAAGTTAGGCGTATCGGACTGGCCATAAATGCGTCAAAAACAAATAACATGAGAGGAAGAGGCTCTAGAGAAGAAACACTACGCCTCCCACCACGAATATTTAGAGACGGTGACGATATCGGTGCGGTTGACGAGTTCGTGTATTTGGGCTCACTGGTGACCGCCGATATTGACACCAGCAGAGAAATTCATAGACGTATTTTGGCAGGGAATCGTGCGTACTTTGGACTCAGAAAAACCCTCCGATTGAGAAAAGAACGCCAACGCACGAAATTGATCATCTACAAAACGCTCATTAGACCGGTTGTTCTCTATGGCCACGAGACCTGGACTATGTTGGCAGAGGACCAACACGCCCTCAGTGTTTTCGAAAGAAAGGTACTGAAGACCATCTATGGCGGAGTGCAGATGGAAGACGGAACGTGGAGACGACGTATGAATTACGAATTGCAACAGCTGCTAGGAGAACCACCTATCGTACGGACAACTAAAATCGGACGTCTACAATGGGCTGGGCATGTCATAAGGATGTCGGACGACAGCCCAGTGAAAATGGTTCTTGAATCTAATCCGACTGGTACAAGAAGAACAGGAGCACAGCGAGCAAGGTGGATCGATCAAGTGGAGGGTGATCTCAATGAGTCCGTGCCTTGAGTTGCTGGCGACGAGCAGCCATGGACCGAGTTATATGCAGACGTATGCTTGATACATCAAATGACACCCCAGGTCTATAGCTGTTAGGTAAGGTAAGTATGTAGAATTGGTTTCGGAAATGCAGGGTAGTGTGTATGAGATTTCAACCTGTCATATAGAGCTTTAAAACGTGAAAATTCTTCTAAGTTTGGTTCGAAACTGTTTTAATTTATAAGTTATGCTAGTTGCTGGCCAAACAAATCGATTTCAGCTATACCGGTTCTCAGCTCCTGGTTTCGTAATTACCGGAAATACCGGTCGAAAGCTCAAAACGGCACTTTTCGTTTGCTCTAAAAACAGTGATTCTACTCGTCGATTTCCTAAATAAAAGGGTCAATCTCTATAAAAATATATTGCTTTTGACCTTTGTTTGAATCTTACTTCCGGTTCCGGAACAACAGGATGAAATGCGTTTTAAATTTTATACCATTATTTAGAACGAAAATACAAAATAAGAAGAATTCCTACTGGATCAAAACTTGGAAATTGAAATGGTTATGCTAATGTATGCCCAAACACTCTTTTTTGTTCTTAGTCAACATTCAAAGAAAATTCTTTTGAAGAATCCCTTAGTAATATTAATAAAAACATGAGTTATATACGAAAATCATTATGGACCACTAGGTGGATTAAAGCAGGTTTTATTTGGGTATATTTCGTTTGATTGACAATATAAAGGGCAGCTATGCAGAAGGTATTTTACTAGAGTTTTTAAATTTGTTTTGTGTTCACAAGAGATCTGAATTAGTGTAGGAATATAACTATCGAGCCATAAAAAACCATGCTCTCGAGCAAGGTTATTTTTGTCAACGGATTGAATATTTAAAATTATTCACAATTGGTTCACAACTTGTTTATATATCAATTTGATATAAAAAAGTTATAATATGCGTAATGATAATATGATGCTATAACATATGTGAAGCATGTGCATCTTGATGCTTGCTAATTAATGTATGTAGTGTTTTCAATGTGTGTAAGAAATGTAACGGTTGTTTGACAAAGTGATCAATAAGTAGCAGTTTGCCTAAAGAGGCGCTTCGAGTAGACCAGCAATCGCTTATGGGCTGTTGCCATTGATCATGCATACAATAGTAATTCATGTATGCAAAATCGTACGCAACAGTAATTTTTAGCGTATTTTCACTTGTATGCTTTACACAGCTTTCCAAAAAAGTTTGTACTAGCTTGGATGTCTGTTTTGCCTTGGTAAGAGGTTGATTACGACGTTTTATTCCTTTTTTTATATGATGCACTTTCTAAGGAAATATTGCTATTTTTTAATTGAAGAAAAATAAATGTGAAAGTTTCATGCCTGATTAAGTTCAATCACGGTTATGTGCCCTAGCACAAAATTTGGCTAACCCCTAAATGACCATACCTGCATCGGCCAGAAATAGTCGAAAACACGTTTTCGTTCGGCACGTCAGAAAAGACATTGCACTCCGTTGCAAAACAAAAAGTGTTCTGTAAGTAGCAGAAACTTTACGTCTGCTTAGCGGTTCAAATTGAACTGCTGAGTTTAACACTAAGCAGTTCAATTTGAACTGCTCTGCACTGATGAGTCAAAGACGAAACGTAAAACTAATATTCAATCACAAATTTTTCACACAATTATGAACAAATTCTAGTAGAAAGTAGAATATGTAGTAAAACATAAAAAATCTCTTATTTTTCCCATAAACTTTGAAATATAAGCGGAGCAACACGCCCGATGGAAAAAATTGTGATAAATTTGAATGAATTGTTAGATTGTAAGTAGGTTACTACTGAATTTCATCTGGATCCGACTTCCAGTTCTTGAGCTACGAAGTAAAATGTGCAAAATTAACTAAAAACGTTCAATCAATTTTCTCAGAGACCGTTCATCCAATTTTCACAAACCTGGGAATGGAAAATGGAAGGTCATACAACCCCATACAATCCTATCAAATTTCATCCAGGTACGACTTCTGGTTCCGGAGCTATAGGGTTAAGTGTGTTAAATATTGTACACCATCACTTAAACCGGTGAAACAAACACCACAACAAATTTTCCAAACTGGTCTCAAAACTATACAAATCGATAGCCATTATCACTAGGCAAACCGATTTCGGCTATCCTGGTTCTCGATCTCCGGTTCCGGAATCCAAGAAATTTTCAAGGTTACCCTCCACATTTTTTTGGAGTTGGCATTCCATATACACCACACCGAGTGCAGTGGAATGGTGGGCCACCGGAAACCCGTTACCCCAGCAGATGTCATCTATTTGGCCGGGTAATAGCGTGTATGGGACCGGAATTCCGCATAGCCAGACACAAGAAGGTTACGTAGCCAACATTACGGGACCAGGCCAGAGTGTGGGCCAGAGGATTTGAGTATTTTTTTCAAAGCTATGAATCTTTTGAATATCATTTTCGAGACCAATACTGGGGATCAACAACACAACGTCAAGTTTCCGAAGATATTGTTCGGGGATCCTATATTCAGAAGAAAGGATCAAGGATGGCTTAAAATTTTTTTGGAATCGTTGCCAAAGCAAGATTTTTAACTCCCCCTCCAGCTGAGAGAGAACTGATTCAGCATCTATTCAAGCATTTCCCCCGAAACGTCCAGCATCTGATGGGATCTAGTATTGACATCGGAACAGCATTCAATATTCTACAATCGGAAGATCGATTCATAAATTCTTCAATGCGTTATAACAACTCAAACACTCTTGCAAAGATTTGATGGTTCAAGATAATTTTCATCCATAGACCTTACTTTATCTTATTGGCAAATCCCGGTAGCTCCAGAACACCGGAAGTATACCGGGTTCATGAACAATTCAAAGACGTATGTTTCCAACGTTACCATTTGGGCTGAACACAGCGGTAGCTAGCTTCTCGAGAGCAATGGATTTGATCCTAGGCCCGGAGATATAAGCATTCGTGAAAACGTATGTAGATGACTTATTAGGTCATTCGGACACCTTCAAACAACATCTAGTCCACCTAGGGTGTTTGTTCGTTAGATTGAGAGAGGCAGGTTTTAAAGTGAGTGTAACTAAGTCTCAATTTTTCCGTGAAACAGTACGATTTCTGGGGCACATGATTGGGGCTACCGGTATCACAATCGATCCAGACAAGACTGCGGCTATGAATAATTCTCCTGCTCCCAACTCATTACATGGCTTACGTAGTTTTCTAGGACTAGTAAGTTACGTGTCACGGTTTGTCTCAAGCTTTTCTATCATAGCGCGTCCGCTGTATCATCTCCTCCAGAAGGGAGAACCATGGAAGTGGTAGGAGGCACAAAACAGCTCCTTCTCAGATCTAAAGAAACTGTTCTTGAAACATACTATATTAAATTATCCCGATCCAAACCTGGTTCTCGAGACCCAGACAGATAGCTCTAACCAAGTTATAGCTGCAATACTATTCCAACGTTCCGACTCAAGTAATATCACGGTGATTTCATATTCCAGTCGGACTCTTAAACCAGCAGAAGCCAACAATACAGTAACGGAGTTAGAAGCCTTAGCAATTGTGTGGGCACTTGATAAGTGGAAGGATAGTAGGGAGACACATCGAAATAATCACGGATCATAAAACGTTGGTTTTTCTGAAACAGTGTAAACTACTTAAAGGACGACTCACTAGATGGATATTTTTCTCGCAACAGTATGACTATGACATTGTCCATTGCAAGGGAACCGAAAACACCATCGCAGACGTTTTATCAAGGTTTCCGGAAAACTCAAAAGGAGACAGTAGGTTAAATGATTCAACCTACAACATAGCTTTGACCAGTTATCGGGTGAGTTCAAACGATAACGATTTTCACAGTGTCATTCTAGACATACAAAAGCAACAAGCAACCCGACAATCAGGAAAATAAAACAAGTAATCCTGAATTCCGATGGGGATAAGGAACAGAATATAAACTATCAAGTTTCGGAACCGAAAATTGGCTCCGGAAAAAAGAGTTGAAAGTTGAAGCCTTGTAATTCCGGAACCGAAAATTGGAGCCGGAAAAAGAGTTTTGATTTGACAACAATCCATTGTATTTCAATCAAACTTTTGAATATCCGTTCAGCAATCTCTGAGAACATTAAGTTCACTAAAATGCTACATACATACATACACACATACACATACAAATAGTTGATGATCTCGATAAACGAATTCAAATGGTATATGACACTTGGTCCTCCGGACCTCAGCTCAAACATTGGTTTTCACAGTGATCGTTAGATATATAACGACATTGTTTTTGAGCAACAGTTCGAAAGAAATAAAAGTGATTTAATTCTATACGAAAATGTATGAATAACTGAATTTCTCGAAACGGACGTAGTAAATATTGTTTATATTTAGCGATCGCTGAATAAGTACAAGAAAGTGAACGATTGTTCTTTCTAAATACAGGCAAAAAGTCACTTTATTCACTATTAAAGAGTTCGTTATCAAAAAAATTATTTGCTCTCGTACGGTTTTTGTAGAAACATTCAAAATTTCGGAAGAACGAATGAACGATTCAGGAAAACTCGATCTTTTGGTAGAACTATCAAGTTCTGAATGGTTCTTTGAAATGAACTGTGTTTCTCATCTCTAGTTCACACTAATCCCGTTTTCGTTTAAAAACATAGAGCTGACTGAAGCGGTGCCGAAACCGTTTGCACCCTGAATCGAACACCCAAACGTTTCAAATCCAGACACACAAGCCATAGTTCGAACAAAACTATTCCGGAGTTAAACTGACTAGCCGTCCCAAGCATAATGTGACAATTCCTTGTAGTTCTGGCTGACGATTGTAAACGACTTTTATCTTATTTTTTCGGCAGTCCAAAGATTCGAACGATTTTCTGAAACAGAAACAATTACATTTTCGGTTGAATATTAAACAGGAAACTTTGTTATCTTAGGATTATCTTGACCTATTTGTAAATATGTTTATTAATTAATATTTTATTTTATAATATCATCAAATATATAAACCAATTATCTATGTACATATGCTGACATCACAGAAATGTGGTTCTAAATATGAAGCAGCAGAACGGAAAAATATGTATTTGAAAAGACCAGCTGTTGTGGTGAGAAGAACCGCGTTTTATGAACTGTACTAAAAACCTTATTCCAAAACTAGGAACTGTTCTTGAAAATTTTGAAGCAAAATATAATTGTAGTGCCATACGCATGGCACATTATTATTTATTCGTGAAGATTAGGGTTGACACAGATACTTCAGTATAAGAATACCTTTAGAAGGCAACAAAAGTATTTGTGTAAGCCCCAATGAAAACTATTATTATTAAAGCTATTAAATAAATAGTAAATCTCAAACAAAAATGTTTCAGCACCACAATTGCTGTATATCATCATTAGCTGTGACATATGTTTGAATTAACAATGTTTAGTTTCACTTAATGTAGCATTCGAATTACATATATTCTTGCTTACGTAACAGTCTATGAGTCTATGAAATTTAAAGCGATTTCTCTTAGCGTGTAAAAATAATTATTATAACAAAGCACTGTCAATCTTGTAATGTACGAAATTGTACGGATGTGTTCTGTGGATACAATAACTGGCATTCTTATTTCATTTGATAAGTACTTCGGACCCGATATTACTCCTAGGTACACATAAAAATGTAAAAATCATTGTTCAGTTGATTGAAGTGCAGATTAGAAATTCAGAATCATCACAAACTTTCTATGCGAATGCGTCTTCAGTTTGGCGAACTTGTTTTTTACACAGTTGCTAAAGATTTCTTTGCTGCTCGGTTTTTCTCCCATTTATTGACGTAGCTCAATGGATAGCAAAGAATTGCTGAAATCGTAATTAGAGCTCCACTAATATAGAATGATACATTATAACTTCCGGTAAGATCGGTGAAAAAACCTGTAATATACGAAAATAAGTCTATTTTAGGAAATTTTAAATGATTTTGTTCATATACCTGCAATAGGTGCACCAATTGCTGCTGCTAAGCCTTGGAATAAACATAAAATACCAAATGCATTGGTAAGTTTTTCTAAGCCCATCAAATCGACAACCAGGATTGAACGAAGCGCCGAAAAGCATGCTAGAGAGAAACATGGATAATCAGGAAAATTGATATAGCATTACACAATTTACAACTATCATGAAGGACTCAAATGACTCCAGTTAAAAGATTCTTTGAAAAAAATTAGAGGGTTGTATGCAAGACACGACCGATCACGATTACATTAAAAATGAAATGAAGATAATGATGGATTCACTAAACAGAGACAAATTACAAACTTACTCTACTTTTAGTGTTTAGATTTTTTTGCGAATGATCAAATTGACAATTAGATTCTTTCAGAACAATGGATTCTACTCTATTTTAATGCCTTCAACAAATTTTTACATTTGAAAATTTTTGTCAATTATGATGATTTCAAAGTTACTTAAAATATCAATTTTGGATACGAACAACCTCAAGATGTAAATCTGGACAAATGAAACGATTTTATATCATAAAATTTTTCAAGACAGAGAAGGTACAAACTTAATCATTTTTTAAACAGCGATTAGAGATTATATATTTCGATCGAAAAATGTGAATGTGAAAATGTGAATAACTGTCAACCAATAAACTCAGTAATAGTGTAATTTAAATTATTCTTCGTTGAAAAGCATCGATAATCTTCGAAAAGTGTCTGAAAATAGAATGACAGCAATACAAGGAAGAAAATATGTGACACAATCCGCAGAACATATTTTGTTACTTCAGATGTTGGCAGATCAGCTTATCTTGAGTTTATCTCTAATACTATATTTTATTGCATCTGGTAATTCTACTGCAACTTATTTGTACTAAGTTCCGAATCTTTTAAAGCGTTTCCTGGTGGGACAACAGCTTGTACAATTCGATACTGCATAACGATTTGCATTGCATTGCACTGTTTTTGCTACACTTAGTCTGGATCCCTTCTATAAGATTCTTGGAAGCAAGATTAGACCTAAATATTATGCTTTATAAGACTAAATCAATTTCTAACTATGCAATTAGGTTACACGATTATTATTTGGGCCTGAGGAATTATGCAGAGATAGATAGTTGTGTGTTTAGGAACATTTAATGATAAAGAAATACCTATGATTATCAGAACAAAACTGTATACTGAATCTATTTGCGCGTTACAGTGTTGTTAGTATGTAAATGGAGATTTCAGTGTGCCGTTGCCCGTTGACACATTAAAACATTTTAAACTTTTTCAAATCAAGTTAAATGAGGTAAATCCATTCGTGTAGGTATTCGGGCATATATTCATAGATTCCCTTTTGTGCTATGGATCATACTGCTCAAATCGGACGAGAGTTTGACATCATTCACTGCGACTGTCATTGGTTCGTGAAAACATAGGTCAATTCAAACCAAATTTTCAATGGTATGCAATTGAAATACTTAAATGACGTGACCGCATAAGTTTAAGTTAAATGTTTCCGAATCGATTGGTAGTTGAATTATATGAATTCATCAACAAATTACTGAATTATAAGCGTTCAAAAAAAGGTTACTCTGTTAATTTTGCATTTTTAAATTGACACCCAGCCTCGTATACTGAAGAGTAAGCAAAAGCGACAATCTAGCGAGCGAACGCATATACAAACCAGTCATCACCTCACTAGACGAGCTACTTGTTTCAACTAGGCAAAGACATGTTTTGCAGCATATATTTATAGATTTCTCTTCATACTACGCAGAACGATGCGGTCTTTTAATGCATGACGCAAAGTCTCCTATGCCGAACAAGAAATTGACGTCATTTTGTACAACTGAGATTGGTAGATGAAAACATAGGTCGATTCTAACCATTTTTTCAATAGTATGCTATTTAAACACTGAAACGACGTTGCACACATGTTTAAGTTAAAAGTTTCCGAATCGATTGGTTGCTAAATTATATCAATCCATCAACAAATGACTGAATTATTAACGTTCAAAATTATGACAGAAAACGGTTACGCGGCTATTTTTGAAACTTTTAATTGACACCCGGCCCCGTATAGCGAAGAGTAAGGCATTTTTAATGCCAAAACACCGGATGATTTGACGAGAACACGATTTATTTTAGATTCCTTATCCAAAATTTTCGTATGAGAGAGTGATAAAATTTTGAGTCCATTTTTTCGTAAAATAGCAAAAGCTTATGCCTATACTTATATCTACATACGAATCTGTTCTCAACGTTTAATTCAAAAAGTATTTCACTTGCTTATTGACTCGAAAGGGATCTGAAACGGCTCATCACTCCAAACCTAAAAGCTTACCATTTAGATTTTGTGGGGATAATGATTCTCTATTCACGCTTTCGTCTATTAGTTCGGCGTTGTTATTTACCGCGTACCAGGCATCATGAATGCAGTTGATTACGTGGGAATATTACAAAATGTTGTTGTATATTAAGAAGAGAAAGACATGCCCTTAAAATGGATATTTCAACAGGGCAATACGAAGACGAGTGAAAGATTAGTTTCAAGAAATTATCATCACTGGTTACCCGCATAGTTAATACACTAAAAAAGTGCTAACGTAAACAATTTGTTTCTAATAGCGATAGAAAGACTTCTTTCCATCATCAAATCATTTTAAATTTAGTATTATGCTGCTATTAACACTCCATTATTAGACCATATTTTATTGTTTGATAAAATATTTAAAAAATGGAAGCAATACGCATATTTGATTATAATAAGTGTTCTTTGTACTTGTATTTATCATGTGAGCAATTGCACCGCAAATGATAGATTTCATTGATCATTTTTTTCGTAAGCGTTATTTATGGCCAAACGAAACAATTCGCATCAAGTTCGAAGATCAATAACTCCGATCAACTGTTATATCAATTCGCTCTCCGCTCAATTTCCTCCGAGTTGGCTCAACCGATTTCTACAAGCTTGGGTTTGTTTGAAAGCTACTCTAAGGTTGTGAATGTAATTCGAAGATCAAGTGACTGTCACTTCACGCATTTTTCGCTATCCGCACTTTTTTTAGAATATAACCAATGATCAAGTTCAAATGTATTTTTGCTGATAATTTTAATCACGAAAATGTTGTCGAATATGCGACGTAAGCGTTGAATCATGCTTTTCTGAACTAACCAATACAATCTGAATGAATTTGTGTTGAAAATCAGCCAAAATTCGTGTCAGAAATTATCCTAATGAAAAAAATGTTTTCATGAAACTGTTTGAATGACCAGAGAAAGGCATGATTTTTGACGTGAATACGTCTGTATTGTGTTGTATTTAACGCTGCATCATAATTTTGTCTCCATACTCTCTGAAATATGGTTAGCAATTTATGATAAACTTTTCAGTGGTTTGGGATAACCACAAATAGATCAAAATTGAAGTTTTTTCAAATGTGTGGTATGAACGAGTATCAAAGTAATATTCAGTGCCAATATAAGGCAAGCAAAATTTCAATCGCAAGAGGGGAAGAGAGTTTAGAAGGGCAGTAGAACTTAAAAGGTACAAACAGTTCTAAGAAATGAAAAATAAACAATGAATCAAAAAAAAATATACCGAGAAAAACACTAATAAAAGATAACACATAGAAACGGTAGATCAGAAAAGCGATCGAGAGCAATTTGTAAAAGAAAATAGGGTAGTTAGAAACAGATAATAGACTTCTAGAAGGTAAATAAATATATCCAAGGTAGAAAGAAAATCACTGATATACAGAATAAACAGTGAGAATGTGGAATAGATATAATGGAATAAGGAAAATTGATGATAAACGTTTACGGAATGCTTCATTGTCTAAGTCTTGATCAAATGGTATAGCTAGAAATAATTGTCGTAGAGGCAAAAGTGATAGGGAAAAGTGATAGCAAGAGAATAGCAGAAGCAAAATGGATGCCATAATGCCACATAGGTCGTACAAGTTAAAGTGCTTGAAGTTGACTCAAATTATAAACATAATCATAATACATCAATTAAATAACAAAAAATACGAAAAACGGAAAGTCTGGAAGTCTAAAACTAAAAACAAAGAAAGAGATAAAAGTGAGTTCCAAGAATTAAAAGTTCTAACACGACAGAATTATCATATCTAAAATACTAAAAATCTAATCCTGAATTTCTAAAATTCCAAAATTTCAAAATTCCTAAATTCAGCCTGCTCAAATCACTTGAAGGAAACTTGTTTCCTTCTGAAGGTTTGACACGAGTCCTACGTGTCCTTCTCAAAAAACCATTAGGCGGCTTCAAGCATGTATAGCGAGATGCTTTATCCATGCACTGGATATTATGGTTGGAAAAGCATCTTTTTTCTCGCGAAATAGGTGTTAGGGTATCTGCTAACATATCCGCCCAACCCTTTTTGTTCGCTTTTCGGAAACAGCCATAGGAAGAAGGTAATTGGTTGCATCATATCGAGGTTTGGCAAGATATTAAATTGATGGTAGCTTCACTTCACATAGTAACAGTTCGGCTGAAAAGTTCGTATCGTTTAATAGAAACACACATATTTTTGCCAAAATTCGTTTTTATTATTCAACATAATTGCCATCAGAGGCGATACAGCGATTATAGCGATCTTCCAACTTTTCGATACCATTTTTGTAGCATTCCTTTGCCTCAAAATAGGCCTCAGTTTCAGCGATTACCTCTTCATTGCTTCTAAATTTTTTACCAGCGAGCATTCTCTTGAGGTCTGAAAACAGGAAAAAGTCACTGGGGGCCAAATCTGGAGAATACGGTGGATGAGGGAGCAATTCGAAGCCCAATTCGTTCAATTTCAGCATGGTTTTCATCGACTTGTGACACGGTGCATTGTCTTGATGAAACAAAACTTTTTTCTTCTTCAAATGAGGCCGTTTTTTTAAATTTCGTCCTTCAAACGCTCTAATAACGCTATATAATAGTCACTGTTGATGGTTTTTCCCTTTTCAAGGTAGTCGATGAAAATTATACCATGCGAATCCCAAAATACAGACGCCATAACCTTACCGGCCGATTGTTGAGTCTTTCCACGCTTTGGGTTCGATTCATCGCGTGCAGTCCACTCAGCTGACTGTCGATTGGACTCCGGAGTGAAGTGATGGAGCCATGTTTCGTCCATTGTTATATATCGACGAAAAAAATCGGTTTTATTTCGATATAACAGCTCCAAACACTACTCAGAATCATCAATTCGTTGTTATTTTTGATCGATTGTGAGCTCACGCGGCACCCATTTTGCACAAAGCTTTCTCATATCCAAATATTCGTGAATAATATGTCCAACATGTTCCTTTGATATCTTTAGGGTGTCAGCTATCTCGATCAACTTCACTTTACGGTCATTGAAAATCATTTTGTGGATTTTTTTCACGTTTTCATCGGTAACAGCCTCTTTTGGACGTCCACTGCGTTCATCGTCTTCGGTGCTCATATGACCAGTACGAAATTTTGCAAACCACTTACGAATTGTTGCTTCGCCCGATGCAGAGTCTGGATAACACTCATCAAGCCATTTTTTGGTATCGGCGGCACTTTTTTTCATCAAAAAGTAGTGTTTTATCAACACACGAAATTCCTTTTTTTCCATTTTTTCACAATAACAAAAGTAGCTTCACTCAAAATGCAATATCTCACAAACTAATAATCAGACAGCTGTCAAATTTATACACGTATCTTTTGAAGGTTGGTACTAACTGAAAATGGTATGGATTTAATTCTAGTGGCGCCCTCTCATAGAAACGATACGAACTTTTCAGCCGATCTGTTAAGTTCTAGTAGGTAAGTTCATTCTATAGATATTAGAAGAGGCGGATGATGACGAAAGATTTTGACAAGTGGTGGAGGTGCCGCACTTAAAAGCAGAAACACGAAAGCTCCTGACTGAGGAAGCAAAGATTCAGAAGGCGATTGTTGCTGTTGAAATGTTCGTTTAATTGGACTAGCCCAGCAACTTTGTAGTTATCTAGTAGCCTATGACAGAATGTATTGTTTAAGCTGAGGTGGCCCATTCGAAGAAATTTCATTCAGCAAAATAACCCCTTCGGTGAAATGGCTTTCTTTGAAATGGTTTTCGGCGAAATGACTGACTCCCTTTTAAAATAGCTCCGATTTAAAATGAGACTTTCCCTTCCGGAAGAAAAGTAGAAAGCTCAGAACGAAATGTATTGAAGTGCGAGGTCATCACTGTCACTTGAGGCATATATTGTTGTTTATTCCCAGAACGACATGCATCCATTTTGGGTATTTTGAAGAATGTTCTTCTATGTCGCTACAATCAGATTCAGGAAGAATATTGTAAATATTGTTAGACAACGGTTGCGGACTTTGCGGTTGGGCACAGGCATTTTTGAAGAATATAAATTAACTAGGCTAAATTAGTCTTAAAATAGACTCCTAGTTTAGATAGTTCTTGATAAAGACTGGTTTGGTGGTAGCCTTAAGAAAGACTGATTAGCTCGAAGAATAATTCTTTGGTCTAGGTTGATGCATTGATTAGTCTTGAAAACGACATTTTAGTACAGAATATTACAGCCTTAAAAAAGTTTAGCTAATTATTAGTTTTCAAAAAGACTTTTAGTGATTCAGGTAGCTTTGAAAAAGACTGAAGCCATAAGTCGATGCAACTCTAGGTAGCCAGAATTTTTTTCCAGGAGCCGAGGGCTATTCGTGTGTGGTGCGAATGACTGTTCAACACCGACTGATAGTGATAGTTATTCTTCCTTACCTATTGCAATTCCGAAAATACCAGCGTATGTGAATTGGAAAGCTTCATTGATATACATTCCACTTAGCATTGTAGCGATTCCTCCCATCGTGATTGCAACATTGTTAAGATGTAAAGCATTAACGCTTTTGAATGAGCTCAAAAATCCACACACAATCCTAGCAATTGTATTCGATATACCTGTAAAATGTATGAATTAGTTGATTATTTTATATACCATTGTTGTAACTGATATACCTATGGCTGAAACGATGAACAGAGCAATTTGAGGATCCATGCCACCCGAAACAGCTCTCTGGGTGATGTACATAAAAGGTACAAAGAATCCCATCATGGTGAAAAATCCACTAATGGCAAGCAGCATGAAAGAAGGAGATCTTAATAGTGTCATATCTAACATGGTGGCTAACGTACGTCTGACTGCTTCTGGACATACTTTACATGTCTGATCCTCATCCTCTTCGACATCATTTTGCGTTGGCAGACGTGTAACAGACATGTGATATCCTAGAGAAGTATGCGATTGATACTGCGGTATGCGTACAAGAGATCCAGTGAAAAAAATGTCGTCTCGATACATCGGACGGGTTCCGTCAGTCAAAGTTCCACGACGGCTACCTTGACGAGATCCTGGTCCCGAGTCGTTTGTCCTTCGACCAGATACAGTCTGACTTCGCTGACGAGTCGCCGTTGATGTAACAATAGGAACTGCCTTCTGTTCGCCAGGTAACAATGTACCATTTTCAATTTCTTCTTCCTCAGCGGCTTCTCCGACAGTATTTAGTTCATGGTGAGGAAGCGGGAATCTGGGAGCGTGTATTGTGTCTTCTGGTGTTAGTTGTCCTGAGAGTTTCTTTTGCATTTTCGAAAGTTGTTCAAGTTTCTTTGTTGTAGTTTGAAAATTTTCATTCGTCAATAAACCAGAATGATTCGATGGTCTTCGTTCCAAATTATGGCCACTACCTCGAAATACTTCAGCAGCAGTTGGATATTGAGTATTGGGACTCGCACCCATCCACGTACTGTGGGAACTATTCGGTACAGAATAAGCAAATCGGCCTTCTGGCAGTGATTTAGTATATACTACAGGCAATCCTTCGCCCAACAAAGTTCCCTTCTCTGCGGGAGTATGCTCATCCTTAGTGATAGTTACCTGTACTGGCTGCAGCGGCCTGAACATGCATCCAAACACAGCACATAACAGTATGATTCCGGATTGAGCCAAGAGAGCTCCTTTCCATCCAAACTGATTAATTAGCATTGAGCTGAGTGGAGCGAATACAAATGTACCCACTCCTGAACCACAAAGAGCGATTCCAGTTGCCAGTGCACGCCACTTCTCAAAATAATACCCAACGGTAATCACAGATGGCACATAAATAAAGCAGAATCCTATTCCTCCAATAACACCATAGGTAATGTACAAATATCCAAGACTGTTGCCAAAATAGGATAATGCAAAGCCGATAGATGCTATTACGGCACCAAGGATAGTAACAGGGCGAAATCCCCATCGATTAGCCAAAGCGCTGACAAATGGTCCAGTGATCAGATAGAATCCACTCAGCAGAGAGCTAACTAGGGCAACCTAAAATACATTAGTTTAAAAGATAATTATTAGTAAAGATAAATCAACTGAACCTACCTCAGCTTTTCCAACACCAAAATCAAGTCGAATTGGATCTTGGAACATACCAGCGCTAAACACAATACCATCAACGACAGTATTACACAGGAATGATGCTATCATCACTACCCACCCCCATCCACCGTCGGGGGGAACGATAACTGATGTCGTCGGAGGCTCCACATTCTTCGCAGTCGTGTTTGCATTACCATTTTGAATCTTCTTAGTGGTGTTCTCGGTGTCCGGCTTCGAATTCAGTTCGACTGAATTCTGAGGTGGCATCTGTGAAAAGTCAATATTGCACGCGTTAATTGAGTTTGGTGTGATCTAGAATTCATGCGATATTACGCGCGAATGTGTATGTCGATCAGATTAACATATTTTGAAACTAGCATTCTGAGTCGATCGTTCAATTGCTATGTAAACCAAAATGAATGGAATTATACTTTTGTCTCTGTTTTTCAATTGATTCTAGAAATAACTAATCAATCTTGTGAATTTTGCTACATTTTTAAAAATCAGTCAGGTGCACATTTTTCACAGTTGAGGGTGATCTCCTAAAATGCCAGTATAGCACATCGTACTAAATCGATGCTCCGTTCAGATTTAGTTAGCTGCCATCACCGCTTTATATGAACATTGCTTATGAAACCATGCTTATAAATCCTTTTTTTAAACATACTTTATGATGGTACTGGTAGAAACGAAAGTTTCAAACTTTCGACTTCAACTACATATGGCCTTTCAAATCAAATACTTTTTCGGGAATTCGGACACCTTCTTCATCTAGAAATGCTCATATTGCTTTATGAAAAGCCATACCCGGAAGCTGTTTAAAGTCACCGAACACGAAGTTTTCGTCGTCCATTATAGTATTTTTGCAAAAAACGGTGGCTCCTTAGCACAAATTTTTGCAGTGGAGTTTTTCCTTATCATCATACCTTTTCCATTTCATACGCCTTCAGTCCTTGCCTCTAATTTTCTGTTTTGTACGGATGATCCCAACTTTGTGAGTCACATTTCGCACAGGAAGTTTGGGATTTTTGTCCATGATGGCTTTCGATCCACAGCCAAACCCTGGTCGAATAATTTGCAAACATAAAATACGTTACTTTGCGGTGTTTTTAGTTTCTTGGCAAGATCGCGTACCGATAAATTCGTTTGGGCACTTTCACTTTGTTCGATGTCATTTTATTTCTTCTTCTTTTTGGTTTGCGTCACCTCAATTGAGATGACGCCGATTGATGGCATAGCAGCTTGGGGCTACCACGTTTGGCATAATGGTTATTTGGCATAGTGATCATTTGGCATAACAGATCTCGAACCGAATCATCTATGACAAACAGAATATTGTGCTAGCACTATGTGAGCTTCTTATATAAAATGATAGAGTGCTATTGACTACAGCAGTTGAAAAATAAAAAAATAATAGTGCTATTTCACCTAATATCATCGAAATATTTGAACCGAATAAAAAATTCACACATTTCGCTCGAGCTTTCCTTGCAAAACATCACTTGATCGAAACACGAACGAAATTTTACATTAGATTAAAACATTATCAGTCCAATTATTATAATAACAAATGGTATTATGCCAAATGACCTAATGGTCAAATGACTATTATGCCAAATAACCATTATGCCAACCGGCGTTATGCCAAATGATATTAATGACCGAATGCCGAACGGGACACCCCTAGCAGCTTAGGCTATATTGCCAGCTAAAGGAGTTAAGTTTCAGCTGTTATAGGTATAAGTGAAACATTTTAGCGATCTATGTAATAATTTAAACTCTACACTCAGGTCTTATTTCAAAGGATTGTATTCCACAATACCGTCCGATTGTGCCATATTGGATAGTTGTGGAAGGAAAGTATAGAACATTCCGTTGAAAAGAGTCGAACATTTCATTTTATCTAAATGACTTGCAACTAAAAATCAGTCTAACCAATATTCCGTGTAAAGGCTATTGACACAACATGACGTCTTATTTTCGACAATTGCAGGCTTAATAACATCTCTGTACGCCGAAAACGTTTCATATAGAACATCTTCTTGTATCATTGATTAGTACAACAGTTTCAATCGCAAGTGTGGAATTAACTAGTATAAGCTACTGAATGAAATAGTTCTCTGACCGGTTAGGCCATCCACGAAGTGACTTCCACTATTGTAGGAACTTACGGCACCGAATCCCGAGAACCGGTATAATCGAAGTCGGTTCGTATGGGCTAACTAACTAACAAGACGTACAAACTCTATTAGTTTTTATTCACATTTTGATGATTGTTTTTTGAGATTGGGAAAATAGGTTGTGCCATCTCTGAGGAAAGTAAGTGAAATCATTTTTTGAAATATGACTATTATCTACCGTCGTTAAACAAAAAGCGGGAATTAGTTTGTTTGGTTGCCTACTGATAATGACTTCAGTAGTTCAGAGGCCAATTAAAAAAATTATGTGTTTTGTTTCGCCGCTTTAGGTGAGAGTATGAAATCTTTAACACATTTTACCCAACAATTCCGGAGCCGGAATTCGGATCTGGATGAAATTTGAAAGTTTTGTATAGGACCAAGGGACTTTTCATTTCAATCCAAGTTTGTTCAAATCGGCAACGCCATCTTTGAGAAAAGTGAGTTCCATTTTGGAATATATAACCACTATTTCCGGTGCTTCAGGAACCAGAAGCCGGGAATCAAGATAGCCGGAATCGGTTTATTTGGTTGTCTTCTGGTAATGGCTACCGATTGGAATAGTTCGATGGCCAGTTTAGAATTTTTCTACGTGTTTTGTTTTTTTCCGCTTTAAGTGACGGTATCAAATTTTTAACACACTTTACCCTATAATTTCGGAACCAGAAGTCGGATCCAGATGAAATATTGAAGTTTTGTATGAGACCATGAGGCCTTTTGTTTAAATTTAAGTTTGTTGAAATCGGTAACGCCATCTCTGTGAAAAGTGGGGAACATATTTAATATTGTGATTTTTACACTTATCACCCTGTAATTCCGTAACCGGAAGTTGGATCAAAATAAAATTTGAATCGAAGTTTATGAGTTATAAAAAATAGGTTTACACAGTGATTGCATAACCTTTCTATATGAGAAAGGCAAAAATTACAATTTACAAAATATCAATGTTTTTAAAGAGCCACCAATGTTTTCTTGACGTATTAAAACTTTTAATTTACATAATAAAATAAAAATAGAGCGCCGCACATTCAAAAAGCCGCAGGCTTCCTGATATAGTGAATTAATCTATCAATAACACAGATTTAAAAAAATGGTAACATATAAATCAGCACTATCTCAGATGGTTATCGATAGATTGTCGCGCCCAGTGATAACGAAAAAGCAATGTACACAAATTTTTGTCATAAGCTAGTTATGAATAAGTGGCCTGAGTATTGCGAATGCAGAACGTATATGAAGCATGAATAAAACAAGAATATTTCATTTATTCTTACATATTATTTTACAAACATAATAAGTGGTTTAATAGCCATTTTTGCCTTTCTCATATAGAAAGGTTATGCAATCACTGTGAAAACCGACTTTTGAACCGAGGCCCGGAGGGCCGAGTTTCATATACCATTCGACTCAGTTCGTCGAGTACGCAAAATGCCTGTGTGTGTATGTGTGTGTATGTGTGTGTATGTGCGTATGTGTGTATGTATCGTTTTTTTGCACTAACTTTTCTCGGAGATGGCTGAACCGATTTTCACAAACTTAGATTCAAATGAAAGGTCTTGTGGTCCCATACAAAATTCCTGATTATCATTTAGATCCGGTTCGGGAGTTATGGGGTAAAATGTGCAAAAATAAGAAAATATATGTTCTAACTTTTCTCATAGATGGCGCGACCGATTTTCACAAACTTAGGTTCAAATGAAAGGTCCTGTGGTCCCATACGTAATTCCTGAATTTCATTCGGATCCGACTTCCGGATCCGGAAATATAGGGTAAATTGGGATAAAAATTGTATACCATTACTGAAAATGGGGAAAAAACTTAAAAAAATTTCTAAATCGACCTCAAATGTTTTCCAATTGATAGTTTTTATCAGTAGACGGTCAAACAAACCGATTTCGGTTATTCTTCTAAGAATCGAAGAAAATTATTTTGAAGAATACCACAGTATTATATATGATAGTATGATTGATATGAGAAAGGCATCATTACACCACTAGGTGGATTAAAACAGTTTTTTTCAATGTGCTACCACGAATTTAATGGCAGGCGCATTTGAAAATACCTCATTAAAATTGAATCGCTTGACAGTGAAATTCGTTTTTGAATTTGTGCTTCGCATCTAATGTGAAATTTCATGTATCATGCTGCTCTTTACTGTGGATGGAAACACTTTTCCAACGCATTTATTGTTTGCATTTTCGTTGGTTCCATTTTTTCTATTATGCTACAACGAAAAGACAATCGATTTTAAACAGACTATACAACTGTTCTGTCGCTAATCACGCAAGTGGTTAGGTGATAATAGCAATCACTGAATTTCTCGGTTACAAACTGATCAAAAATAAGTTACCGAAATAAAATTAAAACTTTGAAAATTCGCACAAAAAAAACACATAGCTTCGGAAATATGCTCAAAGCCCGTTGTTGTTTGAGAAACCAGAAATTAATCCAGGATTCTTCACACGAACCTTGCTGTTTCGTATCAAAGGAGAATATGTTATTGAGACTAGATAAAGTCGTATATGTTAATCGAAATAAAATTAAAATCGGGAATAGGTTTCGACAGTATCAATTCAAGCGCTTAACTCCATCAAACTTTATGTAATATTTCATAACTGAACCGGCTTCACACGATCGTTGATGTTGATTTTGCAGACATATGTATTGTTTGGGCGTTCAAACTTGATTTTACTCGATATTGCATGTTACTTGTTTTCTGTAGTAACTTATGTAGATGCTTACCGCTAGACTGCCGGACACGACTGAAAGTCAAGGTCGGCTTTATTGGAAGTGCTTTGACATTGCAGTGTGCGTGTTATGGTTAATTCCCCTTACTTTAAGCCGAATTTTGTTGAGGGTATTCAGCGAATTACTATTTTCAAATTGATTGTAGTTTAATCATGCGTCGGTCATATAAGTTTACTGTTAAATAGTAGTGTGAAATTGTTAAAGAAGATGGCAGAATCACTGTTCGCTATAATCATAGGTAGGATAAACCAAAATATTTTAGGCGTTGCGTAGATTATGTATAACACAATATAAGCAATTAAAGTAGTAGTTCTTATTTATATATATATATATATATATATATATATATATATATATATATATATATATATATATATATATATATATATATATATATATATATATATATATATATATATATATATATATATATATATATATATCTCAGGAACGGTTACGACTAGGAGAGGAAGAGTGCCAACAGAAAATGTATTGCTTTCAGTTTGCATATTCTATTGTTTAATTGGCTACTTTTCATCGAAAAATAGAAGTATTGTAAATACTTGTAACTTCTTCGTTGTTAAAAAGGGACTAATCAAATTTACGTCAAGCAGGGCAAGATAAAGGCATAGGCAAAGGAGGCGGTCGCCTAGGGTGCCAAGATCAAGAGAGCGCTGAAATTCAGAAATGTGGAAGACGTTTTGTT
Organism: Malaya genurostris; assembly: GCF_030247185.1. NCBI lineage: Eukaryota > Metazoa > Arthropoda > Insecta > Diptera > Culicidae > Malaya > Malaya genurostris. The sequence continues at coordinate 125,825,176 of NC_080571.1, read as the reverse complement.
TCTTTCTCTTCAAATTTTTGAATGTAGAAAGTTAAATGTCAGATTTTGGCAAACGGAATTTCTAACGCGTGGGATTCATACCATAAAAGATCATTTTTATGATCCATTACCCTTCGCGGATTATCCATTAGGTATAGACAGCGGATGATCCATAACAGTTTTGAAAAAAATGGCGAAAAAAATAAAGAAGCATTTGATTTAAATTAATTTTTTTAGTTAGTTTTCTAGTTCTTGAAACTTCATCGTTTTCACAAGCCACAGTTTCCTAGTTACAACGATTTGTAGGAAGTACAGAGTTGCGCAAAGGAACCTGAAACATTTATTTTGTAAATTTACAAAAGCTCCGAAGTGCTAGATGAAAAAACTAACCAGCAATAAAAAGTAGTAAAAGTAAAGTCGTTTCGAGAAATTATTGGCTACTATTTTGAACGTGTCGGTATCAATCTCGGTAATTTCCAGACGAACATGTTGTCCCGCATGTCGTCCAAGGTCCTGGGCTAGTTGATGTAAAAGATTACTTTTTTAAATAGCTCCATAAATAAATGTCCACGATAAGTCAGGCGATCGTGCCGGTCACGGAAAATCAGTGCTTCTGGAAATGGTTCGCTTTCGGAAGTTTTTTTTCCGAAAAATTGCCAACGTTTTTTTAGGTATGGCACGTGGCTTCATCCTGCTGAAACCACGTACGACTGTGACGACGTTTCCGTTTCAATTTGGGTTAAAAAAATGTTTTCAACATGTAAGTATAGCGCGCTGAGTTAACCGTGCCGTCGAAGAAGTAGTGAGTGATAATTCCTCATATTATCTGATTTAAGGACAGACCGAACCTATTTTTACAAAAAGAATGTGCCAGGTTCCCTTGCGCAACCCTGTACATGCAAAAATGCTTTTGTACATTCCTTTTGAAAATCAGTCGTAAGTCAAATTTATCTATCTATATCCGCGCGGAATTAATGGTTTGCCATTTCGTTTAGAACTTTTTCGACTATTACATTTAGTACTTTCGGAAACATGTTGCAAGTGAATAAGAACAACGGGACTTCGATTGCCTAGTTATCGAGACCTGTAAATTTAAGTAATAGGGTAAGTATTGTTTTATATTTCAACTCTTGTTGAGTCGTGATATATTCTTCATTCAAACTACCAGCATAAATCGTTTTGTGATCTCGATGAACTGATTCGAATGGTATATGTTAAACGATCATCCGAGCCACTATTGAAAAGTTGGTTATTGCATAACCTTACTAGACATAAGGAAAATCCAATGGTATTTGCAGAACTGCTTGTTAGTGATCTCATCTTTGAACAGAAGGAAAATTTCATTGGTGAATACCGATAAATGCATTGAATTTTCTAATAATTAACCACTCTACTATAAACGTCGTGCAGCAACGTAGCAAAAGAGCGCCTGGCAGAAAAAAAAGTCCCCAGGTCTTTGAGGCAAATCAGTCACCTAAATTAAATGCAGGGAAAAAATGGTCGTAGTCATGCTGATGGACAGAATCAAAGAATAAACCAAAGCAAGATCGTATAAGATAATCGATTTCAGCTTGAACGGATTCATATTAGACGATTCGCATTAAGATTATTTGGCGATTTTTTTATATACGAATTTATGTTACCGCTTTATACATGAACACGGTTTATCAACAAACAACACAGTACTAACTGGAAATTTTTCGCATGGTTATTTCGTTACAAAATAATCTAGACAACAAAAAAATATTAACTTCACATATGGCTTACTTCTTTGTACGACGCAATTCTTGATGTACTTCTTTGTATGGCGCAATTCACCGACTGACTTGATTTTACTTAAATGACTCAAATCTGAAGCAATGAGAATAGTATTCAATCAATTGTAAACAGGATTATCCTTTTCACTCGTATATATCGAGTTCATTTACATGATTTTTAATCTACGTGTGTTGCACGTATCTTTTATTGCGTTACAAACAAAAGAAAAGTAGTTGTCATTTATAGTATAACTAGATTAGTAAAATTATACCAAATATATTATACATCAATATGGATCACTTTAACGAATCCGATACAAATCGAAAAAGACATCACAGTAACACCATCTCGTGACGAAAAAAGGCTATTAGTTCAGTCATGTTAAGCAGTTTGCGTTTAGCGTGCACCTAAAAGTGAAATGTCAAAAATAATTAAGCATGATGCCCCCATAGAGGTGTGAACTTTTTTATATTGAAGTGTGTTTTTTCTGACGAAGTAAATATCGCGTATGAATAATGTAGAATTACGCTCTTTCAGACCTGTCGTCTTCACTTTCAAGAGTTATAAAGCAGTATTCAACTTTGCTCGTGAATGTTATGAATAGTGCTGAAAAGACGAAACCTACAGCCTATGAGGGCGATCTTCTGATATATAGAATATATTTACCAAATTAAAATGAAATGAACGGTGTATTACAAGTTACTGTGATTGCGATATTTTTTTCATTGCGCTTATGACATTGAATTTAAATTAACTGCAGATTATATTTTCTTTCAGGGAAAGGTAGAATGTAAAAAAATTGTCATTTTTATAAATTGTCTATGAATTATAACTTCATATACAAAGCGATCTGACCTTTGATGTGAACTGTTTTACGAATAGTTTAACCTTTAAGTCAAATTTCAATTTTGACTTTTATTTTTTAAAAAGTAGTTGAGTTTCACTCAATAGACGAACCATTCCAAAATTCGACAAATAAAAAGTTTGTTTAGCACTGAAAAAATGTTATTAAATAGTATGATAAGTGCAATACAGTAACATAAGAAAAAGTCATACACTTTATATTACTTTTACTATAATTGATAGCTCTCGTTGAGACGAATCACAAGTTATGTTTTATTATACTAAATTATCTTGCTTTGAAGAATTTATTTATATATTAAACAACCTGATATTGTGTATTTCTTTCACTGGAACCGTAGTCATTATCACAGCAAACATAAATACAAATGGAATTATTTTTCAAATCAAGAATTTAATTCGAAAATGTTGGTAAAATTCTGGAATTAGCATAAATATTAATTTGTTTAGTTCTGCGTGCACATTTCACACACATTTATATAAATAGGGATTTTCATAAAACAATGTGTTCTCTTCCGAGTTAGTATCAGATTGCAATTCTAAACCGTATTTACAGCTTGTTTTTTCGTGCAGTGCATATCGAGCAATATTTGATATATTTGGAGTTGTTTAGTTCAATGTACGGATTGAGAAAGCTGTCATATGTGCATTAAAAAATTTGTAGTGTATTAGTAACCTTTTTTGCCACCGCACTTTACTGTGATGTCTCTCGTGAATCGCAAGAGTGATTCATATTGATATATAGTGTATTTGATTATACGCATATCGAATTTTAGTAAATACTAATTTTAAACATCGTTAAATAAGGGGCTGGAGTCCACTAAGAGATTAGTAGTACCTATTATTTTTCTTCGGACAGCACCAGCCTGGATGCCGTGTGGAATCCGGCGGAAAAAACTTCACCACGAATAGATCAACTGGGTTCCTGCTTCCATGTCGTAAAAGGCGACAATCGCAGGAGTTTCTTTTTCCTTTCAGTTCTCAGATTTTTTCAACGTTTCACAACTGATTACTCTATTTTACCAATTTAACTAACTAACTTTAACTTCATTCAACTTATCAATTTCCGGATAGCTTCGTAGAAAAGTTTTATTTGGTATTTTTTCTACTTCCATGTTATTGCATGTGAATTTCCTTCCCCCGTGAAACTTGTGTAGTGTGCAGTAGTATATAAGACGTCTAGTAACAACAAGTGTTGGACTAACATCTCTTCCCAGAAAATAGTCGATTTACATTTGGGCCTGCCCGGCGCTGATCAAAGAACTCTGGGATTACCAGAAGATGTACATTGAAGGATGATTTGCCAATCCCAGGTCTGTTTATCCAAGAATTATCTGAACAATTTTAACTAATCCCGATCAGTAACGGAGTAGCAACCAGTTGTGGTCGCTCAAGCTCAAAACTAATTTTAAGCATTGTTAGGTAGTAAGTGTATTGCACTGTATCATACGAGAAACGTCATGAACATTCTTAGATTTTTTTATATTGAATTCAAAAAAAGAAAAACATTAATTCATCAATCCAAAACAGCATAAATACTCAGTCAAAAGTGCTTTAATACTTTCTATAAGGATCTTTGGTAGACAGGGCGACTGGTGTTTAAGATATCGGTGTTGATTTCGATGAACTAACTGACATTCAAGTAACACATCACTCGCAAAAGCTTTACAAAACTAAGAATTTGAAACGAGAGTGGATAAGCACTCCACAGATGTACTATGTATAAAATCCCTTCACTGCTCACTAGTTCGTTACATTATCGAATATTACTCAGCAGTTGCTACCTAAAGAGCGAACATTAAAAATATATAAAAATTAATCACTCAAGGAATCTAATAAAAATCTAAAAAGATGTGACAGTTACACTATATCATGGCGGAAAAGGTTACTAATTCAATATTGATTAATAGTTAGCGTTTAGCATGCACTAGAATCAGAAATCTTAAAACTAAAGGAGGATGATGTCCATTGAGAAGTGGGAACTTTTCTATATTTTAAGTGTTGACTGTCTAAATTTTGTACTTCTGGTTTCAGAACTATCGGAAGTTGCCCATCGTCATTTAAAGCGACGATGCAAAACAGGCAAACATTCTTCTAGATTTGGTTCGAAATTATTTCAATTTGCAGGCTATATTTTTTTTTTACTAAATGAACTGTCCTCGGCTAAATCGGTTCCCAGTTCCCTGTTCCGGAAGCTCCGGATTCGTACTCATTGGATCCAAATTCGGGTTCCAGAAGTATTGGGGGAAATGTGTTTAAAATTGCACACTGTCATTTTTTAAAATTGCCCACAACACTCCCCCACACCAAAAAGTTTCACAAGGAGCCTCCTGGTAGTGGACGTAACTAATCTCAGTTGATTAACACTGGCTATATTAATACTAACAAAAAACAAGAAAAACTGAGAATAAAAAACAATTAATTCTAGGATGTGTAATCAACTAATTAACTATTAACTATTAACTATTAGTGAAACTGAATTTCCTTGTACGGGATGTTTGTTAAATATCTTAAATTATAAAATTGACGTTTAATTTATACATATATATATATATATATATATATATATATATATATATATATATATATATATATATATATATATATATATATATATATATATATATGTATATATATATATATATATATATATATATATATATATATATATATATATATATATATATATATATATATATATATATATATATATATATATATATATATATATATATATATATATATATATATATATATATATATATATGTATATATATATATTATTGTATAAAAATTCTATTCAATCTCTATCAGAAGTAGTTCTTCAGTCTAGATTTAAATATGGTACGTATATTGAAATGATGTATGTCAAAAGGAAGAGCATTAAATTTTGTAGGATCAACAAACAGAATTCGCTTTTGGCCCTGAGTAGTGGTTGTTCGAATGCAAGTTGCCATTACAACGCGTCACGTACAAATGGTTTAGAGTTGAAAACTGTATGTTACTATGAGTCGTGGCATGCGAAGTGCCATGAACGAACAATAAGATTTGCAGGTCACATAATTAAGTTATTGGTCGGAGTGCAACAAAAATGTCTAAAAGGTCATTGTTTAAACATTGTTTTAAGGCACATATTCTGAAGAGTTTGTAATTTTTTCAGAAAAGAGCTTGCTGCACGTCCCCAGAGCGGTACTAGATAACTAGGTTGTGAGTGAATATAAGCATAGGCCCTTATTACCGTTCTCACGTCCACTTTCACATTCACTTCACTTACATGTCAATTCACTTGATTTTCCCTATTACCAGTATCACGCGTAGTGAAGTGATCACTGTAGTGGAAAAAACTCATTTTTTCAACGAAATGTTGGTGGCGTGATGTTCATAATGACATCAAGTTCATCCAAATATTTACTTTTGCCTTTGAAGCGACTTCCGTACTGAGGACCTAAACTCACTTCACTCGGTTTTCACCGTTAAGTGATGCCGATAATAAGGGTCACAATCACTTCACTTGGTTTTCACCGTGTAGTGATACCGGTAATAAGGGCCATAGTAGTAGTTCAAAAGTGCACGCCGAGGAACATATGATAGCACTCTCTACATGATACCGCAGGAAAATGCGATGCGCTTTTCAATAAAACTTATATGATGAGTTTAAGATTACGAAGGGTTAAAATGCATGTACAGACATTTAAAGAATTGTACATGTTCAATTACGTAATCTGTTGGCATGTACATTTGACAGCAACTTGGCTCTGACTTGGTACAAGCAACGAAAAGTTTTAAAGTATCTGAAAAACATTCTCGTTCAGGGTCTCAAAAAGTTCCGTTTCTGTTACATGGGTACTTTCTTTCAGATTAAAAGTACACGGAAAATGTTTGATGCCTTTCAAGTGTAGATAGTTGCTTAATCTAAATCATTCCCTTTTTATCCGAACTTTTTGTAGGTTCGAGAGCTGTTCTAATGAAGAAAGCCATGCGCTCGATTACCGCTTTTCTTCTACAAGTTCACGTAACTACATGAAGTAACATTGATTTGAATTTAATTTGACAGTAATTTGAAGTAAAGATTTTGTTAATTTTTTTTCCTACGGTCACCGAAAACAAATGCTGCGTATAAAATAAGCTTACGACACATAAGTGACGAACCTCTATCTCACGTGCTTTGAATTGGTAAGTCCAAATCATACATCTACTTTCAAGATATGGGTACCTGTATGAATAAACTGGATAAAATGATTACTTATCATGAGTTTATCGTTCTGCACGACGGTAATAGTCTTATGGTATTTTATCCAATCTTATCAGGTCGCGGTTTGTAAGATTGCGGTAATGGAAAATTGTAAGGTATAGGATGTATGTATGTTATATTAGCTGATGCTGTCGTCACTAATAGTCAAACATTCAAAACGAAATCTGTACTCATGCGCTACTACACTCGTGTTATTTTTTAATTATCAGCACTAATGACGTCATTAGACACACCTTCACTGAATGAGAAGCTCACATAATTACACTACCAATTATTTCTATGAACTTTACGGAATTCAATGAATCAGTATATTCGCTTTCTTACTCAAAACTTTTCCGTCCAGTTTCTAGCCCTGTGATCGTTACATTTTTTCGTTATTTGAACAAATGAGCCGATGTGCCGTCAACTACTACGACAAAATGCTTACATTGACCCTTAAATGTATGAATTATGTTTCTGCTGCCGAACTATATCTCTCTATAGATAAGATCTACGTCTTAAGTTTAAGCTTTACATTACTGTTTGTAATATGTTGTCAAACAGTATGCAACAGTATGAATTTAAGGGTGAATCGAATTTCGACGAACGATCATTGCCTACGTACCATACCATAACAACAAAGCTTCAAAAATATGAAGATTGAATGTATGCAAAACTCTATTTGCTCAAACATATTGGCTCAACTAATGAATACAAAGAGTGATAAAGTTCGACAGAGTTTTGATATAGTGAGATTATCTTTAAGATGCTAAAAGTATGTATATATATACACATATATATATATATATATATATATATATATATATATATATATATATATATATATATATATATATATATATATATATATATATATATATATATATATATATATATATATATATATATATATATATATATATATATATATATATATATATATATACATACATATATATATATTTAAGATCAGAAGCGCTAAAAATAATTAAATCAGTTTCTATTCACTACAAGTTTCTATTGTAATGACCCATTCTGAGAATGCACAACAAAACAGGCCGAAAACGTACCGAAACTAGTTTCAAATTTTGGTTTATTATATACCTATGTTATTGCTTTCCAAAAGAGCCATTATTTGCAACTGCTGTGCCAAGTCCACTCAAGTGAGTCAAGTGTGGGCAAAAGAGAATGAAAATTGTGTTAGCAAATAACGATAAGTGTGAGTTCACGCTGGTTACCTTTTTGGAACTTTTCTCTGCGTAGAATACTTTCAACCAAGCAGTTCTTTTGATGTTTTGTAGTTCTCTTATCAATGAATATTTTTATTTGCGTGTAAGCACATGTGCGTAATTCGACGACACTGATGACGTTTTGTCATTCAAATTCACTTCTAAACTGCTCACACGTCACCCAGATGACACGTTTTTTTGTCGAAAGTGGTTTGGTTCGAATCGCCAAACTTATAAATGTGTAGGTTTAGGTTTTTGTAGGTTTTTGGTAAACTCCAGTTGCGCAAAATTGAACTAGATTTCACTTCTAAGCAAAGTTACACTTTTCACATTGAATAACAAAAAGTAGCATTGGTTACAGATTAACAGATATTTTTATACGCATCAATTATATTTATTTCATTCACTATCATCTTAAAACAAGTTTACTCTATATAAACATGCACACATTCGTCGTTTTCCTTATATAGGAGGATAGCACAGTACAGAAAATATCAAATATTTCATTAGATCCTAATTTCGTGATTTGATATTTCAACATAAACCGGCACCCGTAAGAAGTCGAAAGTCAATAAAAAGAAAAGCAAGAAATGCGCGCGCGAGGTTTGAATCAGGAGTGTCTTCCAAAGACAACTTCTCTGGGCGACTATCAAAGCATAACTGAGCGCCGAACTCGGGTCCGTACGAATGTTCTGAAAATAAAGTTTCGGAAAAATAAATATGTTCAACGCTACTCACCACATCCGCAGCACGACGAGACGTGGAATGTGCACAGCGAAAAAAAACTGTAGGCGTTGATTCGCGTTTGCCACTTTTACCTGTCGATCAGTGTTATGTTGCACAATGATCGAACGAACCGATGGACGAGTAGTACATAAGATGGATATTGAATCGCAGCGAAGAAGAGACTGAAAACATCGGAAGTTCATGCTGTGTTTGGGCTCAAGTTTGTTATCATACCAATTTTAAGCAGACAATGGACTTCATTATGTGATGTTTTTTTTGCAGTGCTCTGGACGTAAACCAAAGAGGAAGAAACTACTCACAAACTTTGTGAGCATGTGTCGTTATTTGTATCGCAAGATCAAGTTTTGATGAAACATTTGATACAAGTTTTTTTTATAGAGTAGCACTTTTAGTTTACAATATTGTTAAACGTTTCTGTCGCTATGTTCAACTCAATTTTCCTGAACATTCTTTGGCGAATACCTGATATAGAATTGTATATTGTATATCGTTAATTTTGACCCGTCTTTAACATAATGGTATATAATTGCTTTAATCCTATTCTCTCTTTAGGAAAGAGAACGCATAAGTTCTCAAAAGTATACATAACATTTTAAATGAGAGTAAATTTCAAATTTAAATGACTAAACGTATTATGATCGAAATAGTTTATATTTCATAAGCATTTGGTTTAATATACATTCAATTGTTTACATACAATTATTAATTTATTGTTTAAATACGCTAGTGACATTAGGGTTGCCAGCTGCTCGGGCCTCACCCTGCAGTGTCGGACCTAGAGGATGCTGCCGGGCTGCCGGACTACAGGGCCGCAGTGCAACCGATGACTCTTGAAGATTCATATGATTTAATTCGTAAAGTAATCATTAACTTAGCTTAACTTATAATCAAAGCCAAGGTACTAGCCACGGTACTACTAGTGATTCAGCCAAGGTACTACTCACGCAAGATCAAATAGGACGAAAAATTTTTGCCTTTTTTACCCTTTGGATCCGATCGATGTGTACATTGTGATACAAGGCCCAAATTGTAACTCCATATTCCAGAATACTGCGTACTAGTGCAATATAAACATTCCAGAGAAAATACACATAATTAAAGTCTTGAGTGTTGTGATATATTTTTTAGAATTCACTGCAAAGATCATACGTGAATAGCATGAATATGGGTGGTCTAAGGTGGCTTCCTTGTTTGGACTCGTGAGGAACAGATAGTCTTCTGAACTCCTTACTCCAATTTAAAAGTCATATTAGTTGATAGCCATACAAACTTATTTCGGTGGTTACCGATTTAAGGTTCCGGAAGTAGCGGTCGAAACCTTCAAAATGAATCTCACATCGATTTCTTGACATTTTAGAACAAATAAGCGCGAGGAGATCGTGATAGTTCGAGGATGCCAAATTTGGTGCATAAGATGGATAGTGAAGTAATTAGAAACCTAAATGGTAGATGGTAGCGTGGTAGTGATATTCGGTATTCAATCGCTCCTAAAAAGCACACTGATACTATGGTTTAATTATCGTTTTTCAAGGTAGTTCATGAAATGTTTGCCATGCCAATCCTAGAAAACTGACGTTCATCCTGTCCGAATGAGATCCATATGTCGTCGATAATTACCAACCTACACAAAAAATCTAACAGAATCTGCATCAGCATAGCCAAACATGCTTTAGAAGTGCGCTCGCATTCGTTTTTTAGTCCTGAGTATGCATCCGCGGCATCCAGCGAAAAACTTTTTCATCTTACTTAAACTATGGTAAGTGCGCTCGGTACTAATCCTTGTGGCATCTGCTAGCCTGTTGCGAACCATCTTCGGGGGAGTGCGGATGGAAGACGGTACGTGGAGAAGGCGAATGAACCATGAACTGCACCAGTTGCTGGGAGGACCAACCCTCGTCCAAACGGCCAAGGTCGGGCGGCTACGGTGGGCCGGGCATGTTGTTAGAATGTCAAAGAACAACCCGGTTAAAATGATTCTCGATAATGATCCGACCGGTATTAGAAGAAGAGGCGCGCAGCGGGCAAGATGGATCGATCAAATTGAGGACGACCTGCGGACCCTTCGCAGCTACCGAGGCTGGCGGCGAACAGCCATGAACCGAGTTGAATGGAGACGCCTCCTGTATACAGCAGAGAGCCGCGTGGTCTACGACTGAAAGAGTAAGAGTAAGTATCTACTAGCCTGCGCACCATTCCTTTCCAGTCATCCAGCATCATTTCATGTAATGTGGATACTGTCCCTTTTAAGCGCATCGGAGCCCCTACCGCTGCGGGCTCGATCATCACGAAATTTTCAAAACCACAATTTTTTATTCAACAGTAACATATTTAAAGGCACACTGCTTAAGCTCTAAGATGCCAAGGGCATTTTCTAATTTTAATTAACGTCTAAATTAAAACTAGGGTCTTATCATTAGGGTAGTGGCGAATTCCGGTCGCAATGGTCGACTCTGGCAGATTCAGTCTGCAGCTGGCGATCGGCAATGGTCGGTGGATTAAATATGATACTAGTGTCTTCCAGATGACGATTATACGTTTCAATGGGTTCGCGGGAAACACCCCCAGGTCACAGAGACCCAGCGGGTGGCCCGCATGTTGGTCATCGACTGAAGCAGTTTTCCCGTGGGCGATGATTTTGCCTAAGAGAATGAAAGAAGTATAGAGAAGTAATTTTGTGGAAAACGGGGTGAAAAGGGGGGTATGGGAACGAATGACTAAAAACGACAAAGATCTAATTAGTTGACATGGTGGAGAAACGGAGGAAGGGGGAACGAAAAAGTTAGTGACAGCAAAAAGATCTTGTTATTTTCCTTGTTATTTTCTACAGAGATGGTGGACAGGCGAGGGATTTGGAGAATCGGGCGAATGTTAGTCTCGAACCTGTAGGTGAAGATTATTCTTAGCCTCGACAAGGGAGAGGATACTACGGATTACACTTGTATATTAATGTGTTTAAGGTTATGGTATATGAGAAACATATATAAACTATCCCGACTCGCCAACACATCCCGAACCGGAACATTGGGCGGTCTACCTCGGGCCCTAAGGGATTCCAGTAGCTCCGACCTGACGAAACCACAATTTAACGGTGCAATCCAATGGAGCACTAGATTCATAATCTCGTATCATAACTTTTGTTTGGTTTTCGCCTCAGAAACAAGGGCAAAATCTTTTTTTAAGTTTTATAATATGTATAAAAAATAAATGAGTAAATAGTATGTTTCTTTCACAATACATAAAGGTGTCCGATTTCGGGAGGAGCTAGGACCGACTGAAGCAGTTTTCCCGTGGGCGATGATTTTGCCTAAGAGAATGAAAGAAGTATAGAGAAGTAATTTTGTGGAAAACGGGGTGAAAAGGGGGGTATGGAAACGAATGACTAAAAACGACAAAGATCTAATTAGTTGACATGGTGGAGAAACGGAGGAAGGGGGAACGAAAAAGTTAGTGACAGCAAAAAGATCTTGTTATTTTCCTTGTTATTTTCTACAGAGATGGTGGACAGGCGAGGGATTTGGAGAATCGGGCGAATGTTAGTCTCGAACCTGTAGGTGAAGATTATTCTTAGCCTCGACAAGGGAGAGGATACTACGGATTACACTTGTATATTAATGTGTTTAAGGTAATGGTATATGAGAAACATATATAAACTATCCCGACTCGCCAACACATCCCGAACCGGAACATTGGGCGGTCTACCTCGGGCCCTAAGGGATTCCAGTAGCTCCGACCTGACGAAACCACAATTTAACGGTGCAATCCAATGGAGCACTAGATTCATAATCTCGTATCATAACTTTTGTTTGGTTTTCGCCTCAGAAACAAGGGCAAAATCTTTTTTTAAGTTTTATAATATGTATAAAAAATAAATGAGTAAATAGTATGTTTCTTTCACAATACATAAAGGTGTCCGATTTCGGGAGGAGCTAGGACCGACTGAAGCAGTTTTCCCGTGGGCGATGATTTTGCCTAAGAGAATGAAAGAAGTATAGAGAAGTAATTTTGTGGAAAACGGGGTGAAAAGGGGGGTATGGGAACGAATGACTAAAAACGACAAAGATCTAATTAGTTGACATGGTGGAGAAACGGACGAAGGGGGAACGAAAAAGTTAGTGACAGCAAAAAGATCTTGTTATTTTCCTTGTTATTTTCTACAGAGATGGGGCCCCCAACTCTGGGTACGTGCCTAATTGGGCCATCATGAAGCAGAACCTTGGAAAACCACAGAGATAGGCAAAAAATGCGAAAGATTCTGCCAAAAAATGAGAAAAGGTTTCAAGACATGACTGAGGACACTGTGCAGAATGTTTGAGCTTTTGTGTTAAGCACGTAAAAAAAGTTGTCAACTTTGGTGTTAAGCACGAAAAAGGAGTCTAAAAATGAAATATCCATGCTACCTTTACAGTTGTGATATATTT